>NC_082594.1:80512867-80839742 GCF_030936135.1 Gavia stellata
ACTGCCATTCATAGTTTTCATTTTAAATTATAAAAATATGTTTTATAGGACATTTATAATCCAGAGTTAGAAAAATGCTGTTTTGATTTGAATAGGTCACTCTGAAAATGTAACTAAACTCTTTAAAAATATGCACAGTTTAATAGATCATATAAATAATGCAGGTGGCCTTTGGGGGGAAAAATTATAGCAAGCAATAATTATTTTGTCTGGCATGGTTTGCTTCCAATCTTAGATTTCACTGCCATCAGTTAAATGATTTTGTCAACAAAAGTGTTATCAAAATTGCGCACATATTTTCCGTCACTGGCAGTGTAAACTCTCTAAGAGGTGATTAGTACTGGATACCAAAAGGAATGATTGCCATGGCTCAATTTAATTTAAAATACATATTATGATTTAATTGCTTACAGTAAGCTGACGTGTATGAGCAGGGCTATTAGGAGTAAACAGGACTCTATAAATGGTATGAATGAGGGAGTGGAGAACATCTGTTTTCAGGCTTTCCTATCCTAATTCTTCTCTGTTACCTAAAGGCACAACTAAGAGGAAAATGTTGCATTTTTAGCCTTATTTTTTTCCATATGCTAGGCTAACTGGATTGGCAGCTGGGCAGGTCTTAGTCCCTGGGTGGTTTGAACTGCAGTAGCTGTGTTTTCACTAGCAAGTAGTGTGGCCCAGCAGAAACCCATTGGGAAAGCCAGATGGTGCTTTGGTGCTGAGGACCTGAAGTCAACACTGTGCAGGTTTGGGGGACTTTTACTCTGGGCAAGCTCTAGTCTCACCTGTGATCCGAATGCACCTCTCTTTAGCAGGTAGTGCAATGGATGTCCTCCTTGAGCGCATCTCTCCGTTTTGTTTCACCCAAAAAGAAACTGCTATTCTGCATGCTCCAAGACAATGCTGCAGTGCAAATCAGCGCCCAGGACAGGGAGATGCACAGGGGATTTGCTTTAACTGATTTGAACTAACTCACATGCACCCAGTTACTCCAGGGCTGAACAGTTTGCCAGAGCTGAATGGTGTAAAAAATCCATTTTCTATCCATTTGGGCTGCCTGCCAGTCTGCCTCTTCTATCCCGTGACATTAAACCACTGTCAATTTGAAACAAATTAAGAGGAAGGTTTGCATCCCCAGCCAAGAAGGGGACACAGTCCCAAAGTAGTGTCCCTTCTCAAGTAACAGCAGCCAGCAGCCAGCTCCTCCTTGCTCTGAGGGACAGCCAGCCCAACAAGGAGTGCAGGGGAGCTGGGCACGTAGAGCGGTCCACACACACAAGTATTGTGCAATCAGGCTTCACACATTTTGTTGATCCTAGAAAACCTTGTAGGGTGTATTGTTTTGTGCGGTGTTTTGTTTGGTTGGTTTTTCGTTAACAGTAAAAGTCGTGTTTAAAGCATTGATGTGACTTTAGAAGCAAAAGTCTAACCAAAAGGTATGATATTTTTGTCTTTTAACTTCTCATTCCTTTCTCAACTTGCATGGCTTCTGCATGTTTTCTAGATTAGAGCTAATATTATATTGTATTAGGAGACAAATCAACAGTGTCAACATGGGAATACTGCAAGCGGTGAAGGACAAGATGGGTGAAAATGCCCTTCAAGCCTACTTCAGCCACTTCCATTTAACCCATCCCAACATGGATTTTCAGTTTGTGCCATACATTCTCTTTAGCCAGTTGACAGGATTTGAAGGGAGTCACCATGGGGACCCAGCTAATATTCCTGGAGAAATAGCAAAAGGAATAATTAGTTGGGTCCCCATGGTGACTCCCTTCAAATCCCATCAACTGCCTAAAGAGAATGTATGGCACCAGAGAGGAAGAGCCAGTAACAAAATGACCACTACTCTCCCTTTCCCCCTTAATTTTAAACTGCACTATAAGGCAGCCTGTACACAGGGAATTGTATCACTCAAAGATCCAGCCTAGGCTTATTGCTGGTAATCTATAAACTAAATTTCTACCTGAAAACTGTTGTTTTCCCCCTCTCTTCTCCATTTTAAAACTACTTGCACTCAAGCTTCTGTACCTGCTTCCTTGTTTGTTTGCTTTTCAACATAGTTTGGCCTTTTTCCTTATTCTAATGTCGTTACCTTTGGTTTTGCTTTTATCTTTATGATATTTCAAGAAATGGTCCCATGACGTTGCTGCATTCCACATCTGTTAGGCAAGATCCTTATCTTGCTCATCTACCCTAATCTCTTGGAGCTAAACCAAAGAAAGGAGACCTTCTTTTCAACTTAGGCTTTCCTAGTTTTTCCGCTCTAAAAAATAACTTCTTGTACGTCATAAAGATTTTTTTTTCCATGGTTTGTATCTTTGGGTTCTTGAATGACTCCTGCATTCAGTGTTTCTGTGCTCCATGCTATGCTTCAGAGGTGGACTGGTGGTGCAAGAATACAAACTCAGGTCTTGAAATCCTTTGGGAAAACCTTTTCAAGCTGCTTTTCATCACTTATCTATATGTGTGCGTACATACATATGCATATGTATACAAATTGAGTAACAATTCCTTTTGGATACAATTTAGTTTGTTTAAACAGAAAATGATGGATTATTTAGAATAACTTCGCTATACAAGCAATCGAAGGATGTTATCTCCCTTTTGAATGTAGACCAAATTTCCTGCCTTGTGTGCTATAAAAGGCTTCCATTTCCAATGGACTTTGTATGTAATATTATTGTCCATTCTTACTCAGCTGGAGTGAATTGGTTTCTACATGTCCTGTGCACATAAAGGTCAGGAGTAACTTCAAGTGATAGCCTTTAAATGCTGGAGAGAGGGGAATATTTTCAAGTTTAAGATGGAGTTGTTCTGATATTGAGATTTTATTAAGTATTCCTCAGCCACAAAATGGAGTGCCTCACATTTAATTTTAATACTTTTTCTTAATATTTACAATTTTTCATGCTCCACAGGACAGCAGACATACCTGTTTATTTCCTTTCTTTCAGAAAGGAGTATACATGGCAGAGGAAATACCTGAAACAAAATCTTGCTAAAATTGGCATGGAAGTATTGGAAAACATGTCAAAGATCAAGGAATGTGAATTGCTATAATCTTCACATAGCTCAGAGGAAACTTGAAAAAGTCCATATCCACTAAAATATCAGACACAAATAATGTTTTTCACTTTACTACTGATTACATAAGTGCTGAAACGTATTTTATTCCTTGAAGGAAATTTTGTAGGCATTGTCAAATTCTGTCAGCTACTTAAATTGTGTAATGCACATCTAAATTGGGATTATGGGCAATGTTCAACTGTGTGTTTTATCTAATGTATTACTTAAGTTAAATTGTGTGAGAGAATAAGGATGCTGCTAAAAAGCAAAACAACACACTCCAGTGACTCGTGTTCCTCATGAGCACAAAAATGCTACCTTTTTCTTTGCTGGGATGTGAGATTTTAATCTCATTTTCTTCCCAGCAATGAGACTCCTTGAATCACAGAGGGCAGAAGAAATAAAGTGTGAATGGTTGGGGTTTCCACACTTTTCTTCAGCTGTGCAAGGAAAATAGTGGGTCCCCTGAGGAGAGAATAAGACAAGACTTGGGAAAGGGAGAAACCAATGAAATGCCGGAGTTGGTGGCTGGTACAAAATTATTCAGTCTACATTTATAACTGACTGAGTAACTGCAAGATAAACAGTGAAGTTGCAATGACTTGGGTTGCCAAAAAATGTCAAGTGCTTATGATTTTACGAAAAAGACTTGGGAAAAACAATTTAAGACCTGACAAATTATTTAAGATCCATGCAGAAGAACGCATAGGGGGTAGGGAAAATAACTCTAAGTGCAACCATGGTCACTAAGTTTGCTACTACCACTCTAGGAAAGTGGTCTTGGAGTAATCATAGTCAGTCTCCAAAAGAATCAGCTCTCACAGAGCAGTGAGAGATGGCTGGGGAAAGACTGGGGGGGGTGGGGGCACTGAAATGGGGTCCTGGGCTGTGGGCAGCATGAGGGGAGCCCCAGAGGGGGTGGGCAGGGCTGCTGGTGCCCTCAGGGCACTGATATTTCATCAATAACCAAAAGAGAAATCAGATTTTGGGACTTGTTAGAAATAATAGCAGAAGAGAAAAGTATCATTATGACGTTATACACTACTTGCGTGGTGCTCCCACATCCCGAACGACACATGCATTTCTGCTTCACTGCTGGGAAGCATCCTTGTGCTAGAGAGGATAACGTGCACAACAAGCACAATCAGAGGAATGCGGCAGCTTCCACTACGAGGACAAATTAATCAGGATTAGCTTTTTAGCTTGGAAAAGAGATGACTGGGAGTGAAATTTACAGTGACAGAGGTCTATAAAATGAGAAACGTGCAGAATTCATAAAACAAGAACGAGTGGAGAGCTTATGACTCACTAGGCAACAAGGTTACGAAAAAGAACTGTTTTCACAGTGTGTGAAGAGGAATCTGGGGAAATCATTGCCACAGGATATTTGAGAGACCAATAAAGTAAGTGAGTTTTAAAAGGGGTTAGTCAAATTAAGAATGGACAGGGTCACCGAGGTACTGCTGAACATGAGGTACAATCTTTGTCTCAATTCCCTAAAATATCACCTGCTGGAAGGATTATGCCTGTCATTTCCAAAATAGCATATAACAGTGGACACCTTCAGGGAAAAGGCATAGGCTAGTTTGGTTCAGCCTGGCAGCTTTTATTTTCTTACACCTATTTAGTGGATAGAGATTCAGGTCCTCCTCTTTGATCTCATTTCTCGTCAGTGTCTCAACTTTTCAGTACTCAGACAAGTGGGAGTTCAAGACAAGCCATGTCCCATGAGAGGCTTTGTCTCAAGAAGAAATGTCAGGCAGTAACAGTGTATATCAGAAAGGTCTGGCACAGAACAAGGTTTGTCATAAACATAGTTAAAAAGTAGCTCCAGAGTCTGTACAAAGAGTTGGTTTTCTGACATCTCTTCCTATAGCATTATTCAGCAATATAGGTATGTGTATGTGTGTGTGTGTGTGTGTAGTCACGGGTAATAAATCACTGGCATATGGAGTACCAACTGAGATCCCTGCACTTTTTTCTAGTTAATCCATCTGCAAAAAGATCTCCTAGTAAGTTAAACCAGCTCCAGCAAATAAGCTTGTTTCAGCCAAGTGGCAATACTTACATTCTGAATATCTGACTGAATTCATGCTGTCAAACATCTATTATGTGGAGCATTGCTCTCAAGCCAAAGCAACACGCAGACTTGTTAATTATTCGTCTTGTTCATCCTTCCCTTAAGCAATGTTTTAATGAAAGCCCCAGGCAAACCCTGACTTTCTGAATACCTTACTGACTAAGTACTGTATTTTTCTAATGTTCAAAAAAGAGGGACAAAAACTGTTTTTCTTTTGTCTTTGTCCCCAGTCATCTTACTTTATCAAATTCAGAGTAGACAAAGTTCCTTTCCAAGTCTTTCCCTATTTCCAGGTTTTGTACTGCGAGTGCTGAGAAAAGGTGAGGGAAGAGCTGCAATCTGCAAACCTCTTCTTTTTGTGACTTCAGTAGGACTTTTCCCCTTTCCCTGCAAGGATGTTTGGCTATTCCAACCACATTTACATGTCGCCATCCCTCCTTCAAGCTAGGAACAGACTGTGGTACCCTGCAAAAAAGCAGTGCAGTGGAAGCACAGGCTCTCTGCCTGCTGTAAGCAGCCCTGAACCACACAACCACATCGATCCCATAGCCCTTCCTAGACAAGAGTATGTCAATGCAGCAGGATTTTGCCCCTTCTTTACTTGCTCCTCTCCACTCACAAAGCAGGGTAGTATGACCTCAGCATCTTTTCCAGACAGTCAAGATGCCTGTACTTTCTTATGGGCTCACATCCAAAGAAGTGGGCAACACTGGACAATTTAGCTTTCCTCCTCTGCCTCAGTTTCTTCCCCCATGAAATGGCAGATAGTAAAATTTATCTGTATGGAGAAGGAGGGGAAAAACTTTGGGTTCAGAGATAAGGTGTGACATATTTGAGCAGTCAGGTATTTAAGTAGCAATAGGCATAAGAAATGCTGTTTGGTTTGCTCCTGTCATTCCTGCTTTTATCTTCTTCAGAGACATTAATACCTTTTTTGCTGCGTGGTTTTTTTTTTCTTTTAACACGTTGATTCCTTTAGTAATTCTTTTTCCCTTTAAGTTGGTTTAGTTATGCAAGAAAATCTGGAGTATAAGGTGCTGTACATAAATCCCAGGAATTATTCATTCCATCTCATTTGGCCTTTATTTTCCGTAGGGCTCCAATCACCATTACCATTCTCTTTTGCAAGTAATTTAATGGTTGAGTTCCTTTTCATAAGGGTCTTCATTGTCAAGTAACTTCTTCAATTAATTTCCTATTGCCCTACCAGTTCAGCTATATTTGCAATGTAAACAGAGAGGTTTATTTGCATCATTTAATGGTGGGATATGTGTATAGTACATCTGGGGGGGTGTCATTTTATTTTTTTAAGCAGCTTTGTTCTGCAGGTACGAAGAGAAGAAAATTGTGTGTCAGGCACTGCTCTGGACCCTGTGTGGGAGAAGAGCAATTTCCAGCCCAATCCTTCAGTTCTGAATTTAGCAGAGAGGAATTTAAGCACATGATGCAAGGCAACTGCCTAAAATGTAATGTCATTTGCTGCATGGAGAATTGGTTCAAAATTCAAGCCTACAATGCATCAGCCTCGCAGGTGCAGAGGAATTTCTTCATGATCCCTGAGCTGGAGGAAAGCTAATTATGTCTTAAAATCATCTACTCCTTCCATAGCTGCCTCACCAAAGACACCGCTCTTCTGCCTTGCACCTGTCCCCATTGTCCCTAGTCGGTGGCTTGGGGGTTGTCAGAGTCGTTGCTCAAAAATGGCTCTTCCCAGTTTATTTGCTGTGCCCCTGCTGTCCCCTACTATACCCCTGCCTTGCATACTGGTGTGCAATGAGTCATTTAGACTTTGTCCCACAGTGTGTGAGAAGCTCACAGTCCTCTCCTTGGAGTTTCCAAATACTCTCACCCTGCTATGAGTCTGCTCTCCATGCCATGGCTCTACGACAAGATTTTAAGATAACCTTTCAGCACTGAGGTACAGTGGTCCTCCGTGTGACTGGGAAAAGTAACTCCAGCCAGTGCCAGTGGTGAAAACAGACTATCCTTTCTGTGATCTACCTGCTATAGTGAAATGAAGTATAACCTTTAGACACATCACGGTTGCTGTATAAAGCATGCATAAAGAAATGAGCTTTGTTCATGTTGCTTAAGCAATCTTACTTCATAAATTGTAGTCCCTTTTAAAATATATACACATACACTAGAACAACATTTTCTAAATGTCACCGCAGCGCTGCTTCCTTTGAAAGATGATGTATGTATCTCGTTCTGTAAAGGAAAGAGTGGGGAGGAAGCTGACAACTCATTACTCTTGAACAATAAAAAAAGAACTCTACATTACTTGAGTATGTGAGGTATTTTTAAAATAAAATAGAATAGTTCACATTTTATGGCATCGCCCTCAAGTCAAAGTGAACAGAGACAAGATTCCTGAACTTGACTGAAAAATAAAATCCTGTGGTGCTCTTACAAGGAGTTTCTCAGCACCTCCACAGGTTATTGTCATCCCAAGATTGGAAAGGGCTGGACCAGGGAAGATTGGAGAGCATTAACTCTGGTTTAGACTTGACCATTCTGTGGATTTCTTTCAGAGGAAGCAATTGTAAAGTCACCTTTGACATCTTCCCCATATTTTATCCTCTAAATCCATAACTGGATGTTCACTCCATGAAATATTAGGCAAGGCAGCAGCACTGGCTCCCTTCGGCTTGACTTTCCGACATCATGATGAGATCCACAGACAGCTCCACATTTGCATAAATGAATGAGGTTCACTGGCCTTATATGAAATGGAAATAGACTCCATCTCATAAGCAAGTGAAACACATGGTTGAACCCAGGAGAAGGAGGTGGCACCAGTCACTTTGTTTATCATCTCTTCTTGTTGACCAGTTCCGAAGCAGAGCAATTTATGAGCATGCATTCAGTTCAGCTGCGAGGCAAAACAACTGTGTTACAATGCCTATGAAATAAGTCAACATTTTTGTCCCACCAGTCCTTTTTTCAAGCAAACTGTAGGGTGAAAGGGTGAAATGCTGCTTTTTTTCACCCATGAGACTCTTGCAGTAAAGGGTAAGTTGTATTCCCCATAATACAAATCTTTGAAGTTGCTGCGAGAGTGCCTTTATGCTGTGCTCTGATATTGCATTTTTACTGCTGGTTACAAGTTACTTCCCAGGGATAATTTTCATGGAGCATTCAGTTTTGAATGGATTGTAAAATTATTTCGCTGACCCTACCAATGTAGGACACCTTCCATGTCTTGCACACTGCACTGAAGAGCATCCCATTATAAAAGATGTAAAAGTCTGAATAGGATCTCTGAGAGTAAGTATTTTGACAGACAACCCCTGCCCCTTTCCTAAACCTCTAAGTGTACTTGTCCAAGAACGGAGCCAGAAAGATATGTTATTCCTAGACAGCTGCTCAGCAAAGCTCCCATGAATATAAGAGAGCTTTCAGACTGATTGCAGCTGACATATGAGGTCCCATACCACTAACAGAGACAGGGAATAATTTCATTTGAATTTCCTTTCCAAATGGCCTGAAGTGCTCCCATTAGCTAACTAGAAAACTGAAAAGGTTCTTAGTCTTTGATTTTGAGAGTTCTTTCTTTATGTACACACACACACCCCACTGTTAAAAAAATCTGGAGTTTTGAACTGAATTGCTCTGTAAGAAACCAGCCCACCTGTGGTGGTAACCTCTGCCATGCACACCTGTTTAGGCTAGGGCTTCCTCCATTTAGGTCCCTGTCTTGTGAGGAAACTGATACTTTTTTTCCCCAGCCTCTCTGTTTTATTCTTAGACAAGACGCATCTCTGTGGTATTTGATTGCCTGAATATTATTTCTCCATCACTGGACAGTAGCCAGATTGCCATTCCCCTCTGAATAAATAACTTAAGATTTAACAAAAAATCCACATTACAACAGAAGCCAATCCAAAAAAAATCTTTCAACCATGTAATAGAAAATACTTTCTATTGAAACAGAAACCTACATAGGAAGTAGCAATTTTCATTTTGAATTTTCAGTTTCTCAAAAAAAAAGTAAAAATTCTGTTTCATTTTATGTGTTGGGATCACTTGTAGATTTAAAAAGAATTGAGGACATTCTAAGATAGAAGTCCGCGGAGTTAAAGTTTACTTATATATACTTCAAGTGAGATCACAAAGGGCAAAATGTCATAATTCTATTGCACAGCATTTCTACAAGAAAGAATAAAGAATATATATTTATCTGGGTGCCTTATTGTCTCTGTGCTTTGATATCTTCATTCTGTTTTGGTTGCTTTTGAAAAATCATGGGTTTTCCATTGGGGGACTGTCTCTATCATACTAAAGCTCAAGCAATGCTACACCTTTGTAAGATTTTTACTACTAGGATGCAGGTAGTTACTGTCACATAGCTTCATCATGGGACCTCTCCATTATTTTTCAATGGTCTTAGGAGACTGGAGAGGTCCCAGTCGACTGGAAGCTGGCAAATGTTGTCCCAGTTTTCAAGAAGGGTAAGAAGGAAGACCCTGCTAATTACAGGCCTGACAGTCTCACTTCAGTGCCTGGTAAAATTACGGAGAAGGTTATTCTGGGAGATACTGAAAAACACTTGAGAGACAACGCAGACATTTGTCATAGCCAGCATGGGTTCACAAGGGGAAAGTCCTGCTTAACCAACTTAATTTCCTTTTATGACAAGGTCACCCATGTAGTCGACCGAGGGAAGCCAGTCGATGTGGTGGTTTTGGATTTTAGTGAAGCTTTTGATACTGTCTCTCACAGTATCATTCCAGATAAAATGTCCAGCAATACAGCTAGACAAATCCATAATACATGGGGTGAGCAATTGGCTGACAAGTTGGACTCAAACGGTTATAGTAAATGGGGTTACATCAGGCTGGCAGCCAGTCACCAGTGGGGTTCCCCAGGGCTCAATTTTAGGGCCAGTTCTCTTCAATGTTTTTATAAATGATCTGGATCTGGATGCAGGAATCAAATGTGCATTAAGTAAGTTTGCTGACGATAGTAAACTAGGAGGAGCTGTGGATTCCCTTGAGGGCAGAGAGGCCTTACGGAGAGATCTAGGTAGATTAGAGAGCTGGGCAATCACCAACTGTATGAAATTTAACAAGAGAAAGTGCTGGTTTCTCCATCTGGGACAGGGCAATCCTGGTTACACATACAAATTTGGGGACAAAAGGCTGGAGAGCAGCCCCGTAGAAAGAGATTTGGGGGGTTGGGCTGATGGCAAGTTGAATATGAGTCAACAGTGTGCCGTGGCAGCCAAGAGGGCCAACCGTGTCCTGGGGTGCATCAAGCAGAGCATAGCTAGCCGGCCAAGGGAGGTGATTGTCCCACTCTATAGTGCACTGCTGTGGCCCCACCTTGAGTACTGTGTGCAGGTTTGGGTGCCTGAATATAAAAAGGACATCAATCTATTAGAGTGTGTCCAGAGGAGGGTGACCAAGATGGTGAAAGGTCCCAAAGGCAAGACTTACAAGGAGCGGCTGAGGTCACCTGGTTTGTTCAGCCTGGAGAAAAGAAGGCTGAGGGGTGCCCTCATCACCATCTACAACTTTACAGAATCACAGAATCATTAAGGTTGGAAAACCTGTAAGATCATCAAGTCCAACTATTAACCCAACAACATCACCATGCCCATTAAACCATGTCCTGCAGTGCCACGTCTACATGTTTTTTGAACACCTCCAGTGCGGGTGACTCCACAACCTCCCTGGGCAGCCTGTTCCAGTGTCTCACCACTCTCTCAGTAAAGAAATTTTTCCTAATATCCAGCCTAAACCTCCCCTGCCACAACTTGAGGCCATTTCCTCTTGTCCTGTCGCTAGTCACTTGGGAGAAGAGACCAACACCCACCTCTCTGTAATCCCCTTTCAGGTAATTGTAGAGAACAATTAGGAAAAGGTTCTTCACTGAGAGGGTTGTTGGTTACTGGAACAGGCTCCCCAGGGAAGTGATCACATCACCAAGCCTGTCAGTGTTCAAGAAACGTCTAGATGACACTCTTAGCTATATGGTTTATTTTTATGCAGTCCTGCAAGCAGCAGGGAGTTGGGCTTGATGATCCTTATGAGTCCCTTCCAACTTGAGTTATTCTATGATTCTACGATTCTAGCTTTATTTCTAAATAAGAACTGTCTGTCACTCCATTTTATAGTGGGTTTGTTGTTTTGTTTTCAGAATATAACCTGTGTTTGCACCTTCAGCAGCACACAGATAGTTGTCCTACTTTTTAGGCAGCCCATCTCTAGTTTAGGACTAATTACAATATACTTCCCTCCAGTCAATCTGTAATTTGAATGGGGTCAACCATCAATTCCTTTATCATAGGCCACAGAGGGGAGAGGTGATAGATACATTTTTCAGTAATTTTTTTTATAAGCTGGCTGATGCTGGATTTTACTACAACATATTTTACAACTGGCTGATAGTTCTGGTTTTAATAAGGTTACTTCTTCTCACAAAATATTTTCTATTAGCTGCTTGCAGGACATTGCATGTGGTTAAGTAACAGCAGCATAACACATGTATCATTAAAGAGCATGCTATCTGAAATACTACTGATGCGTCAAAGTTTTCTAGACTTTAGCTACATCAGCAAGTAGAGGACACCAAGAGGAGAGACCTGCAGGCAAAGCAGTTGCTGCCGAGGACATACCATCCATACTGGAGGCACGTCAGGAGATTTTATTTTACATTTATTTTCATTTGGGTCCATGGACTGAACTCCTGCTGGTGTATGAAGGGTGTTAGGTGTGCTATTGGGATGCGTCTTCCAATCCAAATTAATCTGAAAGGACTCAGAGACCACTCCATAATGCAAACTGAAGCATGATCAGTGGAGACAACAGCCAGATTTGCTTCCCATCTGACCAAAAACACTAACAGAGGTGGACCCAAGTGAGAATAGGACCTCTCAAAGCAGTATTTCCTGTGGTGTTCTCATACTCCCATTTCACTCAGTATAAGACTTTAATGACTCAAACCTGTGTTGTGAATTTAGGAGGTTTAGCATTAAAGAACAATGCTGTTTGAAAAAAAGCTGGGACAATGACTTATGTGATAGTTGTGCTTCTAAGACATATATCAAACATTCAGTATTGAGGCTGGCTGGCAGGGGTTTTTGCGTTGTTGATTTTTTTGCTTTGTCCTGTGAATAACACTGAAGGATAAACTGATAAATTGGAGAATATGTACAACATGGTCCATCATCCCTTTTTGTTTCTAATTTTGCAGCGGAACTTATCTGTTGTCTCTAAGTTTGGTATTTGGTTCTTTGTTTCTTTTAATTCCCCTAGCAACCATAGTGTTGTCCTGGTGATAATGATACACACGCTTAGTACTATATCGTAGGAATTTTCAAGCATGAGCAGCTATCACATTGCTGCAGTGGGGTGGTGGAACAAAGACAGTTCAGCAGCTGCCTTCTGCTTGTGAACTGGTTACATCTGGAGATAAAGCAAAGTTTTATGTAGTAACTTCAGATTCACCACCCCGTGGTTTTGTCACACTGTTTTCAGGTGTGACAGCTTTTCAATGTTATACCTCTGTTGCTAGGGGAAAATTTTCATGCTGCCTTTCTCCTTTTAACATATTATAAGCCCATCTCAGACCTTGTATTGCTTAAAGCATTGAGATGGTGCATGATAAAGCAGAAAAACAAAGATGTTATTTTTTTGCTCTCAGCTCAGAGCAAGTTGCCTTCTTGAACAAGATTATCCTCTCCTGTGATCTTTAAAAAATAAATTTATAGTAAAATGCCTACATTTTAAATTCTAAGTAGCTTCATCACTTTTCTCCTATATCTTCCATCCTCCAGAAGATATTTATTTCACATCAGTTACTGAGATTTCCCACTGCCTTCAATTTCTAGAGAGTACAGAGAGGTAGATTGCAGTTTATATTTTCAAAGCCATGGGTTATAGTGCTAGGTTTCCTAAATAGTCAGCCTTGGTTTCGGCACATGGGTTTCTAGAAAGTCATTATTGTTACAAACTGCTTCTGCAAAAAAACTTTTATCTCCTTCCTTTCCCTCTCCCAACCACCTGCAGTGTGGAAAAATCCCTTTGCTTACTGTGCCTTTAACTAATGCCTTTTTCCCTGAAATGAATGAAACAGTATATTCCTATATGGAAATCTGTCTTTGTGCCTCATGAGATAGTGTCTATCATGATGGCATCTCTGCAGGATAATCAAGTCACAGGACAAAACACCACAAATTTTGTGGAGCTGATGTGTTTAAATGTTTCCACTACCGAAGACTGATTTGTAGGAACATAAAAAGATGAATTTTATGACTTCTTCTCATGTGATGAGAAAAAGACTGTATGTACCCCAGGAAGGAAATGAAGCATAGCAGTCATCTGTTAATAGCGTGCCTGTTGTTAAATGTTGCAGAGAATTCTTCTTGGGCAGACGTATTTATATAAAACACACTTGAATTCTGCAATGTCTTCTTTCAATTTTCCACTTGAAAGCAGCATTCTTCTTCTGAAACTGTCTATTTTAAGTTAAATTAAAGGTAATTTAAGTTAAATAACTATTTTAAGTTAAATAAAGAAAAGAGAGAGAGTTCTAAGTTGGTAACAGGGTTTTTACAACTTTTTTTGTCTCATCAAAACTTAATCTTCTTTTTGAACAAGTTGCTTTTTGCATCCTCTCCCCATCAATTTTCTCTGTTTAGTTACAGAACCAAAATACTCTTTACCCGTTTGTATTCCTGATGACATGTGAAGCCTTATAATATGAAAATGACAAATGGCATTCTGCAAAAGCTCATGTTTTTCACCTGTATTAGGAGCAGTCTTTTCTAGATTATATTTCTAAAAGTACAGTCGCTCCCACCCATACTTCTTTTTCTCTTTCTCTCTCTGCTATCTTAGCATCAGTAGCACACCTAATGCAGGGTTGCTGTCTAGATTTGCAGGTGGATGGGAATGCAGTAGGGTCTAATCTTTGCTCACAATTCCTAGCTTCTACAGTAAATAACAATACCGTGGTCCAGCTTCAGCACCTGCTTTCCTTATTGTGTAGATCATCTCAGAATGCCATTGTGAAGTTAGCAGAGAACAAATACGAATTTCAAACATTAAAAAGAACCTTAGGAAATACCATGTTTCTCTAAGAATGAGAAGTATTGCATCCTACCCACGTTCTGCCATGTTTTGTATCATGTGTCCTAGGATTGTCCAACACGTGATGTTATAAAGGGGGCACACTCGGACATGCATCACTTCAGAAAAAAATAGCTAAGTAGTTAATGTGGTCTGCGAGTAAGGAATTTCTTTATGGTTCCCTGCTCACTAATTTATACCTTGGAGCATATTTGTTTACCCATACCTTGAAAACGTGGCATTACAGTTGATCATGGAGATTACAGAATCACAGAATCACAGAAACATTAAAGTTGGAAAAGACCTGTAAAATCACTAAGACCAACCACCAACCCAACACCACCATGCCCACTAAACCATGTCCTGCAGTGCCATGTCTACATGTTTTTTGAACACCTCCAGTGAGGGTGACTCCACCACCTCCCTGGGCAGCCTGTTCCAGTGTTTCACCACTCTCTCAGGAAAGAATTTTTTCCTGATATCCAGCCTAAACCTCCCCTGCCGCAACTTGAGGCCATTTCCTCTTCTCCTGTCACTTGTCACTTGGGAGAAGAGACCAACACCCACCTCTCTGCAACCCCCTTTCAGGTAACTGTAGAGAGTGATGAGGTCTCCCCTCAGCCTCCTCTTCTCCAGACTGAACAACCCCAGTTCCCTCAGCCGCTCCTCATAAGACTTGTGCTCCAGACCCCTCACCAGCTTCGTCGCCCTTCTCTGGACATGCTCCAGCACCTCAATGTCCTTCTTGTAGTGAGGGGCCCAAAACTGAACACAGTATATCCAGCTGTTTAAAAAAAGCATGCATGGATTTTTTTTTTCCTCTGATCTTTTGCAGCAGTAATTTCTATATACTGACAACCACTCAGGATTTTGAAAGCCCTTAATCATTACAGTAAAGGTGAGTCTCTGGCAAGTCAAGTTTCTTTGGATATTGGCTCACTGTGAATGACAAGGTTATAAAACCTAGTATTGTTGATGTATTAGTAATGTTCTTGAAAACCAACTGAAGCTGTATAATAATGGCTTAGCTACAAAGTAAATCTTTTGCATTTTTAAAACAGTGGTACTGTATTTATGGATTACTGTAACAGTCAATAAAGTGACAGAGTAGAGAAGGAAAGAAGAAAATAACAAGGCTGTACCATGAGGTTTTATTTATGGATTGTCTCTGTCTCAATAAACTAGCATATCCTGTATGATTTAAACTTTGGTCAGAAAAAAGTTATATAAGCTGGCTTTAAACATAAGAGAAATAGAACTATAAAGAACCTAAAATGGAGTACATGAAGCACAGTGACATTTCTTTACTATTTTTTTTCTCTCCGCGGAATACTTCCAAAAGGACAAAATTGCGTTTTCTCTCATGTGAGTGTGTCTGTGATTCTGTTTGCATCAAGAGCTAATGAATGGACTTAGGTATAGATAGAGGGAATCACTCATTGGCTTTCTATACCTTTTTAAGAAAGTCTTCTGCTTAAAAAAAAAATAAAATAAAAAATTACCAAATAAAAAAAAAACCCGACAACAAAAACCATAATAAAGATCTGGGTCCCATCTTTTTCCATTGCAATATTTCCATTCAGGAAGTTTTAACCAAAGTGTCCTCCTTAGATGTTTTAAAGAGAATTCTGTTTGAGTGTCCACAGTTATTGGATGTTATCATACTTAATATGAAGAAAGAAGCCGTCTTAGGAACAAGTTCTCTTGTTTATATTAAATAGTGTCTTGTTCCATGGAAAGACTTACTGGCTAGACTGGCAAATGGATGGTGGGTGTGAAATATCTGTGTTACAGGTCCTACTTTCTCTTCAAGAAAATGAGAACTTGTATAAGTTTCTGAGCTTTTTCACTTTTATAAATTTCAGTGACATATACAAAGAGAGTAGAAATAACAGAGTGCAGACCATCACAGAGGACATCCTGAATGATGGCTGGAAAACTATGTAATTGGCTCTTATAGCCAATGAATCTATAGTGTTAGTGAAGGAGAAGAGATTATAACAGACTTCTTGCATCATTTTAAAGGATGAAAAGCAGATAATTATGACTGATATTCTCGTTCAGTTACACTGTTCCCACATGGTTAATATGAAAGGTTGTTAACAAAAGGTTTGTGTCAGAGAGTCTAGCTGCAGGAAGATGGAACAAACAGATAGTTTGTTGAACTTGCATCGGAAAAATGTTCCACGCTGCCACCAAGTTGTTTGCAGTTTCTAAGACTTAACATTTGAGGTGACAATGACTAATTTTTGTAGACTCCTGAACTGTTGTAGATTCAGGTTTAAAAATCAAGTTCACATTTAATCCTCTCCAGATGTTGAGAGCCTTGTTCTTAGTAAATTACTTCTTGTGTCAACATCAAGCTTTCATTTTTATCTTCTAATGAAATTTGAAATACCTTGTCAGATTGACGTGAAACTCATTCAGAAGAATCAACTGAATTCTCATAATTTGGTGCCAACCACATGAAACAAGATAATGACTCATATTTATTTACATGATGGAAAGGTGCTCCCATTTTTTTATTTTTTCATTTGGGATGATGCTGGAAGGATGAAGAATACCTTGGACACAAGAAAAATGTGGCAACAGATAGTAGCACAATGGACTGGTTGGCTGTAGCAGCTGATTATACTGCTTGTCATCCATTGTTCAAGCTGTCCCCTAGGAAAAGATGCATTCTGCTATTGCTGCTCCTTGAATGCTTAAAAACAGGTCCAACACCTCAGCAACCTCTATAAGGTCTTATTTTACAGAAATGCAGGAGTAGTATTTTGGGAAGCCAGAAGGGATCAAGCATATGTAAAGAATTTGTAAACTATTTAAGTTTTCTGAGGAGAACAGAAATGTGTGCGTTGGAGGGGAGAGAATTTTACTTGTTTTCATGATTTATTTAGAAGTACCTGAGCTCTTTCTTTAGCAATTGATGTAAAAAGGTACAATTCAGATTGTACCACTCACATAAGAGATCTTATGTTAATGTTTTTCTATTCATCATTGCTCAGAACAGTTATGGACCATACATCAGTATGTTGATTTAGAGAAATTTTTCATAGTTCTAGCCTGGGCTGGAGGTTGGAAAATATGTCACATGTGCACATGTGTACAATCAGATTTCATATAAGAATTAAGTGCTTTAAGAAAAACTGTTGTTCTCATTTCCTACCATGAATAAAGTTCTTAAGATTATCAAAGCTACATTTCTTCTAGATTAAAAGAATGTGACTTACCACTACTTGTCAATATTTTTAAATTGACTGTATTAGTTACTGATTTCTGACTAAAAGCTTGGAAAATAGTTGCACCTAGCATATGAAGTTTACACATAACTGCACATCTACTGTCTACTAAGTGCATGGACGGATCGTATTTACTCATTTTTCTCTCTTCCATTCATGATACCCCTCGCTATTCATCACAGTATCCCATATCTAAATGGATGTTCGGCTTCTTCACTGTCAAGTTAAGTGTCTGCAGTGAAGAGCAATCGTCTACACCTGAAAGCACAAAGCTGGCAAAGACAAAGGTGTTCTGCTGATTTGCATGAATCTTATGCTCAATGTCCCGGCATCCTGTTGCTTCCTCTGCAATGCTGATGGTTCTAACATCCATATCAAATGTATTTTTCAACAGGTTTGGGGTTTTTCTTTTTCAGAAAAAATATTTTTCCATTCATTCTCTATTCTCTCTTTGCTGCCTTGTATCCTAAATCATAAGCACTTGCAGAGGCTACTAAAGAATATGTAAGGCACAGAGACAAGCAGAAGCTTTAAAGGTTTCTACTCATCTGAGAGGTCTGGTTGTTCTGCATTCCTCTGTTTTATGAATAAGAAATGTCTCTGATGCACCTAAAAACTTTCAGGCCAGGAAAAGTCACCATACATAAAATCAAACATGAATTACTAATATTCATGCTAAGGATGGGAAGAAAAAGAAAATTGGATAGGAGAAAGAAAATAAGCAGCGTTTTCTCTGAAAAATGTGTGGGAAACATCACAATGCCACAGGTTAGAAAAGAATGCAAGGGGAGAAGAAAACATGACGTGGGAAGAATGGCACATAAATTGCCAATTAATCCACAAGTTTTATACCATGATGTAGTCCATCATAGGAATTAGTCATCTTGGAGCTCTTTGTGGTTAATTTGTGTAGTTATCTGAAGCCTAAGTGAATGACTAATATAAGGAAACACAGTGGGTTAGAAAGATTAAAAAAATAGAGGGAAAGGAGGTAAAAATTAAAAAAGGATAAATGAAGGTACAGATGTCTGGAAGAAGCGGGAAAAAAATTAATATATGAGATTTGTGGATTGTATTAAAGTACCCCACAGATAAAAAATTTACCCAGCTTACTATTTTCTGAGAAGAGAGCCTTGCCGTAAGTCAAGCTCTATTTTCTTAAAACAGAGGATAATATCCTGTATTTGTTGAAGCTAGTACCATTAACTCCAAAGGGACTAGGCTCTGAGGCAGATCTCCTTTCATTGGCTTACAAATTATTTTAAATGTGATCATCATTATGCAAATGCAAATATTTATGAAATTTATCTGTATCTAGTGGATGTAATTTAGCTGATGACGTGACACTGGAGTTCAGAGTTTAGCTGATGATGTATTTGGTATTTTAGCCTGAAAGAAATCCTCTTTTGTGACATGACCAGTGTATATTAGAGAGTATTTCTCGCTTTCTAGAACTTTGCACTATCTGTCAAATTATTAATTTGCCGAGTAGAGTCTTGCTGGATTCATACTTATCCACTAATATCTACATTGGATTTGGTTTACCTGAATTCATTTCTAGAAGCATCGTCCTGCTTGGTTTACACCTCATATGACTATTCAAAAGTTCTGTTCTGTGGAGGAAACCAGCACCACATAATAATATGTTTTGTGTTTGTTTCTGTCTCTGCAATATCATATATGAAAATAGGTACTTACAACTTTGTTGCAGTAGCCTGAAAAATCAGAAATCTGAAAATCAAGTTAGATAATTCATTCTGTATCCTACCACTAACTCACAATCATGTCCACTCCACCAGCTTTTCTTCGGAAAGCCTTTCAGATCTTGGGACAAGCAATGTACCTTCAGGAAATAATTTTGTTTAGTGCATAAGAAGTAGAGTCTGACTCATTCTTGTAAAACTGCTCTAGGGTGAATAGTGGTAAATATCACAAAACGTCTTTTAAGCATTATGTTCTAACTTATTTGAAAAATGGCTACGAAAATGACATACACTTAACTAAAATTTCTAAGTCACACCTAGTGAAATAAGTTTCCACTGTTACCTACTGCTGTTAGCTCTCACTCTATGTTCTTCCCATTTTTCTCTGGGTAGGAGTAGATTGTTGTACAGGTATTTACTAAAGTAATGGGGTGGAAAGCTGGTAGCCTATTTCAGCTAGCAAAGTAAATATCTCCTAGTGGTATCTCTGTCAATTGCCCTGTATGCTTTTTTTGCCTGTGTGAAGTTAATATGGAATAAGAAATACTAAGGAACTGCAGGTGAAAGAAAAGAGTTTCTCTCCTTTGACAAGCAACCCAAGAGGTCAGTAATTACTCTGCAAATTATCTGTGAGAATTGTCTACCCTTCAATAGAGGAAACTACATCTGTAAGGTCACTTATTATGAAATTTTATGTTTCCATGAAATTACAAAAGAAAAAATGAGGATAAAAATGTCATTATATTTGAATAGTTGAATTTTTTGCCTTGTTCATTACAATAGCTTGTTTCAAATGCCAAATTTTATTCTTTCACTGGTTTAAAAAAAGAAACCTGGAAAGAATTAAAAGGATTTACATAAATTTAAAATATGACTAACAGGTATACTTCATAAGTTATTTAAATGCTCTCAGTGTGTGTTAAACATAAATATGTTGCTTTGTACTCCAAGAGAATCAGCTGCATTAGACATTTTATAAGGGCTTTGTTAGAATCCAGTCAAGCAATTCAGCATTCAAATTAAATTATAGCTACTTTAAGATTATATGAACTTTTCAGAGATCCTTTTCCCCTAACAAAGTCCACAACATTTATGTGCTTCTCAAGTTCAGGTTTTTGTTTACCATCCCAGTACTTAGATAACATAAGTGAGGACACTCTTTCCCATTGCTGCCTTTGTTTGTATGTGTGTGTATTGTAATTTCTGTTTCTATGTATATTCTATGGGAATATACAAAAAGAAAACGTCACATATGCAGCACAACCCTCATCGTATGTATCATATCCAGACTTTACTAGCAGTGATGTCATAATAAAGGTTTATCAACAGGAGTTTTTGTTGGATGTAACAAGTGTAAAAATTAGCGAAATGAGTACATCTGCTCTAATTCATACTGCGTATTTCTCAAGCATGCATCCTACAGAGTCTATAGATTTTTAAAGTCCATACCATTTCCATCACAATTACCCAGTCTACTTTTGACATAATGCATACCAGCTGACGCTGGTATCACTACTGAATTGCTGTACCGAGTCATGATACCGACTGTTCAGAAAAGATGCTAAAACAGTGAAGGGGGTTCACAGAGGAGAAGCACAACTAGGAAACACACCTTAGAGAAAAAACACATTATTTTATTTAATCACTTTAAAGAGAAGATTAAGGCGTGACAGCATTCCCTACTCTGGAAACAGAAATTTGTTCATCTGTCTTTTAACAGTGAAAGCAAAAGTGACTTCCCAATTTTTTTAAACTTAGCAGCAGCAGTATTTCTTATCTCTATACTGGATTTTTAATTTTCTTTGCATTGTGAATATTGATTAATTCAAAATCCATCATCTCAGTGATTCCAGTGGTAACATTTACAATCTCTGTCTAGTGGCTATTTCTCTAAACTGTAGCCCATGGGAGGTCTGGATAAGTACTATTTGGTTTATGAAGTGAAAATTTATCCCTTGAGATACACACACAATCATTAAATGTCTGAGAAAGCTCTCCCACAACGGGCCATCACATTCCTCCCACCGCTTCCTCTGGACCCTGTTTATCAAAGCTGATGGGATGAAGAAAGCATCTACTTATGGTTTTCATATGCTTCAGGCACACTGAGCCTGACTGGCACTTTTAGCATTTCTACATGCATTTGTGAAGGCTACACTAATCTAGAATGCCTACCTATGTTACTTTGCATGTACACACATACAGATCGCAAGTTACAAGTAAGAATCGCTTAAATTCTTAGTAAGTATAAAACGAGTCCTTATTACACTAAGGTATTCCTCCATCAAATAAGATCAATCTGTATAAACCATGCTCTGAACTCAATCCTTCTTCACCAAGTCACGTCTTCACTTTAATTCTATGAACTGTAGAGAATTTAATAGCAGCTTCTTTTAATCACCAGAGTAATTTCATCTTGGAATAAGGAAAGGCTGTGGTGAGCGGCTTTTCCCACTTTCTTTGGTAAGCAGAACATATTCTTTGGATCTAAATGATTGATTAAATGCCCATCACTGTTTATGGTACTTCTTTAGATGGACTTTCAATCAATACGGCAACATCCCTTTCACCTATACTGTCACGAAAACATGGCATCTGCTTCTAAATGTAACCCTGAACAATGAACTAACTGAGTAGGGGAAATAGAAAGGCTTCTATAAGGGTAATTTGTGATTGAAACCTTGCAAAGAAAGAGAATAGCACAAACAGGCTCTAGGTAGACCACAGTTCATGCCTCCTCTAGTTTCATGTAAACTTGCTTTGACAGAATTGCCAATTACCAGATGGTGAAGACAATAATGCAGGGAAAAATATTCTGTGAAGCAGCTTTCATTGGTACCTCCTCAACTCATTTGTCTCCTACAAGAGAGAAGACTTGTACCAGGGCCGGTGTAGAACAGCTCCTTCGATCTGATGCTCTGTGGAGATAGAGATCTCATCTGGCTTGTATTGAGCCTGTCTGAGATGGAGCTTAACTGCTGTTTGTCATTTAGGATAATTTTCTGAGGCTGCTCAACACATATTTCTGCTCCTTTTCCTTTCCCTTCCTCCTCATCTCCCTACAGGTGGGTATAACATCACTCAGCAATTTAAATGCTCTCCAGGCAGAGGTGGGGCTTTTTTGGCTGGGATCTGAGAAAGGCTGTTTGAAAATACAGAGGAAACATGACTGAAAAGAAAACTCAACCAAACACCGGTGTGACACAATGAAAGGAGCCTAGGGAGTCAGCTTTTAGCTCATGATGTCAGCTACAGAAAGCTGGAACTGTTGCTGATAGCTTGATTTTTCCTGTGAAATGGCAGGACATATTCTTCTAAACTGAGCAGAGGTGTCAGGAGCATGCCACTCCAATGCCAGTTTTTTCTGTAGTAGCCTGCAATATCCCAAATTTTGGTCAAATGAGTCCTAAGAATGTGACAATATAAAGGCATCTCAGCTGTCCCCTATAAAGCATTGAATGATTTTGCTAAGACTTTATTTTCTGCACTTGAAAAAATAAGTAGGATGCCATTCTCCAGAAGAGCAAGATCTTCTCGGATGTCTGCATTCTTAATTCTTTCATGCTCAGGAGAGGTAATTCCCTTCCTATAGAAACTATTTATACACACCATTTCTTAATGAACGATGTTAACTTTGCTCACCGTCGGTTCTAGCGCTAAAGTGAAAAAAACTATGTAGTCAGAAAATGTAGACTTGCGTTAATTGTGCTCCGTATGAGTGCGTGTATTAACAGACGGGCAACAAGCTATCTCATCCTTTTCTAATGGGGCTACTGCCAGTAATAGTGTTAGAGAAGACATAGATCCACTGTTTTCGGTCGTTGAGCCGGGGGTAGCTCTGTTCAGGGAAAGCCCAACTTTCAGCCTCTTTCCCAACCCTGCCATTAAAGTCTCTTTGTGCAGCCCTGTGGCTTAAGTATTTTAACAGCTATCCAGCTCTAGCTAGAAAATATTCAGTTGTCTCCATCCTGATGAACTGTTTTGCATATTTTCAATTTTTAGTTCTTTTCTAGGCTTGTGATAAAGGGTGATTTAATTTTATAATGTGATACCAGGCTTAAATGATAAGTGATAAGTATAGCCTGATAAACACAGCGTACTGATATTTAATGTATTCATCTCCACCCTGCAAGTCTAAAAACAATGATCAGTGATTAGAAAATAAGCTTAGCATGATTTTATTTATGGAACACAGTTAATGAATCTGTTTTTCACTGAATAATTGCAGTAATCAACTGAAATAATAGTAGAAATGCACAGTAAATAGGTCAGATCAAGTAAAATTTTAAATGTTTATTCCCACATGTCTTTCAACCAATTTCTGTGTCAAGGGTTGTATGGCATTTTCTTGTTGCCTTCTGTTTTCTTTTCTGCATGTTTCTGTCCTGAATTCAAACACAGGTTTATGATAACCTCTATGGGCAATTACCTTCTGTTGTTAATAGAGATAACTATCAGGGTTTTCTTTTCTTATTGCCTTGCAGTATAGGCTATAAAATGGCTATAAAAATAAGAAGTGACAGTTTGTAAGATTCTTTATGAAGGTGGCTAACTCTTCTGCTCTACATCTTCAAACAAAATTGTGAAATAATGTGGTTGTTTTACATGCTGTCATGAAATTCGTTCACCTTCAATTTGCCCACAGTGGGAATCTAGAAGCTGCAAAATGAACTGCCGTACGTGCCATAAGCCACTGCCAGGCATCAATGCCAGTCTGATGAGTACATAAGTTTACTTTGAGACACTTGTACACTGAAACATATTCGCTAACTCTTCAGACAAGCTTTCTCTAGACCTCTGTTTCAAAGAAACAAAAAAAGCCAGAAAAAATGAGAGATTTCCCTGAAAAGGACACATCCAGGAAAGGAAAACAGCATTTGCTAGTACTGGCTGATCTTAAATCAGCCAAGGAATTTAAAACATGTCAAGTAATGCTGGCCAACTTAGTTTTTAAACTCATAAGCCTTGAAAAATGACAAAACCAGAATTTAATCTGCATATTGGTAACCTTTAGGTAAAGTCAATTATCTGGATTGAATCTTTGCAAGTTGCTAGAGGGTATCACATGGCTGCGCCTATTTGTAAGAACTTTCTTTTTTCATTCTTCAAGATGCACCACAAATTATTTTTTGAGCTTTGTGGATTTTGCTGCCATGAGCCTCAGTTAGCATAACTGCTCTTATACTTCGCTACTGACTTTTACATCTGTTTCATCTGCTCCCAAAGTTTTCACAGTATATAATGAGGTAAAAGTGCAGAGATCCCCACATTAGTATCAACCCAAGCTAGTATTTCCACAAGGCACTGTCCTCTGGTCACTGAACAGAACAGCTAAGAAGCAGTTTGTTAGCGTAGATCTAGAGGTAACCCATGGCAGCAGCACTTTGGGACTTGAGCTAGCTCAGGCCACACCAGATCAAAACCAGAAAGGATGCCAAGCACCAACAAGCCACAGTAGCTGTCAATAAATTCTAAACAGAAGTGTGAGCATGATTTACCTTTTCAGGACCTTTGTTCATCTCAGCAATGTCTGCTGAGTGCCATGAAGAACGCCACACCAGGCAACTGGTTGGGGTGCACGCTGCCTTAACGGTGCCAATAATCATAACCCAGGGCACCAGAAATGCGTGTTTCTGTTTCTGATGTGGTTTGTTTTGCTGTTTTCATGTTTTACACATCTATTTATGCACAGATAAGTGTACTAAAACCTAATTCAATAACCTTGGGACTTGAAACAAACCATCTGTGGCAATGATAGGTAGCTAGAAAAAATTTGCTATATATTAACATTTGTCTTACATATGTGACCACTGACCTTATTAATACACACACTAACCCTGGTGATGTAACAACCTGCTTTTTTCTTTGTTTGTTAGTTACAAAACCTTATTTTCAAAAGCTTTGTAAACACTTATTCAATTATTTATAAGCACTAACAAAACAGAGGCTGTCTGCTCTGAAGGCCAGAGCAGGAAGATATATTCAGTGGTTGCAATTGCAGCAAACACCTCAACAACAACAACAAAAAGGGAAATAAAAGAAGTGCCTGGCAACTTAATGGAAGTCTTGCAACACAAAGAAACATACAGCATACCTTGTATTTCTCAAAGACCGGATTTGCCTCTCTTCAGAAATTCGTAACAAGGTAGCTTCAGCAAACCTCCCCCACCCACACTTCCCCAAATCTCTTTGCATCAGGAAAAACTGAAATCTTGTTAACCTGTGCTAAACATAGCCTGTTTCAACTGGAGGAAGGGCTTCTACAGGGATGAATGCCATCTCTACAAAGCGCTCTACCCTGGCTGGTAAGGTCCCCAGGTTAATACATACAAATAATGGTTTTGATTTATGTTATAGGCAGCTGTAACAGATGAATGGCTTTAATTTATCAAGCTAGAAAATCAGCATTTTTTTAACAAAAAATAAATTCTTTCCTTGCCACTGCAACTGAGAAGGCTTAGCAATGCTCAAGTGAACTCTGTAGCAGATCCATAACACAGAGGACCTGTGGCTGGCCCCATCAAAAGTGATGACTGGTTTCTGCGTCCGACAGTAAAGGTGTCACATATCGCTCATTGAGGGAAACAGAGAACACAATACATAAATCCCTGATAGTATTTGTTTGAATATCTGCTATGTTTCAAATGTCAAGCAGAGAAATTTGACTGAAAAATCAGCCTTCCTTATCTTTAATTAGTCTCACCAAAATCTCACATGGGAGATGAAAGCTGGAGTGATGCTCTTTAGTTCTTACAGCTTTTACTGGCTGGGTTTGGCCAAATATTGAGCATTCTCAAATCCACTGAACTCAACTAAAAATTGCCTTGATTGCCAGGATACAGCTTATATATGAAATACTGCGTATACCACCCTTAAAGGCTGACAGCATTACAAAGCAAAGGCACCAGATGGATAACCCCTGGCTGTATCCAGCCTTAAAGGAAAATTCTACTGGCCACTTGCCTGTTTCCATTCCCCATACTCTGAAAGGTAATCAGGTGTAGTAAGGAAATCGTCTGTAGCCTGCTTGCTTTTCCTGTTGCTGATACTAATTACCTGTAACCACAGCTTAAATCTACCATAGGTTGTGTCACCTGAGACATGTATTCCTAACTAGCTTGGAACAGATATATCTGCAAATGACCCTTGTTACGTTATCCATTTCTTGTTTGGAAATGTAGTGCTTTGTCAGCCCGATATGGTTTTCGTTTTCTGTTATTACCCTCAGATGCCTATTCCCCCTCTACTTCATCTGGCTTTCACACAGCTGTAATAACCAACAGACTGGAAGGCATTCTTCTATTTGCCACTCCTACATTTTCTCACTCCCCAGAGTACCAGAATATCAAAGTCCTCATTGTGTAAAACTGAAAGCAAGAGCTAATGGGCCAAATGATGAGTATACTTTTACTGGTGGTGATACTGTTCAGTTGTGATTCCTGAGATATCCTTTGCGATATTATTATATGAGAAGAAATAGTATGTTTAACTAGTCTAGCCACTTGGTTGTTCTTGTATGATAGTAGGACTAGGACCTCTTTGGTGTTTTTCTTTTGTCACCAGCAAGAAAGATAATGAAAACAAAAATCACGCATCTCAACCTTGCCGGTTCTTTAATGCAGTGTTCCACCAAGTTCAATTACTATACTCTCTACGGTTGAATATTTAGTTTATTGTCATATATCAGTCCCCAGCTTATTAGAGTCACAAATGAAAAGACTGAGTTATCAGAGAGCACAGCTTCCGGATGAAATATTTCTTTTTAATTTTTTTGGCAGGGATCACAAGATGGTGCTATTACACATGGCCATGAAGATCAATCCTCATCTCTTTTTAGACATTCAAATTCTTCTTTATTGCAAGAAGAAATACTGTGTTACATTAGTGTGCATTTGAGATTTTTTTTTTCTCAGAGGGTCTTTTGTAACCACTTATCTCAGTTCCAGGTCTGGCATATAGTTTCTTAGTAAAATAAGTCTGCCAGAGAGTCTGCCTCACTGAGTCATTTGAAATGGAAGCAGGTATTTGAGGATGCCAGGGGCACAGTCCTGTACAACTTTAATTTGGGGCATTCTAGTTCAAAACTTGTGAATGAAAAGGTCAAGCTATTGCATATCTTTTTAATCATTGCAAGTGACCAATAATCTAAAATTAAAGCAATGAAACCACGCTGTACAAGGAAATAGAACTGCTATATAATCTGCATAGTGAATCTGGGTTTCATTTTACTACACTGGTTTAATAGCTTATTACAGCAATCCAGCTGGTGTTCCAGGAATAGATCACTTCGCTGCTATGAGTGGGATTTTTTTTGTTCTCACATTTATCAAATATTCTGGCCAGCTGGCAGTCTTCGCATACTTGGCTCTATACTACACCAGTCCCAATGAGTGCAAATAATCTATAAAACCTTGATGTGGGGGATTAGACAGTTTCTGAGAGGACATCTGTGAAAGCATGGGTGAAAACCTTGGAGACTTACACAGGCATTTGCCAAAGGTGTGTCTGCTACTTTTCCACATGGCTGGATATTATGTAACAACACACAATAATGCACTTGCCTTTGGAGAGTCAGAGAAAATAAATTGAAAACACATAATTAAACTGCACAGGAATATGATTTTCCAATATGCAGGATACCATTCAAAACCTGCCTCTTAGTCAAGGGCCCATATGAAAACCAAATGGAAAAAAAAATAAAAATCATATTTTCCTGGTTTTACCTATTTAGTCAGTAACAGAGTTGGGAACATGTTGTCAAAGGTTTAACTGAAATTTAAGCATTCTGCTCTGCCAGCCCAGTAAATATCGTGAACCCTTAAGGAGTGTGATAAGCATGAGAAGTTTTGATATACAGAATATAAAGGCAGTTCCACCAGGAGCTATGGTATTAAAAAAATACTAAAAAAATATGTCAAAAAACACAGGCTGGGCTGCTAAAATTGCAGATGTAAAGAACAAAACTTTCTGTCCTTCTTCCGACCTTTCAGTCCTTATTTAGGACACTGAGAGGTGAGGATTTTCTGCCAAATGAATTAAATTGTAAATACATTACTCTCACAGTCTGAAGCAGTGCTATGAAGGCCTAAACCACATAATGCAAATTTGGAGGCGGTGCAGATGAGTGAGGTATTGTGACTGAAAAGCAAATAGAAATAAACTAAGGAGCATCACATTGTGACCCATGAGAGGTCTAGCAAACATCCACATAAGTCTCAGGTGCTGTTTTATAAAGCAGAAACGCGAACTGGGAAGGGAGGATTTCGGTACACAACTGAGACTCTGAACTTAAAGGGTGTATGTGTGGGCATCTAAGTTCACAGTATAGGGGCTGTAGAGTGCCAGGCAGCGAGCTAGAAAACAATTCCACTGATGATATCCACCAGCAGCAGGACTCAGCTCTCCCAACACAGATGCCAAGCATCCCTATATGCACCCTGGGGAATGCTACCTGGACTCACTCCCACCCCAGAAGGGTCTGAAGCACCTTTAGCTCCAGCATCACGTCTGCCACCCCCAACAGAGAGCTGCCTCCAACCAAGGCAAGTAGTGCAATGCAATATAGCAGACCTATTGGTAAAAAGAGTTGTGCTGACAACCCAGCTATATAAACTGTACACTTATCAGGGGTACAACTCCGTGAGCTCTAGTGAGGACATGAGGACTTCATCCAGTAATGATCAAAGCTCCGTAGGAGTGCTCCTGGGGCTCACAGTCTGGCTGAGCCCCATTTGAAAGAAATCTTGTTCCTGGTGCTCCAAGACTGCTCCAGGACGTGAAGCAAATGTTGGAAAGGGAAGAAAAGGGGAAATTATCCTCAAAAGTATATCCAAATTAAAATACTAGTGCTTAGACATTTCAGGGCAGCTCAAATGGAGCTAGACACCTTTGTTTAGGCAAGTGAATTTCTCTCTGGGTGTCTATTTTATGGTGAATTGAATTGAATTGAATTGCTCCATTGATTTTCATTGCCCAGATCTTTTCTTAATATAGCACGAACCTGGATGCAAGTAGACCCCAAATGTGTCTTAGTCTGGAACTGAATCCCGGCCCCACACAGGAATGTCCAAACATAATATTAAAAAGTATATGGCAGGAACTGAACAGGTGCTGCTACTAATTGAAGCTTAGGAGCATGTGTAACATATGGATAGGGTAATTAGCAAGTTAAAATGTGCATGAGAAAAGATGATAGCCGATAGAGAATGCATGGTATACTGTATATGACACTGACTGCACTCCCATAAAGGAGAGGCACGTAGCTTGCGCTGAGTAGTTAGTCCCTACTGAGTGCCCTGTCAATAGCATTATGTTTGTCAGTCATGACACTGCTCTGACAAAAAATAATCCGGGCAAAAATGAGGCAGTGATGAGGTAAATTGTGCTGCTAGGGAGTGTTAAACACACACATCTCTGGAAGAAATGGGTTTGGAAAGAGGCTCAATAGCCATCTTTTGTGGCCACCTAAGAAAGAGCTGCCCTTGGGTTGGGAAGAGTTGACTGAGCTTCCTGCAGGGCCAGGACCCCTCAGGTGCCGCTGGGGAGCAAAGGGACATATCTTGAAGAAAACCACCATATCTGTGAACAACGTGGTGGTTTGAAAGCTGTACACAAATCTTGTTTTCTCAAACCTAGTAGAAACAAGCAAAAGTAAAAAGTGAAGTAACTTCTTGTCATTTCCAAGACCAAGCTCACACCCCCGATGTCAGTCAGTCTCTGTATTCACTGCCTATGTGGTCTAATTCAACAAATTCTTCAAATCAGACTGGTCCAGTTTCTCTTACACTGCCCAAAGAGAACAAACACCCAAATATCCAAAGAGATGCTGCCTGAAAGTCCTCCCATCTCCCTCCCTTGTTCCTCCCCACGCTGCTCTGCACTACGCCATCCTCTGGGGTGGCACGGCCACTTGCACAGCCGAGCCATGAATGCCACTGAGTAACTTGATCTGATTTAAAATAATATCCCTAAACTTTCCTTTTCCTTCCCCCCCGGCAGTTCCCCAGAGCGGCTCATGGCCCGGCTACCCTGCCGGCTGCCGCAGCCTTGCACAGGCGGGAGGTAGGAAAGCCTCGAGCCGAGATGCCAAACGCTTGGCACCACATGCCATGGGTGCACTGGGGAGTTCGGTGTCTTAGCTGCCTGCCTCCCACGGCATCAGCTATCACTCTGCATGGGGCGTTTCACTCGGTGTCGGTGAACTTCAGCACATTCTGCCATTGTCCGCAGAGCAGAAGCTCTCTCGATGGCAGCCAGGAGCACTTGTAGCTTAATAATTCATGCTGGATTTTAGGGGAGGTGGTGGGGAGGAGGTTGAGGCACCTTTTGTTCCCCATGAACTGCTCTATTCTTGAGCAGCAAGATGTATTGATGTTTATCTCAGAATAAAATATATAGACTCATTAATGGATGAGTAATTCTCACTTTCAGTTTTACAGAAGTGATTGTGTCACACTGGGTTGTAGCAGATGTCTTGCAGGATTTTTTTTCAATGATGTCAGATACTATCCACTGTGTGAGTTGTACTGTTTAATAAATTCAAAGTAGATGCTAATACATTTTACTTATTTTGTTTCTATCTTCCTGCATAGTGCAAGAAAGCAAATGCATACAAAATGATAAAATTTGGCCTTCTTAAAAATCTAATCCAAAATTAAATGACGGAATATAATTTTGAAATCAAGTTAATAGGGAAGATAAATGTAAAGCTAATACAAGAAATTTTAGGAATATCTTTAGAAAATAAATGGTTTCTGGTGTCCTTGTTTTGGCTTTTGTTTTTGTACTGTTTTTCTTTTAAGTAGGAATGCCACAAATTTATATTGTTATGTTACGTTACGTTACGTTACGTTACGTTACGTTATGCTACGTTACGTTATGTTGTTACGTTATATTTCTCCTTAGAGTTTCCACTTCAGAATAAACTATTTTCTAGTTTATGTTGAAGGGTAGGTTTTCCTTATTTAGGGGAATCTGAGAAAGCCATTTTCAAAAAATCATTCTTTTTTGGTAGTCAGAGCACTACCAGAAAGCTTAACAAATTTTAGCAGCATCATTGCTACTAATAACATACACTTGTACCACAAGTATTTTGCCCAAAAATTCTTTAGGGTCATGTTCAACTCCATATTTTTCCAACTGCAAAAGTAAGTATTTGCCAGAAAAGGGAACGGAAAAGTTCTAAAACTGTGGTATATAACCCACCAATGTTCAGCTGAAATCTTATAGATCATATTTTCCTCGTTTTCTCTGCTTCTTGCTGTTCGGTTCAACTTACGGAGAAAAAAAAAAAGCAAAATAAACCCAAAACCAAAAATTAAATATTGATCCATCTGAAAAATTGCTTTAGCTCTGTCTGTGAAGAAAGAAGCAAGATTTTCTACCAGACAAAGGACAGGTCAATGTTGGGAATCAGCACAGGCTTCTCAGTTGAACTATTAGTTGAAATAATTGCATCTGCAGAGGGTTGGGTTTATCTATGAAGAACATGAGAATCTCTGAATCAAAGGTATACGCCTTAGAAGAGAGGATAACTATTTTCAGCCTATCAGAGGGTGATACATAAAATGCAAAAAGAAACCAATGTGTCATTTTAACTTTTCCTATTTTTAATTTTTAAGCATATTCAAATTATTTTACCTATTAACAAATCTGATAAAATAGCATCATTCTGCAAAACTAGGTTGGCTGTAGTTTAGACTTCTCTGTAGTCAGGATTATCCTGGAAGTGGTTTGGTTTTGGTTTCTTACTGAGAGGTTATCAAACTTTATGTTATATCAAGCACATTCCATTCTCGTTAGATATGAAATAGATACTATTTGTTCTGAATTACCAAGAAGTTGGAGTGCTTTGATGTACCATGGCATGAGAGAACTGGACACAGAAATTTAGTGCAAGCAGGAAGGATAATAAAATTGTAAGGTATGAAAGAACCTCCCCCAAAAAATACCCCATAATATTGACAAACCAAAAAAATCACTTCTTTTATAGACTTGGCCTTCTTTACATGCCACGTAAAATGCAGAAAGCATGAGTACGCTCTTAAAAAAACAGGGACACCTTGTAGAGCTGTAAAGCTTTGACCCAGATCTAATCTTCCAGAGGCTAAAAACTTGAATGTGTCACTTTTATAGACCCGGACTATCAAAAACCAGACTTTTTATTTTTTATTTCATTAGCTGAGTGAAATAAACAGAATGCATAGTCTCCGAATAGTTTTAGCTAATTGTGCTTTCAGCATTAGAAGATTATCCTCTTTTGCAAAACATTCACTTCCAAATATTGTAAAGCTTTTTATGGTCATGCAAAAAACAAAAGAAGATGTCTTCTACAGTATACTGTGAAGATGCTGAGAGGTCTGAAGTCCCTAAAGATAGGTCAGTTAGAAAATCTGCTTATTAGAAGACACACACTGCTTATTAAGATATTATGGAAATACACAGCTGAAAACAAGACATCATTTTTTAACTTTGTCTCCATCCTATTGCTTTTCCAGCCCTTATTTCCTTAGTCTTTTCATTTACAAGGTAAAATTCACACACAGGACTGAATTTTCAAACTGTTTTGCTATGGTTCAGCTGTGCTTCTTCCGTCGACTGCTTAATGAGAGCTATCTGGAAAAAGTCCCAAATAATAGCTTTATGAAAATGTAGCCTTCTGCAGCCTTCTCTAAGTGACGAGTGCTGTGATTGCAAAGGTGGGAGGTAAGAGACAGATAATAAGAAATTTCAACTCAAAGTATCTTTATGACACGTGAAAGAGGAATTGAAAATGCTTTAGTTTAGAAATTAGTTCTCATGGCTTTTAAGGTGATTGATGAGACGACTTGGAACTAGATCTACCTAGCAGCGGTCATTGTGTTGTAACAGCAGAAGGCATGCAGAGCGAGTGTGTGCGTAACATGCACTGCAGAGCTATCTGTCCATCCATTCAAATATATCTGAACAGCTAAAGTTAACACATTGTTAGGATACAAATACAGGTAACTGGAGTTTTGCAAAATAAGTATTTTTTTTTTCCATAAGAAAAGTGACCTTGTTATAAATCAAATCTGCTGCAGTATGTAGGCACCAGTTTCAGGAGGACAGGGTAGATAAAAGGTAGGCATATGTGGGGAAGATGAGGGGAAAGGAAAAATGGTGAGTGCAGGGGTGGTCATCAAACTCAACCCCGAATCCACAAGAGCCTAATGGAAGAGACACTCATCTGAGGCATGGCAGACCAAGGTTCGAGTCTTTGGTCTTTTGGTTCAAATAGGTTTGAGCTTGGATTTCCCATGTTAGTTGGCTGTACTCAATCAGTCTCACTCTGTATAAAGGAGAGCCTGGGAAGGGCAGGCCAAATCAGTCAAACCCTTATGCCCATGTGCTTGTCTGTGATGTGTGAGACCCTGCGGTGAGCTTTGGTCTCAGCTGACGATTCTGAGATGATGTAAGAATCAGTCTCTCTGCCTTTGTCTTTTTTTATTTTTTTCTTACCAAAAGCTTTTAGAGGTTCATCCTAGTGTGGGATAGGATTTTATTTTTTTAATCTTGACAACTTTATCAGAGTGGGGAAAAGCTTTTCCACACAGTTTTATATGCAAGTTTTTCATTTTCCCCTCAGGATATTAAGATCACACTAAAATCTGAACTGACAATCAAGACTCAGATACTTTTCAGGCCACTTTGAAATTAAGCTTAAATATTCTGATGAATACTTAGCTAAGGATCATTAGGTTTGTTAGAAGTGATCCAACACTATTGTTGATTTGAATGATGAATTTTTTACTGCTTTCCTTCTAGTCAATTCTCTTTTCAAAACATTGTAAATTATTTCTTTTTGTGGTTCTGCCTTTCAGTAGTATAAGTTTACAGAAAGCAATACTGAAAAGAAAGGATCATGACTGGCATTTAAATGTCGGGGTGCCACAGTCCCCATCTCCTGCCCCTCTGGAGTGGGGATGGTGATGGAGTCCTCCACTTCCCCGCCCTCACCACATTTTGGCAGCACTGGGGCTCACGCAGCATTGCCCAGCCTCAGCCGGGGGATGCGTTCCTGAGTCCTGTATTTTCAACACACCTCATGAGACAGCTAACTCAACCTTCTGCTTAAAAGTAAGATCAATTATATTTTAATGACATCCTCAGGCAGCCTATTCTAGTGCTCATCTCTATTTTACGACCGGAAAGTTTTCCTAATGTCTAATTAGGATCTCCCTTACCACAACTTAAACCCCTTACTTTCTTTTCCAAAATGCTTTATTCCTTCCTATACACAGTAGGCTGGCTCTCTTTCCCAAATCACTTCTCACAATATCTTCTTCTTTTCTTCTTTTTGCTCATGGGTTATGTTTTCTGCACGTGTCACAGTAACATATATGACATCACAGGATTAGTTTTTTTCCAAATTTAGTTAGCTGCCAGTAAGACAGGCAAATAGATGTGGCAAACCTTGCTTGCTTACTGCTTATCACCCAAAGCAGCTTTCTGGTCCTTTACCAACAAACAAGCAAAGTGACAACCTGTATTGGGATGCCAGTCCAAAATTGGTCCTCGGTGGAGAAGACTGAGAAACACAGGTAAGAGGGTGTCCAGACTAAGAGAAGCAAGAAAAATACAAGGGGCATAAATAAACTCTCTTTTTTATTGTTTTTGCCCAGAGGTATTTTAATGTGCAAGACTTTATAAACCACTGGCACTAACCCAACTTCATTATTCAAAAACTAATAGTTATGAATATATACTGGGGTTTTGGATGGTTCTATCATGAGACATTTTTTCTGTCTTTGAAATATCAAGTCTGTTCTGCGTTTTGTGAATTGTAACCAACCCGTGGGACCCTGGTTTTGACAGAAGGGTTTTTTTCCCACCATCTTACTTGTACATTCATTTCTGTTCATTTCCCTGTACCGTAGTTTGGAACTGGTTCATGTGACATTCTTCCACTTCAGATATAACTAGAGTACAAGGATGTTATCTTCCTGTCAGTGGTTGAGTATTATGCCCCTGTTTAACCTAATGCGGTTATCTAAAACTTTGAGATTTCACACACAGGAGGAAAGGCCAGGGATGGTAGATGGTAATTCAACTGCTGGGAAGAGAACGCAATGATTTCTTACACATACTTTAAAAATGGTGGCTGCAGCCATCAGTTTCAATGAGATTTAATCCTATCAGAAAGAGAAGTTCGAAAGTATTTAAATTTGGGAATAAGAGTGTTCCCATGAGAGGAGCTTTTTGTTTGTTTGTAGGTATAGCTGTATTTTAAACTCATGCCCTATCTTTAACTGAATGAGCTAAGAGCAAACCCTTAGTGGCAGTAATGGTAGCTGTCCAATAATGTCCTTGAAGCCGGAAGAGCTGCTCGGAAGCAGCTTGTGGAAAGCATTGCTTCTTTTTTTATGCCTTATGGAATTTTCTAGCACACAGTCTGGCTCTTTTTGTTATATGCCAGCAGGTCTTTGAATGCATGACCCATACCGAAATCTGCTTACAAGGTGAAAAACCTGAGTATCATTTAGTGTTAAGCTGATTAAAAAAAAAAAAAACAGGCTAGTGCTTGGGGAGACAGAATGTTGGTTTTCAGGGTTTTTTTTCTTTAAAAGGCTCTAATCATGTTTCACTTCAGCCTCAACATCAAATAAGAAGGTGTAAGTGCAGGAATGAATATTTACAGAAAAAATAATGGAAAGATTTCTAGAATAATTCAAACACATTAGTTGTGATAATTAACCATTTAAGAAAAATACTAGTAGCAAATTAATAGCAATATAAATATTCATAATTTAAAGCCTTTTAAAACAGTTTATTGTGCAGAAGACTAATTTAAATCTAACCTCATTTTTTAAATCAGCATATTCAGTCAGGCTTAAAAATGAATATGTATAAACTATTTATTAGATGCTGGAAGTGCAGAATCAAGTGGCACATATTTAGCCTACTGGAATGAGGTTTCCGTAGCAGTCCAGAGGTTTTAACTGCAAGGGGAAGGTTTGCAGAAGTGACTTGAAGAGGCTCCCAGACCAAATCTGTCCCTATCAAAATCATGAGCCCCATGGTGGTCTGAGAAATTCATACAAACTGGGGCTTTTCCAAGAAGCGAGCATGGTTCCAAGATAAAAAGGACTGTAGTCCCTGTGTCACCGTTACCCCAGCTTGGCTTTGTGTCCTCATCCACAGGTTACTGTGTGCCAGCTGAAGCCTTACCCTGGGGCTCTGATACCCCATCTGATGTCCTAACGCCCAAGCAGAAAGGAGTGAGAAAGTGGTAAGCTAAGCATTTTGGGAGGGAGACACATGCCTGGTTGTCCCTATGACGAGATCTGCTAGGTCAAAGCCTAAAACCCAGATACCCGCACAATGCAGACAGAGCAGCATCAGGGTTGGAATAAATCCTCCTGCTTGGAGAAACGCCCGATGAGCAGTGCCAGGCAAGCATCTCCACTCCAGCAGCGTAGTTTTTTTCCTTATCAATAACATAACATCACCTGAGAAAGCCTCTACATGAGGATTATCCATGGCCTTCTACATGGCATTTATCTCTTATATGTAATAGGAGTGATACTGTTTAGCAATTGATCACAGGGAAATATTGATTGTGGATTGCTAGAACATCAGGAGATCTTAATGGTTGTTATAAAAATATTCATTGTTAGCCCACTGATAGGTATTTAATTGTTTTAATAAATCCACAGTAAACACAACCTGGAGATGCTTGTAGCTCAGATATGCTCAGAATTGTGAAGCAATTTGGCCATTCATTTTGTCTAAAAGTTAAATCACATGAATCCGCACAGCCCTGGACAACTCTGAAGATGTAGGTGTTAGGTTAAAGTATTACAGGAATTACTGATCCCTCGGCCCTGTGCCCCATCGGAGCTTTAGTGCGCCATGGCAGCAGAAACGTTTCATGGCAGTTATTATAGGGGATATAGCAGGCAGTTATGCTGCAGGTTTTTAGAGAGATTTATTGCAGTTATATTTATAGGCCAAAAAGAGAGGTCACTACTGCAGGAAAAGCCCCGCAGAGATTAGTCATTTGGATCTCCAGGAGAAACCCCTCCTGGCAGCAACGAGGGCTGTGAGGTTCCCACCTCCTCCTGCCCACCTTCACCTTGACCGGCAGTGCTCTCTCAAGCCAGCTGCTGTCTCCCTCTCCCTGAGAAATCAGCTGGTTCTGGCACGTAACCTCTGGCCGAAGTGACAGACGAACCAGCGAGCGTTTCCCTCCTGCTGCAGTGATTTTGCCTCACCGTTTGCAGGTTTTGGGCTGGAGAACAAGCCTCTGCGAGTGTGGTTAATGGATGGGGAGAGTCGGGGGAACAGCCTGACCAGCAGTACTTCGCAATAAGTAGAACAATCTAGCGCTATGGATCCCGGCTCCACTCTTGAGCTTAATCTGGAGATTTTGAAGGCATAAAAAACCATCCTAGTACACTAATCTGATTTCCTGTACATCAAAGGGTGTACAACTTTGTGCATTAAATCCATTTTGAACTAAAGCACTTTTATTTAGCTGGAAGTATGGCAGGCAGGAGTTCTTTCTTGGGTAAATGAGTAATTTTTAAAGAAGAAATTTGGGACTGGAGTGTCGGTGTAGCATCCCTCTTTTACAACCCAAGCAGTTCCTCACAAGTCCTATTCGTTTGTTTTTACCCAAAAACATGCAGTATCTTGATCTTACACTGGTGCCAAAGTAACTTTCTTTCTGACCATCAAGTTTTTACTGAAAAATTGTGCTGATCCCAGACTAGCATGGTTGGAAATCAGTTTAGTCTAAGAGTTGCACCATATCAAATGTACTAACAACCCCAAATCATAACAATAAAGGATTAGCCTTTAAAAACTATACAAATGGATTTCTTGGTTTCATCTGTTTAAACCCAGAATGTCATTAACATCTACTGCACAAATAACACAGATAAATTTCGTCTTCATTTTTTCTTCCACAAAAAGTCATGATTTCATGCAGTCTAAGATGGGGGGGGGGGGGGGGGATGAGTGTATTTGGCTCTTTTTATGATTTTTTAAAAATATTTTCTCAGTCAGAAATGCTAAGTGTTCCTGCCTGTAAAACGAACATAGGTACCTTCCAAAAACAATGTATCAGCAATTTCTCATTGCTGTCTATGTATTTGTTGCAAAGTTATTTTAAAAATACTGTGCAGCTTATGCATAGGAAATGCGTATTTTATCTAAATAAAAATTGATTATTATAAAAATCTGGTTTTACATAACAAACGCTAGAACTTGCTTCATGCTCTGGAAGAGGAGACAGCACTTTTAATTATCTCCTTGTGGAGAAATTAGCACATCCATCTGCCTTATGAGTATACAAATATTTCTTGTAATGTAGGCAACACCTCTGCACCAGAAGTCTTTACACAGAATAACAGAAAGCAGCCTTAGAAAAGACTGCAAGAGGTCATGAAGGAGACAACTGTTGCAGGAGCAGCTGTCCATAAATCCTGCCTGATGCTAGTGTGTGTCATCTGTTCCCCAGATCTCCAGCATTGTATGTCTGGTCTTCAGGCAAGATGCGGCCGAGAGCCATTTTCCCTTCATTTCTGCAGAAGAAACGAAGGTGCTTCTCTGGGCATAGTAAAAAGGAAATTGTTTTCTGGATTCATGAAAACTATTTAAATCTATAAACCTGGCAAAATGAGAACTTGTACCCTTATTAGCATTACAAGCACATAGATCTTGGCTGGTTTGCATGAGGGTGTTTTTCTGAAAAAATTCCTTCTCCAGAAAAACATAGGTTGTGGCTTTGGCTGATCTGTTCTTTCGGCTGTAGCTCAGCCTGTTCTCTGCATCTCTAGGACTCAGGAAGCAGAAGAGCCAGAGATGGAAGACTTAAGAAGAAAACACATGTCTGATCAGGTCTCATCCCTCCTTCCCAACAGCTGTCATCTCCAAAGCTGGCAAAAATGGAATCATGTAGCCTAGGACTAAAAGGAAGCTCCTAGGTCTAGCACCATGCCTATAGGCTGGTTTTGCTCCCAGTGATCCTTCCAGCTATCGCTGGGGGCAAAACTCACTGAAACTGGTGGGCCTAGCAATTGCACTGATAACAACTCCAACCGTCCAAGGAAGCAGTTAAAGGAGAGTCTGTTTAGTAAGGCAAGACTGAACAGATGCTAGGCCATGAATGCCAAAGAGTCTGATACATCAAATCCATGGTAAGGTATTGCCTGGTGGAAATCATTGATATGAGAGAAAGAGGAGGAAGAGCTCAGAAAGCAGAAGAAGTGGAAACATAGTGAACACAAGTCACAAACACAGTCCCAAAACACTGAGAGTGAAAATTTGTGGACTAAACGCTAGCTGGCGAATAGTAAGCAAGGAGGTTCAAGCCAATAAACAGGAATCCTCAAGGGCGCTTTGACCAGCTTCTTGTGAATGTGGGGACCTGTCCCACCTAACTGAAAGGATCGTTGCCAGAAAGTAAGTTAAGCCTTTGCCTCTGCACTCTCAGCAGAAGCAGACTAGTTTGAGGAGGATTCTACTAATATATGTATCAGCCAGATATTTTTAAGCCTTACAGAGCTGTCATGGTACAGTCTTTCCCATGATTTAACTACAGACACATAGACAAAGCATAATTTGCAGTGCTGTCATAAGGAGCATGTTTCTGGCGACTACTTAAAACAAGTTCATTCATACGTATACCCACGGAACAAAATGTTCTTAAAAATGTTCATCCACCACACGTCCATCCATGTGTTAATCTACAATTGAATTAGCTACACATCAAATGGTTGATGTTCTTCTCAAAAACAAGATAATATGCAAAATAGTGATATGTTATTCTCAGAAGATGCCCAAATTTGGACATAGCTCTAACTTTCCAATTCTGCCATATGTTTTCTTTCTCATTCTTATTTTTTCTATTTTCTGTGGTGACAAATTGCATAAAGAATGAAATTTCTAAAATCTGAAGCATCCTCCAAAAGTCCTAATTAATATACAGTATCGTGTAATATACAGTATCTTGAAACCCTTTAGAAGTAGGCCTTGGTGAATCACCTACTGCAGTAAGCTATAGGTACACACAATGCTTTGCCAGATTCAGCTCCTCTCCAGCACACTTCCTATTTGCCAGAAGATTCCAGTAATACCAGAGACTCATAAGATAAAGGCTGTATGGCCTGGACTAACATTTAGGTGTAAGATATCTACATCAGAATGTAGACAACAGTCATGTTCTTAAATCTGAATATGGTTCACAAAGAATTGTCATATTTACAATGGCATAGTTCATTTAATCTAATAAAAAAATCTGGATTTTTGTGAATTCTATAAAGGTTTGTTAACGGTATCTTTTCTAGGGGAAAAAAAAAGTTTTCCTCGTATCACTGGTGTTGTCAAGAACAACTAGTTACAATTATCTAGATTCTAGTTTACTGATATTCTCTGCATAACAGTTTATGTCTTCTTCTGGTTTGTGCTGTGAAGTTAGCTGTGGAGGTGATTCATCTAATTCTAGACTGTCTTGGCAAGAGGCTGACTCTTTGTTTTGTTTGTTTTGTGGAAAGAGGGTATTCCCACAGATGATCTAATACTGCAGCTCAGCTCTTACAATACTTGTAGCATTTGTCATTTGTCATGAGATACATCTGAGGAGCATTGGCAGTCTACTGACTCCAGTGAATTATTTTTCATCCTATTTCCATGACCTCATTTCCATGGAGAGCCCTATTTCTCATTACAAGGGTTCTCCCCCTTGTTTTCGTGCTGTTACATGAGTACTATAGAGTCCTTTCAGCTTGTGTAGTATTAACAAGGGAGTTCTGGTTCTAAAATGACTAGTCAACAATGAAAGCTCTATCTTAAAAGCCAGCAAGCATAAGGAGAAAGTGAATAATTGCTAAAAAATCCATTTTAATTAGTCCTTGCAAAGAAAATTAAGCAAACAGGATTTTAGACAGGCAATTAGAAATAGCAGAAAGTTAGAAGCAAGTGGGTTACTATTCAGAATGAGGCACAAATGGAAGGTAGCTTTATTATTGGAAGTGGAGGAACATCACCTTGGTTCACTCATCATCTTGATGAGAGCTGAAGCCTGTTCCTGAGGGGAGACATACATGGCATCCAACTAACACCCTCAGTGCATAAGCAGTGAATTGAGAAGAGTTTTATAACACAGCAATGTTGCACATCCTCATACACTGGATAAGACCAGCTTCAGTATAGTTCTGAAAAAAACTTTATTAAAACAAGAAACAAACAAACAAACAAAAAAAACCAAAAAAATCTGTTTCATTATCTAGGAGAGAGTGCCAAAGCACACTTGCACACATTAGGTGCTTAAGTGAGAAGATAGCCAAGTACATATTATGGGAGAATGCATAAATAATGGAAATAGATGCTAATACTCAAAGTGCATTCAGTTAGTTTAGCTAAACCTCCTTCCAGAACTGTGAAATAATTTCCAGAATATGGACTGCCAATTCATGAGAAAAGGTTGTAAATAAAACTGAGGCAGGGAGAACCAAATGAACGGAAAAATCACAAAAATTGTACCTATATTTCTGTAACAAAACCATCTGCAAAACTACAGTCCATTAGTCGTACCTCAATAATAAGTGAGGATTTGGAGGAAATATGAAATCTGTAACGTGAATGGAAAATGAAAAAGAATGCATGATGCATCTGACAATGCTCATTTGTGCCAGATTAACCTTTAATAAAATAAAGGCTCTTATGGGCTATTCCATCATTGGGCTTAGATGAAATATTTGATATGATAACCAAAAGGATATTGTATGTTTTACTAGAAAAGATCAAGTTTATTTCAACAAGTCTGAAACAGTCTTTGAACTTACTAAGACGGATACAATACGTTATGCTAACAGGGGAACTGTTGAGCTGAAGCCAGTTTATAAGTAGAGTTCCTCAAGGATGTATCTTGGAAAAGTGTCAACTGCTTCCTTAATAGAATTAGCAGAAAATGCTGGTGAAATGAATGGATAACATAAAATTGGGAAACATTTTGTTGTTAATATAGAGGATGATTGGGATATCATTCAGAGAGAAGTGGAGTGGAATATCCAGAGTGAGAATGGCTCAATAATGAAATAACAAATAACATAAAAAATAGGATTTGAACCTCAGAATTAACTATCATGAATAGAGAACTTGTTAGTTAAGAGCAATGGTGAGGGGAAAAGAACTGTGTGCATATGTTGATAACGGGATGTGTATGATCACTAATGGGACGTGGCAATGAACAGGATAAATTAAATCTTACAGTACAGTGGGGAAACATTTCTAGTACAGACAGGAAATGATGAATAGTGCCATATAGCTCGTAGTGAGATGTCATCTAGGAAACCATGTGAAGTTCTGGTTACCATCACTGAGGAAAGATTAATTAAGACAGAAACAAATGTAGGAGGGCACGTGGACAACATAAGCAGAAGAGCAAACACGTGTCCATGTATTAATTTAGGCTGAACACCAACAGTGTGTTTGGCGTGCAGAGCTCCTCGACTCCTGCTAAGAGGAGCAGTGGTGGCCAGGTAAAACACTGTGAGAAGACTGAGCATGGTTTCATGGTTGGACTCTGTAACACAGGTTTTTGCATACCAGAGGACAGGATCAGCATTTCAGAAGACCTTCCATATTCCAACCCTTAAGATTTGCCATGGTCTTCTGCTGCCTTGTTAAATTCATTTATTATGGCAAAAAAGGGAAATAAAATACTATAGTTCTTACTCATGGGAAATTCATAGCTCAAGCACTCAGCAAATTTTCACTGAAACTTCCCAGAAAATACGAGCCCATAGCCATCTTAAGGAGCTGCTCCTATCATAATATTTCTAAATATAGGAAAGAAATCTCTCCTAATTGCAAGTCTTTTCTCTAAGGACTACAATGAATTTTTTTCAAAAACTGAAAATGGGATCGTATGCTAAGAATATACGGTAATATTTGTAGAATAAATACTGCATTTTGATTATGCCGTAACAATGGTATAATACTTAGGATTTGCACTGGTGTAGGAAAGAGTAATAAAAATTAAGATATCACATTGCAATTTTTATTCTTTCATTAAATATCTAAACTTTCAAAATTGTCAGTTATTGTCTTTTTTGTGTCTTCGTCCAGCTCATTATCATTCTTACAGCACTGACATTTTCAACAATATCATACACAGTATGTCTTTCTGACATAAGAAAGGAAATAGAATTCCATTCAACAGAGCTGCTGTTGTTTCTTACTTTACCTGCGGTGGTACTTAGGCTATCAAACAAGGATCAATACCCTTTTTATTGCACCAGATGCTCTGACAACAGCAGCTCCTTTCCCGAGAGCTCACCTCATGATATGCAGGCTGGAATAAATAGGCAAAGTAGGGAATGGAGGGCAGTTAACAACAGACGCGTGTACTTACATTATTATTCTAATAATTCACTGCATTATTTCAGCATGCTTCATCAAATCTCTTAATCTCTTTATATATTACCAGTGTTAATAGTTATGTATTAACAGTTCACTTTGCCCCTGAAAGAATGAGGAAATAATATGGAGGTTCAGCTTCTGCCTCCGACATTTTAGTGCAGACCTGGGAAATACACTTATTAAGGCACATTCTGCATCATACACTGACTACTTTTGCCTTACTAAAAGGCACTAAAAATTTCTTGATTAATATTATCAAATTAGTTGAACCACTCAGATAGAAGACACTATTCCTAAAGCATCAACAACATTTATGTTATGGCCTTCCTGCAGTATTTTTATGCACCAATATACTGTCGAGCAGCTTTGCTCTTAAAAACTGTCCATTGCTGTTCCTTGGGTTAGGTGCAGGCACATAACAGAGGCAGAGAACTGACTGGGAGGTTTGCTCTCCTTCGTCCTAGCAGAGTCATAAAAGCAGTCAGAATTTTAAAATCATCTAAAAGATTGAAAGAAATGGGGATATTTTTTCTCAGAAAGGAAAAAAAAGAAAAAAAACAGAAAAAAAAACCCAATAAAAACCCCAATAAAACATAAAAGGCTGCCACAAAGTCAAAAGGAATAGTCTGTGCTCCACATCCATGATGAACAGGACAAGAAATAGGAGAAGTGAATTTCTTCCCTGTACCCTTCTCTCCCTCTTGCTGCCTCCCTCCCAACCATCAGGTCCCCGTGATCTCGCCTAGGACTTGAGTCTTGCTTGATTTACCAAATAAGGCGGAATGGGGGACAAATTTACCCTCTTAATGCACACAGTCAAAGCTGCCACTGTTATAAGGAGGGTGAGAGCTGGAGAAGTGAAATCTGTGCTGACCCTCGGGCTACAAACTGAATGTTGCATTACTGGGTATTAGCTGGGTCTCTAGGGTGACTGTACCAGATGAAACATAAACAACGGTATCCAACGTGACAGAAAATAGCATATCAGAAATTAAAAACTAAATCTGTCTGAGCAATTTACAGAGGTGGGTGGGTTTATCCTGGCTTTTGCTTTCAGACAAGAAAAGCCTTCACTGCATGAAATTACTGGGTGAGTCTGAGCACAGTCCTGGACTTTCAGGTGTTTTTCTACAGTGTTCTTAGGGCACATAGATGTTTTGGGAGCTTTTTTTTTTTTTTTAATTCAAGCTGTACTCTGTTTATTTATGCTCCATTTGAAGACAAGAAAATCAGATGCACTAATTTTTCATAGTTTGTGTACCTGTGTCTCTTACACATACTCTCTTGTAGCATGGTCATCACATTATTGCTTGAGCACCTTCAAGCAGAGCAATAAGCAACTTGCGTGACAGCTGTCAGCTTTGTCTTCTTTCATATTTTTCTGAGAGATGTTTATTGAGTGAAGATATTTGGCTTCATATTTCAACAGCTATACACAAATGCTTTCTGTTAGCAAACATGCATTGCTTTAACATCAGCACAGACAGCTCATACTTGTGCATGAATGACATGGGGTAGGTGATGGTAATCCCATGGGAGTCATTTCATAGCCTCTGGGACTCCAGTGGGAGTCAGTCCTCTGTCTCTTCAGATTGGCCTTACCTGAAGAAAGCTCCACTGGGAAAAGTTATTGGTCATTATCTTTGTCCTCAAACTTTGGGTGATCATTTATATTTATTGAGCACCTTCTGTGGGGCACCATGACAAAAAAAATACTGAAATATTGACATTTTTCTTGCCAAGCACATTAACTTGAAAAAATCACAGTATTTATGATATTAATACTACAAGGAACACACAGACCTTGGAGTGCTCTAAGGCTGATATGTTTGGTATGCCCCTTTACTCCCCAGTTTTATTCATGTCATTCTGAGATGAATCTTAAGGTTCAGAGAGCCAATTTCTGGCAGTGGTCTGACATTAGCTATGTCTATGTCAGCAAGAAGTCCAGCACAAAAGAAGCGCATCAGTAATAGCAGTTGGTGCTGAGGACCCCCTATCCACTCTATATGCATGTGGGGGCAGGGGATGGACGGTTGACCCCAGCCAGCAGCCAAGCACCCACATGGCTGCTTGCTCACTTCCCACCCCTGGTGGGACAGCAGAGAGAACAGGAAGAGCAAAAGCAAATAAATTTGTGGGTCAAGACAAAAACAGTTTAATAGAGGAAAGAAAAAAAGAAGAAAAAAAAAAAGTGATGCAAAAGCAGTCACTCACCACCTCCCACGGGCAGACCAATGCTCAGACAGTCTCCAAGCAATGACTACCCTGGAAGCCAAAAACCCTTTTCTTCTTCCCCTACCCCAATTTTTATTGCTGAACATGTCATTATATGGTATGGGATAGCCCTTTGGCCAGTTCAGGTCAGCTGTCCTGGCTGTGTCCCCTCCCAATCTCTTGCCCACCCCCAGCCTACTCGCTGGGAGGACAGAGTGAAAAAAGTAAGCTTTGATATGGTGTTCAGCAACTGTTCAGCAATAGCCAAAATATTAATGCGTTATCAACAGTGATTTCAGCACAAATCCAAAACAGCACCACGTGGGCTGCTATGAAGAAAGTTAGCCCTGTCCCAGGCAGACCCGGTACAGGGAAGGGGGTACTACTTTAGAGTAGCTCTTGTCTCGCCTCAGTAGCTCCATGATAATGCCCGGTATCAGCTGGAGCATCGTCTGGATGGAATTTTCTGGAGGACATCTTCCAGCTCAGTTTTGTCTGAAAGACGTCCAGTTCATGTACTCCTGAACCGGTTTACAATTTGAACCGGAGCCTGGTAAATGTTTCAGAAGAGCACAGCTCATCTGAGCTGCCACGCTAAAATGGAAAGCAGGGATTGTGTTCCCAGCTATCAGCCAGCCTTCTGCCAGAAACTCATACGTCCTGGGAGAAGTGGTACGTCAAGGCACGAGTTTGGACTTCTTGTGGCGACAATTCATCAGCTGGGTATTAGCCACCATGCAAATGGGCATTTGAACTGGGAAACCAGATTGCTAATGAAACTGTGAGCTGAACGTTTCTTCTGTCCCTGACAGATAAGCAGGCATCACCAGCAGTGGGACAACATTGTCAAAAAACCCATTACAGATGAAAAAGTTATATCCTTTCAGCAGCCTAGAAGGTGAGAGAAAATAACATGCAGGACAAGCTATGACCTAGAAAAGAAGTTTTTTTCTGGATTTGCTTCATTCTGATTTTTTTTATTTTTTGTTTCTGATTTTTCATAAGTCACGTGAATTGAAAGGGATTACATAAACATGACTGTCTGTAAAAGAGGCAGCTATGCTGTGTTATTAATACAGGGACTTCTCAAGAGGTGGCTGAGAGTATTTGTATGCATTTCTCTAGGAGACTGAAGAGCATCCGGGACACATCCAGGAACACAGTGAAAACTGCTTGCTTTGTCATACACTTAATTTGGGGTCTTTTTGCAATCAAAGAAGAACGAACAAGAAGGTTTTGATAATTTCTGATACTGTGCCTCAAAACATAAGGCCTCTCTGAGAATGAAGCTTTGTTTTAATCTCTGTAAAGAGGTTTCTGACAGCTGCTTGTGGGAAAGACAAACCAACTGCCCAACCACCACTGTTTATTGCGGTCACTTTCTGCTACCTCAGAGGCTTACCTGCTTGTGTGAGCAGTGCCGACGACTCACCAGCCCACTCCAAAAAAAGGGGCTGGGTGCCAGGTGGGTTCCCAAGGCAGGGCAGTGCAAGTGGGGGAAAGTTTCCATTCAGGGTGAAAAGATGTATGTGCTGCATTACACACAACCACATTGCCAGAGAGCTGCGAAGTGTTTTGTTTTGTTTTTTCCTGTGGGTATATATGAAGAGAGCTTTCTGTTACAATATAGATTCTCTATGAGAAATAATTAGGCACAGAAAGGGCCCAAGGGAAGCCAGGAGGAGATAATCTAACCCAGGGATGTCCCATTGCAATTAGGAATTTACAGAGACAGTGTATATGCTAATAAGCATCTTCTCTGTTACCACTTCATTTCTGATACGCCTGGTGCCTTAAACCAGAAAAAGAATTTCTTCATGCTTTTCTACCTAGAAAATTGCATTTTAGAGTAGAAAAGGAAGAAAAGGAGAAGGATGGCAGTGCAGCTTTAAGAGAAAAAAATAGCCCCAAAAAATCCCTAATGTAAGCTATAATGTAAACATGTAAGGGAGGGGAAAAAAAAAAAGTAGTGTTGTTCAGTTCTTGTTGTTGGGTGGGATTTTTACTTTTTTTATCCTACTATTATTGGGGTTTTTCTGATTGATTTAGTATTCTCACTAGTCCTCTAGAAAACACCAAGAACTGTACCAAAGGTATCCCACACCTCTTCCTATTACACCAGAGGGAGAGGCTGAATCACAGCAAAAGACGAGTCTTGTCTCATTAGGACATGAGAGTCCCATAGAAAGAGACATGTGCTGGTAGAAATAACCAGTCAGGATACCTGCGAAGCATTTCCCATTACTGCAGCACACCCAGCTAGCTGCAGACTATAAGAAAAAAAAAATTATGGGGAAAAAATAGCTATGTCACTACTGAGATAATTTCTTTTTGTTCTATGTCAATGAATAAGAAAAAACATAAACAGAATGCTGTTACATATTAACCTGTTTTGAAGCAGGATTATCTTTTAGGTATCCTTAAGATTGTTTTCAAATGCCCCTTAGCATTTTTACAGTGACATAAGGCACTTGGGGTTGGATTGCAAGCTGATTCCTATAGGCAGAAGGACGGCTGTTGTCACTGTCTGGCAGCTTAGATTTAGATTACAAGCCCTTTGGTGCAGTGACCTTGATGATGTTTTGTGTCCACATAGATGGGCCACCATAATTTTGTTTTCTTTCCTAAAGACACAATTAAAAAGAAAGCATGGATCTAATGGATGTATCTTTCTCCTAAATAATAAGACTATGACTAAAATCTAAAAAAAAAAAAAAAGTGTTCACAGCAAGAACAGAGAAGTTAACAGTAGAACTGAAAAAAACCTTTTTTGATTAGCTCAAGCACATCCTGCACTCACACTGCCGATCATATTGGTAGAGATGCCACCTGTCAGGCTGGAGAGGCAATAAATACAAAGAGAGATATTAAGAATGTCAGAAGAGTGTTTACAGCTACCAGCCATGTACGCTCATCTGCACAAAAGCAAGAGTAGCAGTTCAGTTTTGATGAAACCAGTACTGATAGGAAAACAGCTTCCACTGCTTAGAGGAGACAAGAGGAGAGCAGGAGAAAGACAGTTTTAAATGAAGCCTCAAAAGGCCTTTCAACTGATGCAGGCAATTAAGGCTACACATGACGATTCCTAGGAAATGCAGTGGTTATACTGCACCTGCCTTCTCCACGCCCTGAAGCAGAATGCATTGCAACAAACGTAAGGAATGTATTAACTGCAACTCTGCCCTTATATAATCCTTTTACTGTTTTCCGGGTTAAAAATAGTGGTGTGTGTACCTCACAGTACTTTTGGTATTGAATATATCATAGTGATGTTTTACAGCCCAGTTACTGCTCTGTCGAGAGCAAATAACGCAGCATTTGTTTGGGGGGGTTTTGCCATGTTATTAGGGCTGGAGGGAGCAGCTAGTAGTGGGCAATTTCTTGCTGTATGTGATAAGAGAAGGCTTGAATCACCCTTGGGAAATTGTTTTCGCTTCGCAAAATACCCCTCTTCCAACTTTTCTATCCCTCTTGTGCTTCTTGCTTTTCATGCAACAAAGGTAATGAGAAGAAAACATCCTGACACACAGATAGCTGAATAATGCCATTAATCATACCAACCTTCAAAGTCGAACTGAACTGCTTTTATTTCCCCCCCGAGTTTTTTCCCAGATGGCATGGTTTCTTTTGAGGTCTGGGTCAGCACCACCCTCTGCCACCAGCCCTTCCCAACATGCATGAGCCATCCCAGCTCCCGAGATATTGAGGTAATTCCCTGAGAAAGCTGAAGAAGAAGGCAGGAGAGCAAATATCCTCCAGGGCAAGGAAAGGCCCAGCTTCTTCTTTTTTCCCTGGGAGTCCTGATTCTGTGGGATATTCTGCCATACTGGAAAGATGCCTCTTCTTTTCACCACCAATAAGAACCGTTCATCTGAGGGGGGAGCAGGGACGCTCACTCCTTCAGCACTGCGTGTGCTTGATTCAGACCAAGCAGTCTCTGGGCTGGGAAAATGCGGCATTTTTATAAGTGGGCACTGTGGCTGCCGTCAGCTGTGATTGTGAAAAATGCCATACTCGTTTCTTCTGTCCTTGTGGCCAGGAAATGACTCACCTTTCTGTTTCGTAACTCTAGCCTGCCAGACATCATTTTTAAGATGTTCCTATTCAAATAATCAGGAATGATAAGAATCTCCCACTTTGTCTGCTGCAATCTGTAGAGCCGCATACAGATAACTGTCTCCTGCTCTGCCTTACCGTCCCTTGGGACTGTCCCTCCTGACTCCTTCCACCAGCACTTGCGATGGACAGGAACAGCTTTCTTTTGGTTTTCCCTTGTCACCCCTTCTTCCTTCTTGCTTGCTCGTAGAGCATACTGTTCCTCAACTTCATTTTTTTTCCTGCAGTCAACCTCTCCCTCTGTTTCATCCAGTCACACTCATCGAGGCATTGTATCCCACATCAGGGAGACCTGAGTCAGGCAAGGAGGCCAGAAAATCTTGAGTTTACTGGATGTAACTTCCTCTCTCCCACTGTATCTTCAAATTTTCATCTGAACTTCCCTAGCTGTACCTCTAAATTCACCAATCCTATCTTCTCTTGGGCAATGTTTCATACAAAAATAGTTCCAGAAAATCTTTCTTATGAATAATAGATCCCTTAAATTATTCATATAGGCATTTCCACTACCTCTTCTCCTGTTAGGGTCAAGATGTTAGACTAAACAGAGCAATGACTTGGTGTAACATACCCAGTGTGCCTTTTATCATGCTTCTGTTTGGCTTCAGTTTTCTCCCCAGTGTTTGCCTTGAAAGTAAACATGATTATGTTTGGAACCCAAATAATATTGACAAAGCACAACATAGTTGCTTTTGTTTGTTGCCATTTTCTCTGATTTATTTATATTTCTAAAGAGTATCATAACAGTTTGATAACCCCCTGCTGATTATCTTGACAAGAACTTCAGTCATTAATTAGGTACTGCTTACAGATTATAAATATTCCCTTATAGACTTTTCACTCAATTATATGAAGACACCAAATATATATAGAATTAAATCCAAGCAATTTGCTTTAACCCAGCATGGTAAATAATAACTAGAGGTTTTATCAGGGATCAAATGCTAGCTGCTGAGCTGGGGAAATGGAAGTAATTACAATTCTGATGTTTTTAAGAAGAACACAGACTTTCTCTCAAGCACTCTTTCTTGGGAACTGGCTGTAATCACATCTCTTTGACTTCTGAACCTCCACTTCACATTTCCTACAAATCCTTGGAACAGCTCAGTGCATATATACTTCAAACAGCAATCCTTTCCGAGGGTGCTGGAAATACAAGGATGCTTACAGCGTGGAGCAAGGATTGTGCTGAAGGCATCGAAGAACAATGACTCAATCATGTGATTATTTTTATTTCAAGTATGTTTTTCAGATCTTTGAAATAAACAAGAAGGTCCACCATCAGAATTTGCTAGCATGAGTTATTCTGAAAGCTGATTAGAGGTTGAAGGAAGGAAATATTTTTCTACTTTGCTGGGATCTGAAATAAATTGCAGTAAACAAAACAAGCAAAAAAACCCATAAAACATCCAGGACACTTTGCTTCCATTCGTGTCAGAAGAACAGCAATAGCTGATTATAGATGAATTGCTACGAACATTGTTTTCACTTCATCATGGAAGAAGGAGACATGCACAGCTTTTCCTGTTCAATTTGAAATAGTGTATCACCCTGACAAGCTAAAGAAGTACAGAGACAGTATTATTTTGAATGGTGCCTTTGTCTGTTTCTGGGTCCAGTGGTTCCCCCAAATTTCTTTAACGGGCAAATGTTCGTACTTGTTCTGAATGTGTCTAGAAAAATAATACTCCTTTTCTTTATGTCTTTTCAAATTTACTAAGTTCATACCCTTTTCTGGACCAAATCTGCAGAAAGCCTTCATAATATACATACAGATATGATATGAATAATGAGATGAGACTGGGGAGACAGCTCTTCAATGAAAGAGCAAGCTGTTACCTTAGCAACCTGCCATCATAAGCCTGGATTTTTTAATATTTCCAAAGAAGTGCAATTTTGGGAGGGGACATAGCAAATAGACAAAGGGTCCGTAAACAGAAAATACTGTAAGCAATCTTTTCATACTATATGTTATTGATAATGTCAGTATCTTATCCCTGCTTTATCCTAAGCAAAACATTTCACCTGCCATGTGGCTCACTCCTCCAGCTGAAGGATACTTCATAGCAGCTCCTGAAGATGTCAGGACTGTGCATGTGACCAGAGCTGCGCTTCACGCTCAGCTGAAGGCATTTCCTGACCAAATACTCCCACTCTTTCAGAGTCACCTGAGGCTACAAAAGGCCCCAGTGACTTCAGGGACCTGCACTTGCACAATGAAATACAAATCAAACACGTTTAGGAACCACTCAGACCCTATACTGGAAGCTGGTAATCATGATCTATTTCATTGGTAACAACTCCTATATTTATTTGTGTAAGGCTTCTTGTTATGATTTTCAGTCACTTGTAAATCTGACAGGCCTTAATTGCTGAGGTTATAGTCTAGTGCTTAAAAATTGCCTGAAAAGAGTTTATTGATAATTCTGTGGACTCTCTTAAGAACATTTCTGTAATGATTTTCTTGTTTGCAAAAATCCAAGATTCAGAAGTTCCTTAAAGAACAAAGGCCCCTTAGAGAGCACATACTTTTTCTTGAGGAGTGAAGGAGGTTAGGAGATGGAACTGCTTCAACCTTTCTCTAACATTTTTCCCCTAAGTGGATTTGCATGGTACATTAAACTAAATGGTATTGACTTGATGTTTGGTCTGGACCTTTGAAGTATACTGGATGCCATTCGATATTAAGTATTTATGCTGAATCAAGTGCTTTGTTTTTGCTGCACCTCTGAGTTGGGCAATGTACCATGAACAATAAAGAAATGCACCTACCAAAAATAATTGTGTGGAAGTTCCAGGGGATGGGAGCCAAGGGACCAGTCTCATTACCACAGATACAGAATTATATTTCAACATAGTTCAGAACTCTTGTTATCGTGTAAGGCCTTATAACATTGACCTAGGAAGCACTCAGAGTTTGCTCTCTCCATTTTCAGGAAGATGTGGCTAGAGAGCTGGCTGCAAGGTGCATGGGGTCAGTGTGGCAGCCCAAAGCCTGCCAGAAGCTCCCACCAGCCAGTCCTGTCCTCAGCCACCCTCCGGCTGCCTGCATGTTGTTTAAGTCATCATCCTCAATCTCTCCTCGTTAGGTGCATGTGCACCACATCACCTCTTTCTTAACCGTTTTCTCTGCCCTTCAGGCATTACCTTATATCTCACATCTGCATAGAGTTCATTTGCGTAATGTTCCCTGCATTTTTCCCAGCCAATAACAGGAGGTGTTTTCTTCTTAGGGCTCCCTCACTATTCCCTTTTTATCATCCGGTTAAAATACCTAAAAATCTGTCAGTCAAGCAGCAGCAGACAACAAACTCCAGGTGACCTATACAGTGTTTGTTGTCACATTTGTGCACATTGCTGGAAAAATGATGGTTGAAAAGGGAGGGCTGAATCAGGTGCAAAATACATGACAGTAGCATAAAAATTTGGAAGCAGCTTTTGGTGCAAGTAAGAAAGTGCAAAAATTATGGCAGGCAATGTTCCCAATTACCTTCTTAGATTAATTAAAATGGAAATTTTAATGTATGTTAACCTTTAGGGAAAAAAAAAATCAAACAGTTGTAAACTTAGTATTCCAGAGCAAAAGTATTTATATTCCATAATGTCTGGGAGGGATGACATGCATGAAATGTGTTTGGAATTATGTGGTACCTATAGTGCAATTTAAAAGCCATTAATAAGATTTAACAAAAGCATAATTCTGTAAAAGCTAGAGAAATGCCCTGGATTCCTGTATGAGCAAATAACTCCACTGTGTGCATTTGGTGAGTCACCACTGCAAGCAGGAACAGCCTCTAAGTGGAAACCCAGGGAAATCAGCATGCACCATCCAGCATACTGAAAAAATGACTGTTACTAGAGAGCACTAAATGATCAAATAAAAAATAATGTTGTTATATAACTATCACAGGTTCATGTACTTTCATTTCCAAAACAAAAAAAAGGAAAATAAATGCATTAGCGAAAGAGCATCTGACAGAAGTCCCTGAAATTATTTGAACAGTCAGGTAACAACTGCAGCAGCCAGTATGTAGAGAGAAAAAATGTTTGTGTTAATACTGGCCTTTGCTATTTTTCCTGATTTCAAAATAAATTGAGACTGTAAAAATTCTTCTGACTTAGTGCATTTTTAAACCGTATCAACTTTGATGAACTTAATGCATCTTAACTGAAGCTTAAGTTATAGATTTGGAACCACTGTCTCCATGAAAGAAAAAACATTTTCCTTACCGTGTGTTTTGTAACGTTCCAAATCTAGATTATCTGTATCCATAGCTTTAGTCTTTATAAAAGTACATCTGCAATCCGAATAAACCACTTATAAGCCAAGAATCACCAGCTGAACCTAGCTTTTTCATTAAGAGTATCTCCAATGATACTCTTGAAATGAAAGCCAGATTCACTACCCATCCTTGTCATTTGTCTGCTAGAGAGCCTTTGGGCCAGCTCTGGACAACCTTTAATTATGCTTGGAAAAACCTCGGCTTGCTTGCATGGGCTAGCAGGAGAGACAGCCTTGGAAAGCACCACCTCTCCCGCCTATGTCTGCAGCAGTACTGCATGACCAACACCCAGCTGCCTAAGGGAGTCTTGCGTCCCTTATTTTCACTCTGAATTTGTCCACTTTCCATTTTCAAAATCTGTATCTATGTTATTATACACTGTTGAGGGTCCTATTATCAAAATGTCGTTCCCCATACAGCCACAGGTCAGCTTAACTGCTCATTTCCCCTGAACAACAAGGGAAGAGCAATCTTTTACTCAAGATTTTGTTTGAATCCATGACACCAAATTGAAGAAAAATGGTTAAATAGCATAGGTCAAGAGTCCATCCCCTCCAGTCTGCAAGACCTGCCCGTTCAAGAAGTACCCCTTTACAGTCACATTTTGAGGCTGAACAACTGGACATTTTTAAAGTAGCTATTGTGACCACTGATTCTGCTCCACCCTAATTTCTTCATTTAAATGTTGTTTGATGTCATGTCAAATGGTTTTTGGAAGTCAGTATATTACACTGGTGTTAACACAACAAGTAATATGCTCAAGAATATACCAAATTAGTTAATGCTAATTTGATTGCCGTTATAAATTGCCCTTTTTTATTGTTTATTAAGAAACGTTCATATTGGCCACTCCACTATTTTGTCTGAGATAGCTGAAATGTTTACAGCTGCCTTGGCATCATATTTATTCTCTGAAATTCAGGCACAACATTAACTGGAATTTTTTCTATGGTATTTTAAAATGAACATTAATGACTGAGAAGGTCCCCTATACAGCTCTTCCAATATTTTAATTTTAAGCAGAAAGCCTAGCTACCTAATTACAGAATCACAGAATCACTAAGGTTGGAAAAGACCTGTAAGATCATCAAGTCCAACCATCAACCAACACCACCATGCCCATTAAACCATGTCCCACAATGCCTCGTCCACACGTTCCTTGAACACCTCCAGTGAGGGTGACTCCACCACTTCCCTGGGCAGCCTGTTCCAGTGTCTCACCACTCTCTCAGTAAAGAAATTTTTCCTAATATCCAGCCTGAACCTCCCCTGGCACAACTTGAGGCCATTTCCTCTTGTCCTGTCACTAGTCACTTGGGAGAAGAATTAGTGAGCAATAAACTTTTATTAAATGGAGTTTCAGTGGTTAAGAAAGATAATAAGCAGTTTTTGATGGATAAACTTGTTTTTTTCAAACATCTCTTTTCAGCAAAAGACCTCCTGCTTCCTCCAAAATCATTTGTGTTGATAGATCACAATATCATTTTGTGAGAAAATCCAGGAGAAAGAAAAAGTAGAAGAAATACATGAAAGATTTTCCTCTGAGACTTTTCCATAATTATTTTATGGCAAGAAGCTGTATAGGAGTGTGGTGAAGTGATGTGCTTTGGAGATACTCTTTGAAGCTTTCAGCAGCAAGTGGCTTCCTCCCCAGCATGTGTTTTAAATGTTTTGCTGGATTGCAGTCCACCTGCACAGAACTGTTCTGGCCTTTTTACCCTTTCAATATTTTAAACATTTGACCTGCTTTCCTTCCTGCAGTTTTGCTTCCGAGAACGCTCTTGAAATAATTATGTAAATGTCATCTTAATGCATTTTCACTGCCACGTGCATTTTCAGCCTCCTTATGATGTTATCTTTTCAGAATGCCAGAAAAATGTGAACCAGATGTGCTGAGCACAAAATACCACAGCGGGGATTTCCCTCACAGCAATCATGATATGGAAGTTCTTAGAGGCTCACCATGAAGTAATAGGTCTATTTTTAGTAGCAAGAATATAACACAGGTAATAGAGTTTGAAGTTAAGTATATTAAGTATATATATACATATTTATTGTGTTGAATAATACTGGTCTGCAAGCAAACACTTCAATGATTAAAGAAAATCCAACCCAAAATTTCTTTGGTATTTTAAAATTTGTCACTAGTACTATGGGTTTCTTTAATGCTTATAGGTAGCCTATTTTCTGCATTCATTTATAATATGAGTCCGGTAAAAAGGTGAATGACAAAAGTTGAGCTGTAGACTGTTGGCATCCCATATAACTGTATATTGACATTCATTAGTCAGTTGACTCTTGAAATTGCACCAACTGACTAAACACTGGTTCTATATTTGATTGCTGAAGACCTTTGTTTTAGACCTCGTGAGTGAAAGCACAACCAAGCCATTCAGTCAAAGCGTCTGTTGCTTGTGACAATTTGTTTATGTGTGTTGGACTCATTCCTAAACAGCATCATCTCTTTGCAATCCTGTTCCACAGTCAAAAATGAGAATAGTACTGGCTCCTTTCTATCACTCTTCAGCGAAGAGTGACTTTTATTATTTTACTTGTTTATATAGAACCGAGTAGGTATAGGAGCCAGACTGAAACTGAGGCCTTTAACCAATCTTGAAGTTCATGGGATGGAGCAGGGCTCTGCAGACAGTCCTTTGCCATGTAACCCAGTCTTTTACCCGCTAATGCTGCTGGCAAGTGAACTGCCCCATTTCTTCTTCTGCATTAAATCTACGTCTAGCCATAAAAGCAGTAAGAATATCAATGACAGCTGCAGAGTGACTATAGTTTCTACTAAAGCCACGTTATGTGGAATATCTCTTATGATTTGACTCGGTGTATTACAAGGTGAGGCAGTGCTGGTGGCACCTATGCTTCCACGTAGGTCTGCTCAGTGACTCATTGTGTGTAAAGAGGTCTTTCTCATTTTTACCCCACAGACTTCAGGCTTTTTTTACAAATGGCATGAATACTGTGAATACAAAAGGACAAGAAGGTGTAAAAAGTTGTAGAGGGTTACCAGTAAAAGTCCTAGTTGGACTCAATGCATTAAACTCCTCAAGGTATAAAGTTAAAGCAATATTTTATAGCTTTTTGCAGAGACATGGAGAGCTTCTGCTTAGTGGTTTCATTCTACTTTTTTTTTCCTTTCACTTTTTAATTATGTTTATACTGGGCCTGAGCCTTGCCCCATAAAGCCTGCCCCAGACTTGGATGGTTATTCTATCTTTTGACAAAATGTTGGAGTTGGCCGTGAGCTCGCATGCATCTGCCATTTGACCTCTGTGAATTATAGCTGGATTAAGGTATGCCATGTCTTATTAGCTTAATGGTAGCTGAGTTAGAGAAATCTGCACTCTGATGCACAGATTTCTTTGGTTGTTCATGACTCAAATTCTGTTGAAACTTCTCAGGGTTGCTCTTAGCACCAAGTCTAAAGTTTAAACAAAACTGGTTAAGAGACCCTGAGATGGACAAGTGGGACTGTAGTACAGTGTCCTCAGACCATGGTTTTCATATCTTTAATAGGATGAAATTTTCTAAGGCAGAAAAAACAACTATAGCACATTTTAGAAATCTGTCATAATCATATGTGTATGTAACATACAGATTTTGAAACTTATTTCTAGTTATATGACTATAATAGAGCCCAAACATATTTCTGAATTGGTGCTGAACATGTCTGATTTGGGCTGATGTAATTTCTGTGGGTAATGCTTGTTTATGATAGAAAGAGAAAAATCAGTGCTGCGGACTGTGAAACAGTGACTAAACACTGCTGAGAGGTTTGACAGAGGTTTGACAAGGCTGTGATAGACTGGCAAGAATATTTCAGATAGACAATGCAGGGGTGTAGTCTTGCAGTATGGGTGTAAAAGGAAGAGAAGCATGGGAATATGTCAAATTCTGATTCTCTGAAATCACTGGCAAAATTCCCAGTGAATTAAATAGGGCTAGAACTTCATCCTACATATCAATGTGTAAGCTAATTGAAAAAAATGTATTAAGTTTACAATTCTAGCTTACAAAATTTGGGCAAATCAAAAGTGAGAGTCCTGTGCAACTTTAGTCCTGTTCTTTTATGCAAACACCTTCTGACGCAGTCTCCACTAACACTGCTACACAAGATTATTTCCATGGTATCTCTATCTGGTTCAAACTGAAGAGATTCACAGGTACTGACTGTAATAAAAATAATAAGGTTTAAAAAATATTTGTAATAGGAACTGTTAGTCAGCTTAGAACCTAATTATAAGGATTGCTGTATAATATATGACTCTCCAAGTCATGAAAACATTTTTCAGTTGTCTTCAGAAAACACCTCTGAAACCAAACCCACATTCCAACAAGTCTGGCTTGATTTCAAGCCTCAAGGCAACAACACGCTCCTCTCTTGTGTCTCTTTTCGCCAACCCCTGACTTCACAGGTAAACAACCTTACGAGGGAACCTTAAACAGAAGGTGAGAGTAGGCTAAGAGGAGCCTGGGGAACACAGAGAAGAACGTGGTCTGAGAGGGCAGACTGTGCAGAAAGGAAATGAGACATTTCTCAAGCTGGTCTGGTTCTCCAAGCCCTTTCCTAGTGCCAGCCCTGGGAGACGGGCCGTGGCATCCTCCACTCCTCTCAACAGTCCTCACCTTGTGCTGCTCAACAGTCAAGACGTTGTGTTCTTCTCGACCGCTTGGGCTGGCAATAGCTTTTTGCTTTTTAAGCAAACAAGCTGTGCTTGCTTTTCCTTCTTTGATTTGAAATAAATAGAATTTTAATTTTGAATACAAATAAAACTTAACAGAAAAAAGTGTGCTTGCAGATGCCGAGACATGCCCCACCACTCTATTAACTTTTTTGCACTTTCCCTGCAGAAGTTGTTTCTGTCAATTTATTTTCATTTCAGCTGAGCAAAACGGGAAGGAAAAAGCAGGTTGACACAGATGGTTGTCAGCAAAGTGATGACTGCAGCTGAGAATGGGTGTACAAAAATATACAGCTTGCTAAACTGTGTATTGTTTAGCTTCCATGTGTATCAAATGTCAAAAGAAATGAAATTTGGAGAATATATTTAGAATTCTTTTTTTAAGGGTTGTTAAAATTATTGTTGTAAAATGGAAGAGTGGTCATGTGTAAAGGAATTACAATGCAGAAAACAGAAAATGGAACAAATCCTGCATCCACAACTTCCAAAAACAGAACAAAGAATAGCCTCTTAAATGGAAAGCTAAGCCCCTAAATAAGTGATCTGGTTTGAGAGTTATTTGGCCTTTTATAAGTGCTGAGCACCCACAGTCCTATTGAGGTCACCCAGAGAGTGACCATTGTATCTGAAAATCAGACTATTAATTTAAAGGTCTGAATGCAGATTTTTTAACCCTACTTTTAGGCTTCTGTTTCTAAAGGATCTGTTGGATCACACAAATGACCATGACATTGTGCCTTAATAGACCAAATGTACTTAGTGAGGAAAAAAATTTAAAATAAGCTAAAATAATCCTCCTCAAGATTGTTAGCGTTCTGCCAACTTCAAGGCAGGGGCAGGCTTTGTCAACACTGCAAAGTTGCAGCATTTTAACTACAATTGATCTTATTTTAACTTAGATCTATCTTGAACTAAGGCTAAGCCTAATGTAGACACACTCAAATCGATTGTAATGTTGCCTGTGTCAATTTAGCTAATTTAAATGTACATGCATTAGCAGATTGCATCAGTTCAACTAGATTGATCTTTAAATTGCTTTGTCTAAAGTTGTGCCATTTCTAGGGAGCCGAGGATTGTGTTTGGAAGAGAGGGCTGCCAAAGCTACTCACCGTTCTCCTACCTGTCAGCTGTGCAGAGTACTATCCCAATCAGTAAATAAATATATAAGTATCAGTATAACCACTCATCAACTGATACTCATAAAACTGTGCTAGAATTTCCTGAATATTCCTGGGGAAAAGCCATTGAGTTATACACGTTACTATTGCAATTCTACCGAGATTAGTTAAATTTTACCAGGCATAAATTTGGACCATAGCAGACATAAACCATTGTCAACATATGTTTTATAGTCAGAATTTAGGTAAATAAATCAGTGATGACTTTCGAATGTTTTAAATTCTTCCTGTTCTTGAACTGCTGCCTCTATGGGCTCCAAAGAAGACTGACAACAAAGTGTAAGCTGATTTTAAATTGCATGTCCTTTCCCTACCAGCTTTCAGAGCAATATAATCTCACCTTCATTCTAGTGGGGTAAAAATCAGGTACAGAAAATAAGTGTGAGATAATGAATTTCTCTTACGTTCCCTGATCATTAATAAATGAGGTTATTTTCCTCCTTGACTCTTGGAATTAGATGTGACACAACACCTTAACACAATCAGTTTGTTCTGAAACCCTGATAATAGGAACCAATCTGCTTAGAGACATAAAGGAGAATTCATTATATGCCCAGTAATTACTTTCAATGCAACATAAAGAGATTGCATGCACAGATTCTTAGAATTAAACATGCTGTCAGAAAGAATACCTTGATGTGTAGGAGTTAAAGAGGAGTTCAAAAAGGTGATAGCTAATAATTATATTCAAAGATTTTTACAGGAAAAATGTATATTGTGCCTTATCATCCCTGTCCCTAACTGCAGAGAAACCCAACATCTTTGTGAAGGATTTCCAAAAGGCTGCTCCTGAATACCTCCACTGAAGACAACTTTTTTCTGTAACTAGCTGTATTATGATGGACAATGACTTGTATGAAACGGACATTTTCCTGTAAAAGAAGGAAGGATAAAGCGTCAGATTTTGAGATCCAGGTTTGATGCCTAATCCTTGTGGCTTCCCCCAAAGCTGGAAAAGCGTCCAAGTGCTGTGTCAGGAGGGAGATTTTGTACATGATTGAACACCAAGTGTTACGGCCACATGAGGAGCGGTACTGTCAGGCTCCAGAGCAAACCTTTTCTGTTTCCTTACTAGAAGAAGGGGACCAAAGCCTTGAAGGATGATGTGAAATGAGCTGGGTTGAGTGGTCAGAAGAAGGTGACTGGAACTTAATCTGTGAGGATATGGAAAGAGCAAAAATAACAATTCTTTGGTCTTCCTGACATACCATCCAGATGGTCCTCGCTCATTATATTTCCTCTTGTGGTTTTAGTTATCAAACATGTACAAATATTTACAGTGGACAAAAATACACCCTTGTTTAAATGTCACTTTTTAATTGTGTTTTATGCTTTGAACAGTACAGTTCAAACACGTTTTTGATTATATTTTCACTTTATGAGCTGAAGTCCTCCAATTTTCTTTTCCTACTTCCATTTCATTTCTTTATATCTTTCATTCTAATGAAGCATGGCATGCTAAGAGGCCATTATTTTTGCAAATCAGGCTGTTTTTTAAACTGCCTATATCTAACTGCCTATATCTTCCTTTCAGCCAGGCATGAAGTTGCTAAGACAATTAACATGCCTGAGGTTGAAAATACACTTAAGTGTTTTGTCAGTTCAGGCCTTAAATATGAGCTTATGCCAATAAATTTAAGATAGTCTTCTTTAACTTGGCTCTTTAAATCTAAAAGACTTTCATGCTCAGTAAAAACAAGAATATTCTGGATACAGCGCTGAAAGAATTTGCTGGAGGATTCCATAGCAGACAGATTTTCCAAAAGATAATACCTTCTAAACTTTATTAAATATAACTCTCCTGGAGAACAGTTCGGCACATGTGGAATATAGCTATTTGGCCTCAACACAACTCTCAGCCTAATGACATTTTTCCTTCTTTTTTAATTATATGATAAAAGCTCTCACACTTGTAATTAAATATCCAATGACAATTTAAAAACAATAACGTTAATGATAGATTCTTGACAAAACAAGTATAATCCTGTCTCTACTGAGATTGACAGCTGCCACTGTCTTCCATGAGGGCAGGAATTTGCTCTCAGATAGGGTCATTATGTTCTGCATATATAAATTCCTCTTACATTTACAATTTTTATTGTCAAGGGGATGATCAGACTTCCACTAGGACTGGTAGAAAGCCAGTTCCTGTGTAAACTTGCCATGAGCAAATATATTACTTTGTCCCTGTGATTCTCTAAGGACTACATACTTTCTACCCAGACTTTCTTGTCCATGACCAGGTCTGGGAGAAGCACACTGATGAGGTTCCCCTGAAGTGGAGAGGGGAAAAGCACCCCCAGGATGATAGATCTGGGGCAGGGGTGAGATGGAGGAAGGAACAGCTATGAGAAGGCTTTACTGGAATATTTTGGGTTTCCACCAGTCCTACAGCTATGTCCTAGCAGGTTCCCCAGGACAGGTGACTGCCCCAGTCACAGGGGCCCCAGGGACTATGAGAGTGGTGAGACACTGGAACAGAGAAGTTGTGGATGCCCCATCATTGGAAGTGTTCAAGGTCAGGCTGGGTGGTGCTTTGAACAACCCGATCTAGTGAAAGATGTCGCTACCCACAGCAGTGGGGGTCCCTTCCATCCCAAATCATTCTGTGTTTCTATAAGTCTATGACTTCTCAAATGTTCCCAGGACCCAGCAGATCCCTTCTACGCTGGTTCTGTGCGCTGGCCCTGTCCCCATCCGACCGCTTCCACTCTCACTGCCTCCACACCTACCTCCTCCACCTGGTCTACACTCCATCCCCAAATGCCCCTCGCCTGGAGGACGAGTGCACGGAGAAGAGGTGCAGATGCTTACATGCTTTGGGAGAGGAGGTGTGTTACAGGCAGCTTGAAAAGCGCAACTCTAGCCCGCACCAGGGGGGGCTGCCTTTACCTTGGCGTTTACAGGATTCCTGGATGCTGTCTGTAGTTTAGTTGAAATTTTTGCTTAGCATTAAATGTGGCATAAATAGATTATTTATAACTAGTAACACTGAACTCAGTGGTTTTTTTCAAACCCTTTAAAGAAATTCAGAAAGGCATGTGGTTGAAAACAACTTTCTACATTAATTGCTGCATTTTAATGCTGTTTGTTTTAAGATAAACCCTGTGAGTTTGTACACTGTCATTCAGCGTAATCTGTTCTGCTATTAAATACAATTGAAGAAAACTTATTGATAGATGAATGAGTTTCTAATATTAGCTGATATCAGCTGTCTAGTTTGTCAGTCAGGAAGAATGATGGATGGCCACAGGGGGGTATGGGAGATATTGGGTATGCAAACTGTACTGCCATCTACTATGATTAAGTTTTATCTTACATATTTCAGCATAAAATTTTGCCTTGGTAGTTTCCCTATGTCAGATTTCAAAAACCTGAAATATCACCTATCTCTCTAGGGGTTTTTTCCCTCTCTGTCAGAGACAGTAAATAAGGTCAACCCAACATTTTTTAAAAATACTACAGTCTGAATCACAAAAGTTGGCTAAATATAATAGATCGGCAACAGTTCTGGCTTTGAGCAAGGACTGCTAAAACAACAATAGAAACCAAGGCAGTACCTAGTAACTAGGTTTGGCCATGTGTATGGATTGTTTAAAGGATGCCATAAGTATTAGATGTTTCACTCCCATTAAATCTCTGGTGCAATCTTTTTTCTTCTTCTGTGACTGGTGTCAGTATGAATGAAAGAAGAGAAAAAAGGCCATCAAAGCTGGAAGTCATTCAGAATATTAACTACCTGTATGATATCTCCAACTTAAAGAAAATTTCCAGTTCCAGAAAATGCTCATGACACCATAGAAAGAAAAATCCTAGGAAGACATTTTAAGAAGTTCACTGTCTAGGGAATTTAACCTCACAATTCAACTAGAAGGAATCAATAATCTAAATCCATTTGTGCCATTCTGAATATTTACCTCCTGAAGTTGGATAAGAGAGAGAAAGCAAAACCATGTGCAGGTTTTGTCTTTTAAAAATAAGTAAAAAAAGAGGTTTCCAACACCGAAAGAGCAAAATCCAAGCATACTTTAATAGTTTAGGAGCAGAGCCAGGTTCATACTAATATGACTATGAATTCCTTGTGTTCTGTTTCAAAAGCTTTTCATGACAATTTATGAACTAAAAAAAAACTCAACATAACTTTAAAAAATTAATTTGAGAATAAAATAACATTTGTGTTTGCAAGAATTTATTCATCTAATTATTTGGGTCAAAAACATGTATATTTACTGGTTTAGAAGAAATGTGAATGCACTTCAGTCTGTCTCCCAAAGGCAATAAATGACAGCTTTTCCTACGTCCGGATTGGAGGTTCTACTATCCTTTTCAACAAACAAATCAGATCCACTGGGAATCCAGATCAGTGGATATGATGTTTTATTGTAAGCTCATATGTCCTTGACAGATAACGATGAGAAAGATGACATTTCAAACCAAAGTATCTGCCAATGAAGAATCTGCCTTGTGAAGACTTCTTCAAATTCCTCCCAACGTTGTGTACATTTAGAAAATAAATGGTCTTTCAGCTTGTAAACTGTCATGAGGCCTCCCTCCATGGCTCTGCCAGTCCTTTTTGTGCTCAATTTTAATGTCTCAGGCAATTGTCCCCTTTCAGGCATAGACCCGTAAGATACTTTTAGTTGATCATTATCTTCAGCTGTGACAGCAGGCCACAATGTGCATCACAGAATTAGATTTTATTCTGTCTCACATTGTCGCATAACCTAACACATCAACATGAGTTCAGTTAACTTAATTCATCCTTCACAGTTTTTGGAATGGATATTAGCAGGAAGTCAATACGTATTTTCTTATGGTCTTTAAACTCTTTAGTTCTGTGGTTCTGGTTCTGCCAGTCTGGCAATATACAAGCCCTCAGCAAACTTTTTATCTTTTCAACTTTTAATCAGTTTCTAATACCTTTTTTTGATCCTTGATAAAGAAGTATGTACTTTTGGGCTTCAGTCCTTAAAATTTTATAAAATACTGGTTTTGAAGCCTAAATTAGTTTTTCATTCTATGGAAAATGTCTCATGTACAGCTGTAATGCTGCTATCACCATGTATCAGGAGCAACCTCAGAAATTCTTTTTCTTTTTTTATTTTTTAGTAATGCAGTTATCAAAGGGGGTAATTCTACAACATTCCTTAAGATTCTGTGTAATCCTTCAAAAAAAACCTTCCAAATGTATCCATCAGGCCAATTATGAAATCAAATTCTTTAAGCCTGATACTGCCCTGCCTGTAGATCTGTGCCTCTCCCTTAGACTCAAGAGTTACGTACATTTGCATTGGATCTGCCTCTTTCATGCTTTTCCCTTCAAAACTGAGAATATTGACAGAACTGGCAGCATCAGTGCATGATGTTTACTTTTCAAAGGGACTAATATCTTTACCTCCTCTATATAGACAAAGGTATAAAGAGATTTTTCAGGTATGTGTTCTGTGGTCAATAGTGCTGTAGGAATCATTTCCATATTATCCAGTTTATAAATCCACCTGCTTATTTTATAAATATAACTAAGGTGTAGTTTAAAATACCAAGGAATTGCAAGTTAACCCTATGAGAAATACAAAGTTTAGAGAACTATATCATACACCATCAGCAGTATCAGTGGTAGCTTTGCTTTTTGGGGGGAGGGAGGGAAATACAGAAAGGTCAAAGATTAAATCATGGGGTTGCAGAGGGAGGTCAGTGGGGTCACAAGGATTTGCTGCTTTCACAAAGGACACTGCAATCAGTAATCTGCTGTCATGCCACACATACTGCTCTTTAAGTGAGTTTGACACTGATGCATGGAAAGCAATCTGAGTGGGGGGCTAAAAAAACAATTACTACAAACATATGAAAAGTACACTTGAAGTGATGATGTTAAAATAAAATTAACACAAAAACATTACAAAAAAACTCAAAAAAACCCGAAAAAAAACCCAGAAGAAAACACTATTTGCCACTATAGATGGTGCGCCATATATACAAAGGATGCTAGAGCAAATTCACTTAGATTATAAAATTAGTGTCATTAGTGTCATCACAATTGCAGTGAAAAGTTGGAAAACCAAGGAGCAGCAGGGACTAGCATTGGACAATGTGTACCTGAATGAGTATCCAGCCATTTCATTTGTCTCATTAATCTAAATAGTTTGTCTCCTGCTAGCCACATCAACCCAAACAAAGTTAGATACATTGTTAGCAATGATATTTGAATAAGTAAATCAAAATCGATATGAGGGCTCAAATTTGGAGCTGATCTGTTCAACTAAAAAATCCTGTGGGTTTACATGATTGATTTTCAAATGGACAAGGTAAGATCAGCCATGAGGGCTCAGGCTGCCCCATTCCCCCAGCCCAGTGCTAATTGCAGCCCTGCCATTAGGGTTTTAATTAAATGTCAGTGATGGGGTAGGAAAAGCCAGTGCTTCCCTGCGTGGCACACCCTGCACGCTGCCTACCTCAGCCTTGCTCATCCTTCAAGTTCCTATGCAAACGGGCTTTTATCCTAATGATGATGCTTACTTCTTACATCACAGACATAAATACTCACCTAAGCTGAATTCATCTACCCAGATGAAGCCCTTTATTTAAACACCAAGCTATCTGGACATAAATGACTTTATTCTACATCCTTCTCTTTTTTTTATCTCTTTGAAGTATGAAATATTTCTACAGACATTTGCTCAGACTCCCCTGTTGTCACATTGCTTTACCATGTGTCACACCAATATCTTGCAATGTTGATATGACTGTTGTCAGAAGTATGACATGGCATATATGGCTGAGAGGCGACAGTTGATCTGAAGAGCTGTAGATGTACATCCTTTGAGAGGGGAGTCTGAGAGCACTTTCTTTTCATTTATAAAAATGCAAAAAAAAAAAAAATTTAAAAATGTACACAGCATTCTGTGCTTATATATAAAAATATTAAGTGGTTTCCTTCAACAGAGTATTCATGGGTTTTTGGTTCCCTTGTGAGATCAGCGAACCTGCCTGAAACCAGCTCAGAGCACAGGCTCAGACTGCTCTAGCTGCCCAAAGGTGAGCGCCTGGGAAAAGCCCTGGAGAACTGACCCTGAGCATGTTTCCCATGAGGAGTGCGAAGCGCTGAAGGCCTGACCCCACAGAAGTCACTGGCTTTATTAGGGCTAAGATTTCCTCCCTGGTGACTGCAATCAGTTAGCTGGGTTTTTAATCCCTTTTCTCCTTCCTGCTGGTAGTAAATTTCCAAACTTTCCAAGTCCCTACAGGTATTTTAGACTAGGCTGCAAGCTTTGAAATCAATCTAACCTACTTTAAGGCTGCAGAAGCATAGATGCCTTTTTTCGAGTCAGATACTTTCATGGCTTAATGGTCCCAGTCAAAAAATGGCACATCTCACTCTTACAGTTGCACAAACAGATAAAATGAAAGAGTCAAAATCTCAGCAAAGATTTGGGAGGGGGAGAGTCACTCTCTCTACCTCGTTGTCTCAGCAAAAAGGATATTTGTATTGATTCTGCCCCGAAGAGTAATTGAATTGAAACAATTTCACTCATCCCTGTTCCCTCTTTTGTGAGCCCTAACAGATGATCTCAGACATTTGATGCTGAGAAATGCACTTTGTGCTGTTACTCAGCAGCACTCAAAATCCCTAACAATACCAGACCATAGCTGAGTGAAATCTGAAGCTGAATGCTTCAAGAGACCATTATTACTAATGGGCTTTTTTATTAGAAACTTTGAAATCAAAGAAAAACGATAGGAATTTAAAGTGCAAGGAAGAGAGACACTGAAGTTTGTGAGTATCATTAAATAATAATATTACAGTTTTATGAGATACTTCGGTCAGGTTACAGCTCATCACAGAATAGGCACTGAGAATTTCCAAAACCATCCAAGTATCTCAGAAACACAATGTAGACTTCCAAGCTGAGATATGGCTTTAGCAGTCTAATTTGAAAAACACTGACCTCCATGCTGTAGTCTTGCTGCTAAGTGACAGGAGAAAATGTAAAAGGCTGGGAACAGAATCCAGCCAGGCTGCGATATCACCTGCAAATATTTGTCAATACCTACGTTACCACTATGCTAAGAGATCCCGTCTCAGAGTATAGCCTCAGCATCTCAGACACTGCACAGACACCTACAAGAAAATAGTTCTCATGAAGGTCTTAGGCTGAGAGGGAGACTTAGTCAGAGGCTGGCATCTAAATGTGTATGGTTCACTTCTGAGAGCCTAAAGAGTTTCAGATGTATTATGTGCTTGTAGCCCCAATTAAAGCTACGTTACTCAGCACATTTTAAAATTTCATAACAAAAGGCAGAGGTGCTTCAGTTCAGGGGCCAGGTTATTGAATTTTGACCATGTCAATAAGGAAAAGATATATCAGTGCAAACAACAGAGCTGAAAGGCTGTTACAGCTTCACACAACTGCTACTCATGGAGCTGCTAAGAACTAAATGATACAGAAACAACTCTAAACCTCACTAGTATGGATGAGTAAAGTAATACTCTCTTCAGCAGAGCAACTTGCATATTTCAGTAATACCAAGAAAAACAAGTTCTTACCTGTCATTTGTGAAAATTTGTAGTGATCCTAGGCAGAAATTCACATTATGCAGCAGGAGTATGTTTACCACTACACTGTCACTGTTGCTTGGACAATATATGCAAAAAATATTTCCCAAGAATTTACAAGCTTTATGTCATCCTGCTGTCTATTTTTCTTCAAAAACAGGATGGAAAACTCTACCCTGTTATTAGAACTTCTCCTTCATCTGTACAGGTATAATTACTGGAACCAAACTTGCATTTTCACAGCCGCTCTGTAAATGCACATCATCTTGTCATTGTGAATACATATGAACTCTATCGAGTTGTATTTATACCCTGCTTCCTGCAATATACCTACAAAAACACCCTACTGCGAGGATGTGAAGAACTTGTGAAAGTATATGAATCAGACCGGTCCCAGCTGTTAAAAGCCCCATGAGACACGTTGCACACAGATACCTGGAGAACAGCCAGTAAGGGAGAAATAATATGATCTTCTGCAATGTATTCTTATTCTCAAGAGAAGGAACAGTCACCCCTATCTATTAATTGGGAATCTCCAGAATGTAATCTAGGCATCTTTAGGCCTATGATTGCCTCAATAGTCTATCTACCCCAAGGCTATTAAAAGCAGCCTTTATGTAGTCTTTCACTGAGGAAACTAGGTACTTCATCAAAAAAGCCATGAAGGTGAAAGACTATATAGCATGCAACCAATCTTATTTATGTGCTCAATCAATCCTTTCATCCCTTTCATGTTATTTCATTCTGCCTGCAATATATTAAATGGGGAAGAAATAAGAAAGCGTACCATGCTTAGAAATCTTAAGATGCAACAATAGCAATATGGTGTCTAATAACAGGGACATAGGAACATGATGTGATCGCTAGGTGAAACAACAAAACAATCTCACAATTTAGGCAATGCCGTATCGATCATAAGGCTTTCTATTATAATTTTGTACTGGAAAGTGAATCTAACAATTCAGTGCCAAATACAAAAAGAGGAAAATAGCTATTGATTAAATAATAGCTGAAAATTTAAAAGGCAGAATAGATTTCTACATTATTTGTCACTTTCTAACATTTGCATGGATATGTTCCTGTTCACAGAGATTCCTGGAGCTTATATAAACACCCACTCTGCTACTAAGTTTATTATCCATAAAAATCAGTTTCTTGGCTTGCAGAGGTGAAAGCTAAAGCATTCCTGAATCTATTTATCCTGCAGATTTTCAGATGTTCAGGTTGGTTTGCTTGCCTCCCCAGGCAGTACTATATTCGCCTTCAGTAACTTGGATACTCAGGTTGGAAAATCTGACACAGGTTATAATAATAAACGTTGAAGAGTGATGACATGCATCTGGTGAGTTGCAGACTGATTGCTTGGAGTGGTTTCGGGTAGTTCATGTCTTCGCTGTATGATACCTCCAGCTATATTAATGTACAGAGCATAGGAACGGCTGTAGCGGATCAACCCACGGTGTTACCTAGTCTGGTGGCCTGTTTCTGGCAGTAAGCAGCAGTGAGTAATTAGGAAAAGTCTGCATCACACCACTAAGGCTAGGATGGTCAGGACATAGCCCCTGAGCTTGCAGCAGTCAGTGTTTAAGGGACTGCAGTGGGCATGTTATATTTAATAACTGTTGTAACCTGTTTGTGTTTTTGGCCTCCACAGATCCCATGGAAGAGTTGCGTGGCTTCATTAAACTTGCTTAGCAAAAAAGGTGTTTTCCTTAGTTCTGTCTCAAGAGACATCATAATTCTTCTATGAGAAAAAGTGAATTGTTGTTGTTTATTAACCCTCTTCCTGCCCTGTCATATTCCCCTTGCAGTTGCCTCTTGCCAAGCCTAGAAGTCCTTCTTCTAGGACTCCCCCCATTCTGGTATGGACAGGGCCTGTTTCTGAGTTTGTTCAACAATTATCTGCACGCTTTTCTTTTACACTTACAGGCATTAAATTTTATCTGTCGTTTCACTGATCAATGGAGTATACATGCACTTCATTGCATGCTACTATCCTTCTGTTACTCTCTGAATCATTTTTACATTTGACTGGCTTAGTAGTATTTTGTGATTGTGCTAATACTTTTGTATTAACAGCAACCTTTATCATCGCACTGTTCAGCCCCTCTTATGGAAAATAGAAACGTATGTGGAGAGAATCCTCCTTCCATTTACAAGACTGGCTGTTTAATTCCCAGCCAATCATATAATCTCCTAATTTAACTGCTCTCCCACACTACAATTTCTGGCAGTATAACCAGCATAGAAATCAAATGTGATGATCTGTGATCATTATATTTCCTTTTAATTATTCACGAGGCATTTAGGAGGCTTTTTGCTTCTCTAAGGAAAGATTGCAAAAAGTCAAGGTCCTTTGGTTGCCTTCCTGCAAATGTAGGGAGCTTCTGCTTCCAGCCATATTGAGTGAGAACAGAAGATGCTCATCAGTAGCTAGAATATTTTATATCACACTCATGTCAGCTAAAGTCAGCTGTCCAACAGTGTCAAGTCTAAACCAGTCATTTAGATGTCCTCTATCATCAGGATGGAGAATAGTTTCTTCAGAAGGCAGTTCATTCCACCCTTGGATAGACATCATGAATGACCCCATGGAAGTACAGTCCCTATCCATCTTCATTGAAATAAAAGGGTCCCGATAACTTGATTAGAAGACTAAACCTTAGATCGGCAGTGCAATGAATTTCACCATATATGCTCACAGTGGAAGAAATACCACTGGAGATATAACAGCATCATCTTAAAGCAGCAACTCTAATACAGGGGTGTGCAGCTCCTTGTCCCCACAAGTCTTCCTCCAGTGCCCTCTTAACTGCTCCACCACATCCCTCTCTCTGTCTCTTTTCCCCTTCTCTTTCCCCCTAACTGAATGAAAGGCAGCCCACACCACATCTTGTACCATGATCCTTACCTACCAACTGGCCAGCCAGTACGAGCATGTTGTTAGACAACTGGCACACTGGACAAAAAGCAGTATTCTTGAACCCAGACTGCTGTCTTTCCTCATTGACATCTGTTCCTTTTCCTCTACTCCACTGCAGATTTTTTTATATATATAAAATTAGTAGGAGCCTCTTGCTCCTATGTCAGATGCAACTGAAGTTATTTAATGGTTTTCAAAGTTACAGACACAAATGCATAACACTTATTTCATTGGGAAGTCAAGCTAAAAAAGATATGTCTCAAGCATAATAAACAATATATTTCTAACATTGCCTGTTTCATACTCTCCCCCCTTCCTTTTCCTATAATGCCCTCTTTTCAGAAAGCAGAAAGGGGTGATTGGCTAACAGGCATGTAGGGAGTCTATGAAATACATCTCTAATCTGAAAAATAGGGTCAGATTTGATCTTGAGTTCTTCTGATAGAGACTGAAATATTAAAAGGCTATTGTCTGCTTTAGAGTGACATTCTGTCTGAACATATTGTACTTTGTGCACTTCATAAAGAAAACCAAACGTAATATAACTTAAATAAAAATAGTCCCATTTTTAAAGCTGCTCACCCTGTTCATTTGATAATATTCTATCCATACTCCACTTTACTGTTTTCACTAAATAATTAGTCAGTCAGTTCCCCAGGCTGTGTTTGTGGGTATTTCATGCTGCAGTAGGGAAGAAAAAAGATTAAATATATAGTTAAAAAAAAAAAAAACAATAATGACAGATGTAGTTGCAGCTAATGTAAGTTACATTTTATAAAAACAATTAGTTTTCAAATAGAAGATGTCTTAAAGTGGCTTCCTCCTTTTTCTGACTTTTAAAAAGCTCTTCAAAACACAATTAGCCAGAATTATTCTTGCAACTGTAAACTACTAACATCTTAATAAACCCCTTTAATTCATACAGGTGTATTGGATTTACATGTGTTACTTTTAAGATAAGTTGATTTCTTTCTCTTGGAAAATGATTTCTTTACAAGGAGTTTTATGTTTGTTTGCTTAGAGTGTCTGACATAACATTTTCACATACATTTAAACAGATTTCTCTGCAGGAGAAGTGAATAGGAGGACAATATTACACTGCAGAAATTTCCTCCCATTGTACAGTAGATGGTTTTGTCCTTTTTTTAATCATAGAATCACAGAATGGTTTGGGTTGGAAGGGACCTTAAAGATCATCTAGTTCCAACCCCCCTGCCATGGGCAGAGACACCTTCCACTAGACCAGGTTGCTCAAAGCCCCATCCAGCCTGGCCTTGAACACTTCCAGGGCATCCACAACTTCTCTGGGCAACCTGTTCCAGTGCCTCACCACACTCATGGTGAAGGATTTCTTCCTGATATCTAATCTAAATCTACCCTCTTTCAGCTTAAAGCCATTACCCCTTGTCCTGTCACTACATGCCCTTGTAAAAAGTCCCTCTCCAGCTTTCTTGTAGGCCCCCTTCAGGTACTGGAAGGCTGCTATAAGGCATCCCCAGAGCCTTCTCTTCTCCAGGCTGAACAACCCCAACTCTTTCAGCCTGTCCTTATAGGAGATGTGCTCCAGCCCTCTGATCATCTTCGTGGCCCTCCTCTGGACTCACTCCAACAAGTCCATGTCCTTCTTATGTTGGGGACCCCGGGGCTGAACAGAGTACTCCAGGTGGAGTCTCACGAGAGCAGAGTAGAGGGGGTGAATCACCTCCCTCAACCTGCTGGACACACTTCTTTTGATGCAGCCCAGGACACAGTTGGCTTTCTGGGCCACAAGCGCACACTGCTGGCTCATGTTGAGCTTCTCATCAACCAACACTCCCAAGTCCTTCTCCTCAGGGCTGCTCCCAATCCATTCTCCACCCAGCCTGTATTTGCGCTTGGGATTGTCCTGACCCATGTGCAGGACCTTGCACTTGGCCTTGTTGAACTTCATGAGGTTCGCACGAGCCCACCTCTCAAGCCTGTCAAGGTGCCTCTGGATGGCTTCCCTTCCCTCCAGCATGTCAACCGCACCACACAGCTCGGTGTCTTCGGCAAACTTGTTGAGGGTGCACTCAATCCTACTGTCCATGTTGCCAACAAAGATCATTTAGCATATATTTTATTTTTGGCTTTACATTTGAAAGTTTAAGTCAATTTGGGTTTCCTCAACAGAAAAGAAATTATTGCTGCATTTAGTGTGTGTGTCTGTGTGCATATATATGCATATATATGCATACTCTGTGACTAATCTTTTTTTCTTACATATTAAAAATCAGGCCCAGATTATTTCTTGTTCTGAAATAATCTGTGTAGACGAGCAATGAAATTCAGGGACTAAGCAAATGTTTTCCTGAATCTCAGGATGTTATGTTTACACTGTTTCTAGTATGGTTTTATAAAATTCCCCATGGATGGTGGAAAGATATCATTTCTCCATTATACATGTGATATATTGGCGTAGCTGTGTTCTGTCTCCCTACACACAAGACACCCTGCCTGGCTGGCCTTTCCCGCGGCTTTACTACTACTGTGCCATCCCAAGGACTCTTCCCAGTTTAAGTGCTGGCAAAGAGCTGTTGTCACTCCCTGTATCGTCACCTGCTCCTGCACTCAGATCTGTAAACTGCAGCCAGCTTTACTGTTGTCTTCTGCAGGGTAAGGATCTCTTTGCCTATGGAGAAGAAATGAAGGTTCAGACATTCCTGAGGATATACTGATGTCACAAAGACGTTTTTGAAAGTCATCACTACTGGCACAGCTGTTTAGCATCAAAACCACAAATCCAGCTCATAATCCAACACAGAAAAAAATTTTCAGATGTTGTCTCCAGGAAACACCAGGATCACAAGAAATTATTATGTCATATGTCAATATTACAAGGCATTGACCAGAATGTAGTCCCATGGCAGTAAGGAGAAACAGCCATAGCTTCAGCCCCCAAAGCTGGTGGGAGTTCAGGAAATCAAGACCTCTACCAACAGAGATGAAGAAGTAAAACCCAAAGGCAGTGCAAGAACCAAGGCAGACCCAGGACAGATGGGAAGACCAGACACAGCCTTGGATACCCAGCCTCTGGGCAGCATGGGCATCCAGCTCTGTAGATACCAGCACTAGCAGTTTGCAGAGGAGTTTATTAAATGGCGAACTGTTCACCTTGGAGTATCAGTGTTTATTTAAAAAAAAAGGTACTGTATGTTGTTGCATTCGCTCAGCTTTATTTATTTTTTTAGTGCACACTAGATACCATTGCATCTGAGGAGCTGCCATCTCTGGGTTTCATGCCTGTTGCCACCTAGCAAAAATATTGACTGAGTTAGGGACACTATCCCAAATCAGTTTGTGTTTGTGTTTGTGTGTGTATGTTCGAACACTCTCAGACCCCCACAAGAGACCCTCGCAGCCCCCCAGCCCAGCTTGCAAGCCTTCTCTTTGAACTCAGCCCCGTGACTCCCTCAGCCTTTGCACACACATTCACACTAGAAAAACTTATCATGGCAACATGTCTGTGTTGGGCCATGGGGGAAGAATGTTAAATATGATGAATGCCAGATACAGCTTGAATAGCCACTATCTATCTCATAGTTTTACCTTTTTTGGACACTACAGCTTTCCCATCATTTTATTAACTGCCTTTAAAAGCATTCCACCTTAACATATATGGCATATTTTGCAGTCGCCTTTTAAAGTACTAAGCACAAGCTTTCAGCCATGCCACACTATTTTAATTCATTTTTATGGACACAAGAGCTGGCTGAATGCCATTAGGAAATAAATAGGTTGCATCATATGAGTAAGTCAGAAATATAAGATATTGTCAGCCTTTAAAGTTATGAACTTTGTGCATGTCTGCAGGGATAAAAGAAAATAGAATTTGAGCTAATAGTGCCCCATGGGGGTGCTAGCATTTCAGCACAGAGCTACCATGCCACCCACGATCCTTCTCCGGCCAGCAATGAAAGGCGAGGGGAGTGGGGACTGCTAACCCAGCTTGTCTTGTAGGTCTCAGAGAATATTATCACACCATTCAAACCAACAACCCTTGGCAAGACACTGCTGCAGAGCATCAAGGGACAGTGCATCATGGTGTCAAGAAGCACATGAGGCAACATGAAAAAACATTTATCATCTTTATGGGTTCTCAGTATGCTTAAGAATGGCAGCTTGACATTACGGCAGAGAAAGCAAGGCACAGAGAAGAGTGGCGGAGGACTGCAAAAAAAAAAACTTTATTTGTGCCCCTGTGTCTCCAGTGTCACGGGCACAGCTCCTTCCATCGGAAATCAAAAATGGTTTCTGAGACCCCCTCTTTCAGCAGTCTTGCTCCAGCTGTGTTGCTGTCCCAATATGATACCTCTCAAGATTTCTAAAGGATAATTAGACTTAAAATTTTTAAAATCATATAGTTGCAAGCTTAAAGGCAGAAAATTACATGTATTTTTGATAAAATACTCTAAAGGGCAAAAAGAGTAGCACAGGAGTTTGAAATTATAATTTCAAATTATTTCACTGTTGTCTCAACTTTCCTTTAGACTTAATTTTGCTTCTAATATTTTTTTATGCTCAGTTCATGACACCACTGAGCTTGAACTTTGACTAAAAAAAAAGGGATTACCTCGTGGAACTATATTTTCTAAAAGTTTCCCTAGACAAGCTTGACATAGTGAAAGACTTCAGCACTTCAGAGCTTCATAAAAAGCCTACAATGATTTTTAAGCTTCAATATTTTTAGTAAGAAACAATACCAGTTGAAACATGGCCTCTGTCCTTAAAATTCATCAGGAAAAGTTATATTAAGACTAAGAAGAAAAATATACTCCATGAGGAGACAAATCATATGCCTAAATGATTGCATGAAATATTTAATTAAATTAATTTTTATATTTACTGTAAAAAAAAGTGCAGGAACAGCTGCACAAAACATAAAATAAACAATACACATATTGTCATAGTAAACTTTTAAAAATTATCTCTTGTCATCCCATTACAAGACATCTCCTATCTAGCAGCCATTCTGGAGCAAATGTGCTTCCAGAAGTGAAAAGAAACCTTCTCTAGTCCTCTCCTAAGTTTACCTCCACCTTTCTCATACTCTTTAGGCTGGCTCTTCACAGAATCACAGAATCACTAAGGTTGGAAAAGACCTGTAAGATTGTCAAGTCCAACCATCAACTAACACCACCATGCCCATTAAACCATGTCCCACAATGCCTCGTCCACACGTTCCTTGAACACCTCCAGTGAGGGTGACTCCACCACTTCCCTGGGCAGCCTGTTCCAGTGTTTCCACTACTCTCTCAGTAAAGACATTTTTCCTAATATCCAGCCTAAAGCTCTCCTGGAGCAACTTGAGGCCATTTCCTCTTGTCCTGTCACTGGGAGGAGAGACCAACACCCACCTCTCTGCAACCCCCTTTCAGGTAATTGTAGAGAGCGATAAGGTCTCCCCTCAGCCTCCTCTTCTCCAGACTGAACAACCCCAGTTCCCTCAGCCGCTCCTCATAAGACTTGTGCCGCGGACCCCTCACCAGCTTCTGTGCCGCGGACCCCTCACCAGCTTCGTTGCCCTTCTCTGGACACACTCCAGCACCTCAATGTCCTTCTTGTAGTGAGGGGCCCAAAACTGAACACAGTATTCGCGGTGCGGCCTCACCAGAGCCGAGTACAGGGGCACGATCACCTCCCTGCTCCTGCTGGCCACACTATTTCTGATACAGGCCAGGATGCTGTTGGCCTTCTTGGCCACCTGGGCACACTGCTGGCTCATATTCAGCCGGGTGTCGATCAACACCCCCAGGTCCTTTTCTGCAGGGCAGCTTTCCAGACACTCATCCCCAATCCTGTAGCGTTGCATGGGGTTGTTGTGGCCAAAGTGCAGGACCCGGCACTTGGCCTTGTTGAACCTCATCCAATTGGCCTGGGCCCATCGATCCAGCCTGTCCAGATCCCTCTGCAGAGCCTTCCTACCCTCAAGCAGATCAACACTCCCACCCAACTTGGTGTCATCTGCAAACTGGCTGAGGGAGCACTGAATCCCCTCATCCAGATCATCGATAAATATATTAAACAAGACCGATCCCAAAACTGAGCCCTGGGGGACTCCGCTTGTGACTGGACACCAGCTGGATTTCACTCCATTCACCGTGACTCTCTGGGCTCGGCCGTCCAGCCAGTTTTTTACCCAGCCAAGAGTGTCTTGAGGGTCTACAGCCCAGAAGCCTCCATGGAGTCCCATCGGGACACATTTAATAAATACCTTACTCACCACTGCCTTGTCTCAGGACCCTAAAAGAACCATTTTCCAGTCTACTGGGAGGCTCTCTCCATTTCTTTGGCAGATGGTGTGACATGCACACTGTGCAGTTATGATCTGAGGCAGACTCTGCTCAGCAACCTCTACCCTTGTCAGGGAACTTCACCATCTGCCCTTTGATCTTCCCAAAGCACACACTGCAGCGGTTCTTCAGCTGCTCTGACATTAGTTAGAGTTCATTTTTTTCTGTCCAGTTGTTCAGTGAAAGTCTTCATCAGTCAAGAGAATATTTTTTTTTTTTTTTCTGAAATCCTGTGATTTTTTAGCTCATTATGGTCACTCTGGAAGAAAATCAGTATTTTTCATTAGACAGAAAAAGGTTGCAAAGTTCCTATAGTATTGACCATCATAAAAGTTGGCAAATCTACCAGGGTGGTGAACTGGACAAGGGAACAAAACAGAAGAGTATCCCTTTCTGTTCATAAATGGAGTAGCCTTTTCTGAGAAGGGCCAATGAGCATGGGATGGGCTGCGCTGCCTGGGCAAGGGCAAAGGGGAAAGCTCCATGCATGCAAAGTCTTCCACAGCCTTCTGAGGACAACAAAAGGTTGAAAATATATGTCTAGCTCAATGGCCCAAAGAACCCATCTATTCATACTAAAATAGCTGCTGACTGATGACTTGCAGGTGACAGTGTCCACACGCTTCTGCCCGGCATGGGCTATGCTGAAGTGCTGACTTGGCAGATCTGTGGGAGCTTCACACAGCTTCCTAAGAAAAGTGCCTGTTGTCACCAGCCATGACCAGCTGCCCAGACTCTGCAGCACAGTCCTCTCATAACAACCAAGTTGAAGTCTGGAAAGCCTGCAAACAGTACTGCCCTCACTGAAACTGAGCCAGAAAAATGGCTTTCTATTCCTTCATGTCCTCTTCCTCTCCATTACTGTTCTCCCAGTAGGTCTGCTGCAGAGAGACTGGCGGCACTGCTGCTGTCAAAAATTGCCTGATAATGGAGTTGGCATTATTTGCTTGCAAATACAAGAACCATAAATGATGGAAACCGAATCCTGAGAACAGATCCTAATATCATTACTGCTTCAATTTGACTTCTGCACATGCTCTCCAATGTATCGAGCGCATCGAGTCAAAACCAAGCACATAGTGCTGAGGCTGTTCCTGCAATTTGGAAGCACTGACTGAGTTACTGTAGAGCAGACAAGACTATTGTCTATACTCTTCCAGTATCAGCAACTTCAGCAGAAAAGGGGCATGTGGTCCTCAGCATTTTATTGAAGAGAATTCTGTCCACAACTCAAAGTTGTGACAGCAGAAGAAATATAGGGAGTACTTCCCTGTTTTAGCCACAGGCCAAGTAAGTCATAGAAAGAATAATCTGCTTCCTATCATCACTAAGCAGAGATCACTCAGCCATTTTTAATTTTCTTGGCAAAAGCAAAAGGCTGAGTCCTCTGACATTATGTATCTGCAGTACTGAACGATTTACAGCACCTTAACAGAAAGTATTTGGCCAGGTCAATAAACTCTATGACTGTCAAAAATGTGAATTGGGACTTCACAGAGCCAGCACTGCTGTCAGGGAAGGTAGAAGATACGGGAAGTATTTGGCAGGCCGGCATTTGGTTTCCACACGCAGTGAGCGCTGCCATCAATGTTTCCCTAGCAATAAATAATGGCGTTCGTCGATACAGATGCATAGAACTTAAAAGAAGTATGAACTCTGAAGTCATTAAGTCTCACCATGTTACTGAATACAGCAGAGTGCATAGGCTTCTGTATTTATATTTCTGTCTACAGTCAATAAATCAGAATCTGTAGTACCTGCATTATCCAAGCCATCTGCTTTACCACATTAAAAAAATGAGTAGGTGGGAAAAAAACTTATGATAGCTTCTTTTTTCTCCTGTTCCTGTTGCTAGAGAAACCAATTCTTCAAAGTATTTTCTGATGTCTGAAAAGGAAGCTGTCATGTTCCCCTTCCCCCGCACAAAGCCTGAAATGGTCTGTGTTTTATGATACTCCAATAGTTGGTGGAAGAAGGGGAGAGGAAATCAAAGCACTGATTTTTCCACCTCTTCAGTTGACTTGTTGACTGACCTTGGACAAATTGTTAAGGGCTCCTGTGAGTATAAGCTATATTAGGGAATCATAACAAGTGCAGAACATAAGATTAGAGGGAATGGTGCCATTCAGGGAGGGACTGAAACTGTAAAGCAGAGCATAACTGTATGTTTTTAGCATGCCTGTGCTGTCTTCAGCTGCAGAGCTGGATGGTACTACCATTAGTGGGGTTGGTTCATCTTTATTAAAACACTTTGGCCCAAACAAAATCAAACCAATGACTGTTGGAGAAAAAAAAACAAAACACTTTTTTTGCTTTCTTCCCAGCCTACGAAAGTGACAGATAAGGTTATTTATTCCCTTTGTCTGCTATTACACAGACAAATAGGGCTAATAGGTGTATCAATGCTGCAGTGGTAGAGGCAGAGTTAGTTATTGTTGGCAAGTCCTTGGAGCTCCTTCCATAAATTTGTATAATTACAGAATAATATAACTGATAGCATTCTCTTCAGAGTTTTTGTCCAGTTGCTCCATTAATTTGTAATGATTTTGTATCAGATGGCAGGGTGTTCAAGTAGATTTGAAGTCTTCATTGCTAGTATGCACTTCAGCAGATACTCTGCTCAAATGAGCTGTAAAAAGTGATCACACAAAGCCAATTAATATTTCCAACTATTGTACATTTTAAAACTTGCTATTCTTAAGTTTATGCCACTATTTATTCCTCCTCCTATAACTTCAAATACCATTTTTTGATGATTAATCAAATATGAGCTGATCTTGAAATTAATCTAAGATATGGTTCCCAAAGGAAAGGACACCAGTTCTCCGAAACCCTCTTTCTTACAATCGTCTTCCTTTCTCCTTTTAAGTTCAAATTAAAAGAAAAAAAGAAAAGCCACTAGCCATATAATATTTTGGCAAAGTTTCTAGCCAGACAGAAATGGAAGACAATTCACATGATAATTCTGTTATAGTCTTGCTGTAGTTATAGCCTGCTATGAGGCACATACATGTGGAAGAAAACCCTAACAGAACACGATGACCAAAGAAAAGTACCTGCCACTGCTAATACAGCAAGACACAGTGTTTTGCTGCATTTTACTACAGTTCATCTTTCCTTTTTTTTTTTTAAGAAACATTTTAGGGACTTTGTCTGTGCTGAACGTGGGATTTAGGGATATGCAAGCATGAAAACGTGGAATTCCTTCTCTTGGAGTGTTGCATGACCATCTTGTAGCTTTGAGGCGACCAGCTGTAATATTAATTTCACAAAGAGCCAACTTCTGTGAAAACTGAGGACTGACTTCTACTAACCTGAATGGTTGCAGGGCAGTCTTCTTAAGCTTATAGTGTTGTCACGCAGCAGAAGTTTTTTTCTTTATGTCCCATAAATGGGCAAAGGTGCAGCAAAAGTGCCAAGGAACTTAATTCCCTGTAGGAATTCCCTTAGTTCCTTATCACAGGTAGAATCGAGACAGTTGTTAGGCTGTTCTCAAAACACCCCAGAGTAAACATATATAGTGTGTAGGCTCAGAAAATAAGTGTATTGGCTGCAGGGCAGGACCTGGTACCATGATGCTCCAGTCGGAGTTGCCGTCCACGCAGCAGCTGCAGCCACTGCTGTGTCTTAGCTGGCACATCACGCCAGGCATTTCTCCAGACCTAATGCAGCCTGGGACCAGAAAGGCAAACAGTACCTTACAGGTACCATGGCTTTCCTTCCACTGGATTGTATTTGCTACACTGTAAAGCATCCCATCTACTGCCTTTACTTATTTGCAGTAAAATTAAATGCAACATTTAAGCAATGTTCAAAATTCTGTGTGCACGTGTGTTTGCGTGTGTGTGTCCATACGTGTACACATCAGTATGTGTGTATATGTATATATCTACAGTTTCAATTTTATGCCCAGGGGTGGTGAAGTGACAGGGCCAGAAGCATCTGGGCTGCATTTCTTAAGGGTGCATTGCAGGATCTTTCTACACTTCAAGATGAACCTACTCTGTGTTTCAGTCCTTTTTCTTTTCTTTCTCGTGATCGTTGTTACCTTGTGTGGAATTCCTTGCATGCTTTGTATTTTCCACATTAGCAGGCAACCTACACTAATTATACACCTTCTAAGTCATCTGCTATCTCAGCCATAAACATGAATTTCTGATGATGATGCCATGCCAAATGGCAGTTATGAAAAATACTAAGTTTAAATACATAGATTTTTAAGTACTTGAAATATTTAACATATACTATCCAATATGTTAAAGTTCAGCAGCACAACCTGAGAACCGAGGCTGGCTTTTATGATAGAAAACTTTATTGCTTTGGGAATTAAGGAGAAAAAATTATCCTTAGTTCTCACTGAATATACTTTACATAACAGTTTAAATACCTAAGGCCACGTCTTCTTTCAATTACCCTGATGCAACCCTACTGAATTCTATGAATATGAAATAGCCTAAATGGCTGCAGAATTTGGCACTTAAGGTCTACACAAGCCCCGTTTATTAAGATTTCTCACTTTCACCAAGACTGTCAACATAATAAGTGAAGTCTGTTAAACATAACTGCATAATCTCATCATATAAAATGAAGCTTTCTCTTACCCTTTCACCTTACTATATGTTGGGGAAAGTATGTTCAATATTGTTTGAAATTGATGTTAATCTGAATGAAATTCAGCATTTATGGTGTGGATTCGCTTTTGACCAAACCTCTTAATAATACAAGGATAAGTATTGCACATATTACTGCACATATTCAACTCAGATAAAGCATCTATAAGCTGACACTGGCTGTTCATTTGCAAATTCACTGTTGCTTTCCCAAACACTCCAGTTTGTGTCTCCTTAAATTAAACTGAAGTTTTTGATTTCCATTACATTTTCTAGGACACCTTACATCTGGAGGTGGCTGAATGGAGGAGTCATGTTGAGCATACCTGACAAATCTAAACATTTTTTCCTGTTCACAACTAATCCCCAGGACAAGCAACACTTCAAAAATCTATGTTTTTCATGATGAATCACTGAATAATCAATGTGATATTCATATCAGATGCTACACTGTAAATTATATTGTGTTTATCTGCCTGCATTGCCATTAATTTACTGGTATTAATTTATTATTGTTATTCATTAGAAGATTCCCGTGGGATACCTTTTGGTTTTATTCTGTACTGAAGAGCATATCCTTTCCCTAAAGACAGTGCCTGAGTGAACAGACATACGAGTGAGCTATTCTATTTCCGAGGGAGCAGAATGGCAAGGAGGATTGACTGAGAAAATCTTTTCCCCTTTTGCACAGGAAATGCACACACGTGTGGCTACCTGCAAGAATGCCGCATTTTAAAACAGTCCCTTTCCTTGCTGAGAGAGAAATGTCAGTCTTCAATTATGACCTGGCAGTGTTTACATTCACTATTTTTTTAATATTAGTACAACTCCAAACATTTATTATTGTCCATATTATTCTATGTTCACAGAATCACAGAATCACTAAGGTTGGAAAAGACCTGTAAGATCGTCAAGTCCAACCATCAACCAACACCACCATGCCCATTAAACCATGTCCCACAATGCCTCGTCCACATGTTCCTTGAACACCTCCAGTGAGGGTGACTCAACCACCTCCCTGGGCAGCCTGTTCCAGTGTTTCCACTACTCTCTCAGTAAAGACATTTTTCCTAATATCCAGCCTAAACCTCCCCTGGCGCAACTTGAGGCCATTTCCTCTTTTCCTGTTGCTAGTCACTTGAGAGAAGAGACCAACACCCACCTCTCTGCAACCTCCTTTCAGGTAATTGTAGAGAGCGATGAGGTCTCCCCTCAGCCTCCTCTTCTGCAAACTGAACAACCCCAGTTCCCTCAGCCACTCCTCATAAGACTTGTGCTCCAGACCTCTCACCAGCTTCGTCGCCCTTCTGTGGACACACTCCAGCACCTCAATGTCCTTCTTGTAGGGAGGGGCCCAAAACTGAACACAGGATTCGAGGTGCAGCCTCACCAGCGCCGAGTACAGGGGCACGATCACCTCCCTGCTCCTGCTGGCCACACTATTTCTGATACAGGCCAGGATGCCGTTGGCCTTCTTGGCCACCTGGGCACACTGCTGGCTCATATTCAGCCGGCTGTTGATCAACACCCCCAGGTCCTTTTCTGCAGGGCAGCTTTCCAGCCACTCGTCCCCAATCCTGTAGCGTTGCATGGGGTTGTTGTGGCCAAAGTGCAGGACCCGGCACTTGGCCTTGTTGAACCTCATCCAATTGGCCTGGGCCCATCGATCCAGCCTGTCCAGATCCCTCTGCAGAGCCTTCCTGCCCTCGAGCAGATCAACACTCCCACCCAACTTGGTGTCATCTGCAAACTTACTGAGGGAGCACTCAATCCCCTCATCCAGATCATCGATAAATACATTAAACAAGACCGGCCCCAAAACTGAGCCCTGGGGGACTCCGCTTGTGACCGGCCGCCAACTGGATTTCACCCCATTCACCACAACTCTCTGGGCTCGGCCATCCAGCCAGTTTTTTACCCAGCGAAGAGTGCACCTGTCTAAGCCACGATTCTCCAGCTTCTCCAGGAGAATGCTGTGGGAGACAGTGTCGAAGGCTTTACTAAAGCCCAGGTAGACAACATCCACAGCCTTTCCCTCATCCTCTAGGCGGGTCACCTGGTCATAGAAGGAGATCAGGTTGGTCAAGCAGGACCTGCCTCTCATGAACCCGTGCTGGCTGGGCCTGATCCCTTGGTTGTCCTGCATGTGCCCTGTGATGAACCTCTCCATAATCTTCCCCGGCACCGAGGTCAGGCTGACAGGCCTGTAGTTCCCCGGATCCTCCTTCCAGCCCTTCTTGTAGATGGGCGTCACGTTGGCAATCCTCCAGTCATCCGGGACCTCCCCTGTTAACCAGGAATGTTGATAAATGATGGAGAGTGGCTTGTCAAGCTCCTCTGCCAGCTCCCTCTGTACCCTTGGGTGGATAATGCTGTATTATGGACGCTCTTAAAGGACGAGAGGCTGGGTTCCAGGGCCAAGGATACAATGGTGCCTGATGTTCAGGACAAGCAGGCTCAATTGCTTTGCTCACCACAACTTGCTGTGATTGTGGGCAAGACACTTATCCCACCATTCCTCCATTTGTCATCTGCTAGATGGGTTTTATGACAATGAAAGCTTGTGAAGTGCTCAACAATCTTACAGTTGCAGCCCTCTATATATTCTTAAGACAGAAGCATAACAAGTGAGTCCCTGATACAGAGAGTTCCAGAAAGCATGCCTTAATGTATGTCTGTATATAAAGGCAACGGCTGCTTCCCACTCCATCGTCTGTTGAGCGTGTGTGAATTCCACCACGAGGGGTGACTTAGAGACAACTACATATTCTCCTTTGGCGTAACCATCAAAACAAGACAAGATATATCTGGTGCGGTGTTACATGCAGCGGTGATCCGCTAGGATCGATGTCCCTGAGCATCCATTGTCCCAGCTGCCTCCCAACTCCAAGGTCTGTTTCACGCCCCACAGCCACTGAGCTGCTCTGTGCAGCCACCATCCTCGTGAACAGCACTAGTGGGTGTTGACAGTGCAATAACCTGTGCAGACATGGCAAAGAGTCTCAAAAAAAATTAGACGTAAAGGGAAAACGAGCAATTGAGTCACCTCTTCTGCTTTAACTTATCTGGTCAAGTTAAACTAGGTTCTATGAAGATTTCTTGGAGTTTTTCTTACTGCTTTTTGTTTTAGAATCTCCAAGTTTTCTACTTATAGCTAAAAAATATGTAAGCTTTTTCCACACTTGGGAAGTGGCTTTGCTTTTTAACACATCTTGAATGTGGATTTACTGTTTCACCCTTGTGAGTTCATCTAGAAAGTTCTTTTTTTACACTAAACTAACATTGTCATACAACACAACACTTTTTTTCCTGAATCCTGGCAAAAATACACATGTCATTTGGAATCTCTTTGCAGGATTTACTTTCCATTTTTAAAAATACTTAACTATTTCATTCAGAACCAGCTCCACCTTTTGTCTTTAGTGAATCCATTTAAAATTTTTAAAGCTGCTGAATTTATCCTTGCTTGTCGTATTTGCTCCTACTTAAAAGTATAGTCCGGACTGTTGGTGCATGCTTGCTGAATAGAATTGAGTCTTGTTTTATTAGTTACTGCCTTATTATTGATATCTCAGGTGGTATTCATTTGGCCAAACAAGATGTCTATACCATTGACTGAACCGGTTAACCTAAGCTCTTTCGATAATCAATGGAGAGAAGCAGATACTTCGACAGTTCAACTTACCTCATGCTAACACAGGTGCTGAGCCCTAAGAAAGCCACTTTCTCCCAGCTGACTTGAAAGAGATACAAGGGAGATTAGCTCAGATGATGACATTTATATAGCAGATACTCAATGTCTAGCAGCATGAATCCCATCCCTTACTTCTACCAATGCTTCACATTTCAGAAACCAGTAATTTTGAATAATTTCCTCCTTATTTACCTACTAAAACTCATATGCCAAACTAAAAGCATTTTGGTAATCTTGGCATAACAATGTTCTCAATCAGCTACATCTACAGTGTAGAAGGAAATACAGGTCCCTGCTTCTCACTGAGCATTTTAATGATGTAATCAGCTGCCCGGTAAAGACCTTGAGAAGCTGAACTTTGGTCTTGGCACTTAAAATGACTAGTGATGCACAAGGCAGTGCTATTTATGCTCTGCACTCCTCGAAGAGCCATGTTGTGGGAATAACTCATTCAGAAGAAGCCTATAAAGGCAGATTTAAAAACTTTCCAAGCCTTTCTAAAATGTTGCGTCTCTGCAACCTTCCCAATTTTCAAAGATCTAACATAAAGGAAGCAAAGGGGGTGCAGAAGCTCCATGAAACAGTGTGCAACATTCAAACAATGGGGTTTTGGTCCAAATTTCTGTAAGTCAAAGGAAGCTAGAAACTTCAGGCATAAAAGCAGTCAGCAATCATTTTCTTCTCGTATGCTGCCATTGATTCTGGTCCTCTCTTGTGTTTGTTAAATGATTTTCTCTTCCTACTTTCACCACAGAGCTCTGATGAATGAGGCGGTTTGTTAAACAGGAAAATCAACACAGAGAGGGCGGTATTTAAGATTTATCAGGGACACCCAAATGTAAGTTTCTCCCTCTCTGCCCCTCCTCTTCGTAACTCAGTACTCACAACAGATTACAGAACTGTCAGGGAAATTCTTAACAAAAACATCTACTACTATCACCACTAACTTATTTTTCATGCCCTAAGTAATTGCGTCCCTCTTTCTGTGTTTCAAAAAATGGAGTTGGTTAACTCAATACAACAATTAAACAGAACTTTCTGTTCCAAAAAATTTATCAGTGTTTTCTCCCAGAGTCGCAGGAATGCTAATTTTAATTATTATACTTTGGAGAAACAGAATTGACCAGAAGAAAAGGTTAGCTCAACCTTACTTTCATCTTGCATGGTTGCCCCAAGCTTTACTTGAAGTGAGGTTTCATTTGCTGTATTGTGAACCTGGACTCTTCCATAGGGTTTAGTCTTAACCCTTCCTCCCTTTCAGACAGAATAAGCTCTGTCCTAGCTTCAGCAGCCTTGCACAGCTTGTTTTCAGGGCAGGTCGAAGAGTGGGAAACATAGGCACTTCAGCACGGCACAGATACCAGGAAGCGTCCACACATCTCTTACAGTCTCACCGCTTCATGCTTCTGGCATGCCCCCTCCAAGGGATGCTGCAGGTCAAACATCTCAGGAGCTCCAGTTTCAGCCAGACCTCGCTCCTGCTGGGGCCTTGACCGAACAGGTATCCCAAGCTGTAGTACTTAACACTTCAGAGCAGACCACTGCTACATGTCTAGCTTCCTACATGCTGATGCTAATGTGTATGTCTGATACAGGGGAGAGAGAAATGTCTGTGGCAAACAGGACATCATAGTGGAGATGATAGACATGTGTTCTTACAAGATCTGCTTGTTCTTTGTTCTCCTCTTCCTTCACCAATAAGGAAAGCAGTTTGCAAAAGTTAAAACCACTTGAACCTTATTGGAAAACAATCAGACAGTAAACCTTTCTTTAGCACTAAGTCCTATCAAATTATGTTAAATAAGGACCTCTACTGGAGTATCGAACAGATTCAGAGATATACATAATGTGCCAAACTCTCAGCTGTTTCTATAGGATAAGCATAAGCACTTCATATTGCTCTATACTGTGTGTAGCAGCCTTGTGAGTATTGAGCTTTAATCTCATCAGTCTCATAGCGCTTCATGTATCTTTGAAATATGAGTACACTTTCTCAAATAGTTTTTCTAGCAGGAAGAAGCAAAAATGTATTTTTCTGGGAAAGGGCATTTTCCTTCAGGCCTCAGTCTGAGTTTTAACAGTAGCTTTCATCCTAATAAGCAAGAATATATTTTGGCACACAGCAGCTGGAGGGCCTGATCGTCAGTTAATGAAAGATAAGGAGGATTCATTGCATGGAAAAAATTATTATTGAAAAACTGAACCAATGCTTGTTACACCTTGGCTTTCCAGTCCTAATGTGAGCCAAATGTTACATCTCAATCTGCAAAGCATGTAGTATTTTACAGATGTCTAAGGAAATAAATTGTCATGTATATCAATTTTCTTGTGACATTTACTCCTTATAGCAATTGATCTGAAACCAAATGCGTGTTCCAGCAATTAAGCTGACTGAAACAATGTAAAACTCTGGTGCTTTCAGAGGTTCCCACTTTTCCAATATGGGCAAAAAACACAGAATGTAATGCAATGGAGCAAATTCCAGCTTTCCAAATGCTGCTCACTGAGCATCTGTAGTTTGCTTAACAGTGTTGGAGGCTTCAAGATTTAATAAAAACATGAAGAAATATTCCATCTCTCTTTTAACAAACACTTATCCCATGACTTAGAGTAAGGACAATCTTGCCAACATAATTATTATTTGTTAATGTGAATGAACATGGGGTAGGGAAAGCGAAGGCAGTGGCACACAGCATCTAGTCTACAATCAGCTGGTTGTCAGAAGAGTTGTACAATGGGATACGCTGGGCTTCTTGTATGTTTTTTAATGTAGTTTTTGAACAGTGGTCAGAGAGAAAAGGAACACAGAACAACAGGCTAACCTTCAGCCTTCTAATAAATGTACTAGGCAAACTTGCTTCCATAGAAAAAGTATATTTATGAATAGATACACAATTTATCTACAGAAAAAAGACCCAAACTCATCGAAGTGTCATTGCAAGCAATGGGAGTATTTTTCCCCCTCTCCATGAACTAGGACAAAAACTTTCACCCAGCATTCAGTTTGCAGCATGAAAAAGGCAAAGGAAGTCAGGAATTGCCAAAGGGATATAGAAAGGAATGCTGTAGTCTGCATTTCTGTTTCTGCATTTGAATGTTTACATTACTATACTATTGCCAATTTTCCCAGCTCAGCTATCTACAGATTTTGGCCTCAGTCCTGTAAACACTCAAGTCTCATGCATAAAGTTCTTCATGTGAGTAATCCCTACTGAAGTCACTGTAACCATTCAGGTGCATAGTTATACTTGCAGAGAAATGTGTGGAGGCTCAGGCTCTTGGAATGAAAGATGAAATGAATAAATGAAATACGAGTTTATAAGAGAAGCAGTCATGCCTACCATGATTGCAGCTGAGCGGCTGCTATTTTGCTCATGTATAATGGATGCTGCGTTGTAAAAACACATGGTGTTCCATCTCTGTCTCGCCATCTCACTCAGCCTCTTTTTTTCCCCTGAGAAATTTTAAGATGACATCAGACAACAAGAAACTATGTCCAATAGCATATCATTGCATTGCTTTAATATGGTTTTAAAGAATATTGTAATAAGCCAGGGACTATTTAGACAACTTACTGCATTTCTTTTTTTAGCTTCCCCTCCAAGATGCTGCTGAGAGTCACTTTAGCATGTCAAGCTGTATACTCGAAACACCTGCAAAGTCCCACGTGCTGCACTGTAAAAAGTTAATGTATTTGCCCTATGGACCTCACACGTGATGGAAAATCAGAAATTCTTTTCCTAGCATATAAAAAAATATTGCTATTATGAGTCCATGATTTAGTAGCAGCATTAGTCTTTTGTCTAGCATCCTCTCTTTGAGTTCAATTTATTTAATTTCACCTCTTTGAAGAGGGCATCTGTGAGAAGTGTGTCTGTTGTGGTGTTGGCCAGAAGAATTGGATCCAGTGACCCCAAATGCAGCTTGTGAAAAATAACAAATTAACGTTTGTCAAAGCACCAGATGATCCTCATTGTGTACTTTCATTAGATGTAAAAACACTTCTTTTGATTTGGTCTTCTATAAGAACTAGCTTTGCTATTTATATTAGCTTGCTGTTTAAACCACCTAGATATGTCAGTGGGATTTTCTGATATTGACTTGAAAGGGGCCAGGGTTTCACCTTGCATCCCATTTGTGGTGAGCATCGCAAATCACATTATTAGCATTTAAGGAATAAGCAATAAGAAAGCCCACCTTCAGATGGAAGAGGGAGGGTTGTTAGTAAGGGATCTATTTGAGTGAATAGTCACATGTAAAGCTTTTCTGGTAAGTGCATTTGGGAATTTATTTCTTATTAAAAGAATAAAACAGTTTTAAATGTTGGAAAATGCAAAAGGTCCCAAAAATCACTAGAATATATTCATAATTCTTTCCCTTTCTAGCCAACTCCAAAATAATAAAAATGTTTTCATTGTTCTGAAATAAGATATGTGTTTTTCAAGGCTTGCTAATGATATTCTTTTTCCACTCTTGGCTCCTGAAATTCTAGGTCAAACCTATTAACTTCCGTGAGGTTCTGTGTGGCTTAGAGATGGTTTCAGGGAATGCAAAATCAGTACCTCAGATTTAGAATGTTTTTAGAACAGAGCAGATAACTGTACAGTTACATGTAAAGAAGCTGTTCTGAAATAATTTACCATGGTGTAAAAAAGAAAAGCTGGAAAGATTTCATCAAAAATCTAATGCTTCTTAGAGAAGCTAACTATAAGTCAGTCAGTGATGAAAGGAACTAGGAAAATGTCTTGCTAAGGGCTGACACTGGCTTTTTCCAACAGATTTTAAAGAAAAGCTTTCTTCATTTCTATTGTGCTTGACACTAGCACAACATCAGCTTTTATTTCCATAGGAGTGTTTATCTGCTTTCACAATAAATGACAGTTTTTATTCCTTTACAGATGTTACACACACAACATTCATTTTCATAAATCACAATAAAATCCTGAGAGAAAAGCATTGTTAGGCAAGTGTTGTACTGAAAGACTGGGTATGCATATATACAAGTGTGTGTGCATGCACTTAGGGGGTTTTTACCACACAAGACATATTATCCAACATTACACCAATTTTTCTATAACTTATGTAAGCCAAAATGACATAGTAAGACTATATGAAAATCATAAGTCTCTTGAAATTTATTTCCCTTGAGAGAAAATGATAGAAAATAGTTGCTTAATAGAATTTTTCTATCCTGACCATAGAATCTTGCTTCCATGCTGGATTCCATCAAAATTAACTCATCATGGCACAGGCATAAAATTCCCCCAGAAATTCAGGTGCAAGACTGGTGCTGTAATTCTCTCTTCAGTTCTTTAGGATATCTAAATGCTTAGCCATTCCACTTTTATTCAGTGTTATAGCACTTTTCCACAAGGAACAGCATTTATTACACTAAAAACCATGGTTTGGCATTGTTGGGGTTTTTTTATTTATTTAAATGAAAGTATTAACTGCATTAAAACTGATCACAATCCATTACAAAGGATAAAATACCATCTGAAACAGAAAGGCCACTCACCAGCTGGCATTTTATCCCATGCTCAGTGGGGGCTGTCTTGACTCACATTTCATTAGTTGTCTAGAGATTCAATATTCCCCAATTTGTCATCTATTAAGTGTTCTATTTATCACCAGAGAGAATAAAATCAACCTTTCCTCCCCTGTCCTTACTACTGCTAGAGATACTCATGTACAGCATGGTAAGAAGGTAAGCAGAAATGACAGCAGTAGTGGGGAAGGTCAATTTTATTTACCAAGTTTTCTATATAGGTGATTAGGTTTGTTTTGTGTTTTTTGTTATTGTTCCAAGTCAGTAGATCTACATTCTTCAAGGCTAAGCTAGGCTTCACATACAACTTCTGTGGTTCAAAAAATAGACACAACCACAAACTGTTACAAGCTTCTCACAGATGAAGATGGTTGGTTTCACAAACCCTTCCCTTGGTCACCCACCTTTCAATATATTCACACTGGTATTCCCTCTCAGTCTCATGAAAAGTGAAGGAGCTCCATACCAAAACACTTTCTCAAAAAGGGATGTGCAGAAAAGTTCACCGAGGCCCAACAGTCAGCACAGTCCATTTAAATACTGAAAAATCATTGCCCTTTTGAGGTACTCAAGCATATGTGATTGCAGTTAAACCCTAGTGCTGTGGACCACAGCCATCACTGCTAAACCTGCAACATCAGCTGGCAAGGTGCAGAATTAGTCTCACCTCTTGAGATGCACCCCATGATGAGAGGCACCGGAAAGAGTGGTGTTGGTAAACGTGACACTATTGACAGACACAGATTTTTTTTTTTCAACAAATTGGGACTATTTCTCTTATAAATCTATTGTGAAACCTTACAAACAAAAAATATTTTAACAATTACTTTAAGCCTAATAACTCCTTCAACAAAGGATGGCTAAGACAAATTCATTTTCACCCAGATATTTTAAAATATTTTTTCTCTCCTAGGATAATGTATATACACTTGATAGTTAATTCAAAGTCAGCTGGAACTGCTACCACTCTTGCAAAGGTGTGAGAGAAAAGCATGAAAGAAACCCTTCTTAAAGCCACTGCATATCCCCTAGTAATATATCTAATAGGTCATTGCTTGTCTTCTGAATGCTGGGAATAGGCAGGCTGTCTAACCCACACTTACACCGGACCCTAAGACTATTCAGAGGTTTTGCTGGGTCTCCAACCTGACTAGAGACAGTAACTAATTCAGCTTCAGCTTTTTGTTTCCATCCTTTACTTAAGGTTGAATTTGTAAAAGCTGCATTCTCTGTGCATCAGGTAGCTTTGCTCTAATAATCCTAACTCCAGAGAAGACCAAATACTAAGAGAGCAAACAGCACAATTTGTCAGCATGATATAAGGCTTTTTTTTTCAAAGACAATTTGTGAAGTATATTTTAGGGAAGCTGGTGTGGGGGAAAGGAAATTTTATGTTGCTGTGGCAACTCAAGCGAAAAAAAGAGATTCATGCTGCAACACCTATGTTCAGCACAGTTTACTTTTAAAATACCATTGCTTTCCTCAGCGAAGGAAAGCAATCAGCCAATTTTATAGAAGATGGCTTCTGCTTCCCAACCCCACAGCGTTAAAAGTTCAAACTAAAACAACGCTCTTCTCCAGCACCATTGCTTGAGGCTTTTCAAAAGAGGAACCAATGTGCATCTGGCTGATGCACACGGTCTTGGTAAGTGGACAATATTATTAGATTTACTTCGAATGTTTAGCTCTTGGTCCAACCAGTAGCCCACAAAAAATGCTGGGAAATTCCACCGTTCTGTTTATACTTCGGCACAGTCTGATCCTTTTTTCTCCCTATGGCCGAACTTCAGCCTGCCAAAGACCTCTTCCCTTAAGTAAGTTGCAGCCAAATCAGTATTAAACCCAGAAACAGAGGAAAAGCCAGTTCTTTCCCCAGAGAATGGGCTTTGTAAGGAGCCCACAATACAAACAGCTGTAACTGGAGAAGCATAGAAAACTCTGTTAACTACACAAGGGATCAATTAAAAGAAAGACTTTAAGGGGAAGAGATGACGTCCCACTGATCAGTAAAAAAAAAATGGGTTTTGATGTGAAAGAAAGTCTGAAACTAAAAGTGGAAAAAGCAGATGCAAGGAGGAGCAGGGTGAAAGGACGAGGATGAAAATGGAAAGTCAGAAAGAAATAGAATTTTCAAGCAAATTAAGAGAGAGATGTATGGATCATATTACAGGTGGCCTAGACAATGTGAAGACAGGTTTTTGTATTCAGTGAAAAAGACTGAAAAACTACTAAAGGGATTTGGTGAATTGAGAGGTAAAAAGGTTAGGGCAGGAAGTACAGAGATCCTTGTCAGCAGCTCTTTCATATACTGAAGGGAAGATAACTAGAAAGCAATGAGGATGTATGGAAAGGACCATAGTAATTCAGGAAAAGGTAGCCAAGTCAGAAACTTGCATGCTTTGACGATTTCTTGTTTATAGCAGCAGTCTCTGCAGGCATGCTTGGTATCTGGCCTGGAGACTCATCCTCCAGGCACTAAGAATAATAGCTCCAGGGAGGTGCAAGCAGAAACTGTGGTGCTCCAGGCCCCCAAACTGGGAGCTCCCCTGGCCGAATGAAGCTTGATGGGCAAAGCCCTGGAACATATTTTGGCACATTTGAAACATTTAGCAGTATAACTGCATATTTAACACATGCTGTAAAAGATACAGACACTCACCTACCATAAAACGCATGTAGTCCTAGAGCTGAGAATGACAATAACAAAAATCGTGCATGCACAGTCTGTGGCTTGGAACAAATTTATCATGGAGAGAAACTAATTGTTTCACTTTCCAAGAGTGCCTAGGAGTTTGGGGTTGATTTTGCTTTGCTTTTTTTTTTTCTGAGAACTGAAAAGGTTGTTCAGTGGAAAGAGTGGGCAGCAGGCCGGCCTCGTTCCTCACTGACACTTGAACACACCATTCCTGAAGCAGCATCTGCTTTCCAGCAACGAAATAGTCTCGCAGTGCTCTTGCTCTTGCTTCCTCCTCTGATGCCACGCAGCAGGTTTCATGATACTTGGCTTTTGCTCCCCTGTTTTAAAAAGTTACTTAGGAATGAAAGAAAAACCCATTTCGACTCTCCCTTACATATAACTTTATTTCTAAATCGATATTAATTTGAAGTTACTTACCTAGGAAAGACTCTGCATTTACGACAGGGAAACCCTTTTCTCATGGAATTTCCTTTTCTTTCTTGGCCACAGTAAGTACTGGCAAATAATGTGACCTTTTCCGATGAAGATCAGCTGGTTTTCACTGAACAATATGCCATTTACAGTTAGCATAGTTACTGTTTGAATTTCTTCTACTGTTTTGATGATGTTGTTGGTTGCATGTAATTATATCCCTGTGGAAACAAAGAGATAACATCCTCCTTCCTCAATATATCTCTCTCACACACATGCTAGGAACCAGCTTCCTAATTACCGAGTAAGGCTACTGTTAATGACAACATAATCAAAATGTAGAAATTCATTTTTCAAATGCATGGAAAAACACCATCTGCATGCATCTTTTAAGTGAGACATTAAAAGCCTGACTCCGTCTGTTCTGTGGACATTAAAAATGTGTAAAAATGAGGGTTTTCCCTGGTGTCTTTGGCCAAAATCTCTCTTTTACCCACAATTGCTCAGTCTGTTCAGTTCAAATTATTCATAATACTACATCTAATTTTTCTTTCTTTAATTTCGTGTCATTACTTCTCATCACATTCCTTCTCAGCACTTAACCCTTTGCAACACAGATTATTACGAAACTCATTTAATTATGATTCAGTCAAGCCTGGTATGTTCAATTCTCTTTGTTCACTGTTTTTGCTGGTTTTCTCTCTTTCTCTTCCAATCACATTCTGACAATGTATTTTTGGTAACAAGATGCTCAGAGCTTAATGAAATAGTTTCTTTCTTGTAACACAGGGAGAGGGACTCTCACTTCTCCCTCACATCTTCAGAAAGCCTAAAGGTAGTTCTCATCTCTTATTGCCATACTACATAATATATAAATAAGAGGTGAAGCCATGTCTCGTTTTCTGGTCAGTGTCACCTCTAGATCTCTCTGTTACCTCCAGCTCTTTTCAAGGCAGCACCTTGGGCTTTCCCTTCATCCAAGCTTTTACTACTTGAACTGCTTCCCTCTTTGTCTATGATGTACTTATTTTTTAAGTTAAATCCTTGATCTATTTTCTGTCTGTATATTTTTCCCCGAGACCTTTATTATCAGTAATTTTCTCTGGGAACCAGTTGTATTTTAACATTTTTTTTCCTCACTAGAATTTCTTTTTCTCACAAATTGTTAAAATCTGCAAATTACATTAATAAATTTATAAGACTGATCCTAATTGCCTGTGCATCTGCCCTTATTCCCTGCTGATTGTTTGTGTTATTGCCTAATGCTGTAGTAAGCACTCAGCCCATATCAACATACCTCAGAGAAGATGACTTTGAGGTAGATGATTTGCTGGATATTTAGAATCTGCTTCAATATCCACTGAATTCAGCTGAAATATTTCAAGTGACACTGATGGTTTCCAAGTCAAAAGAAATGGCACAGCTTCTAGATTATCACAGCTGGGCTATATGCCTTGGTATTAGTGTTCTGAGCAGGATAATCAACAGGAAGAGTCAGATCCGTGGTAACGACTAGAGAAGAGCAGCATCTCTGAGAGGAGAGTTCCAGGCTACCCTGGAAATGAAAGGAATGCAACACGAGTATATTTTATTAACAGAAATGACTAAAGGAATAACGCTCCAGCTACCAAAACTTTGAACAGCCCTTTTCAACGTTTCTCTTTGAATGGAACTAAATTTCTCTCTCATTAGAAAACTTTCCCAGCCCCTGTAGACTACAAATTGAGTTGAAGAATCACCAACAGTTTTGCACAATACAATCCTAAGAAAATTCTGGATCTAGTGATAAATGTTTCATAACCAAGAGGAAAAACAAATTGAGATTTTTTTTTTGCTCATGTATAAAACCTACTTTTTCCACGCCGTATTCCAGCTTCTAAACAGCATACCAATGACTTCTGATATTCTGTGTGTTATGTGTTTCAATTACATTTATAAATGTCACATCCCAGAAAAGACAAATAGTCTAAAATTAGGTGATTAATATGTGAAAGTATCCTTGTTAATAAATATATTTTTTCATACGAGCAATTAGTTATTCTCACGGTGACAGGTTTTTTCCCCCCTGTAAATTAGGACATTTCTTAATTGTTTGGAATTGTCAGTAAGAGTTCATCAGTACTGAGCTGAGGAACTTCCTTCAGGCTGCAATTCCAGCCACAAGAGTGGAGAGTTGAAAATAGCAAGGAAAAACAACCGCTTCTCCAGTACACGGACTCACTGAGCCAAAAAGCACAGAATCATTCCCAAAAAAAAGGCAGGGTTTTCTATATTTTTTGATGCTTCAGTATCAGCAGGAATGCCTCCTACTTCCTTCAGGGAAAAATTCCTGGTCTCTGTATGTGGAGATACTTACGACAAAAATAATATCTCACTTAACTTCGAAGGGTCAATTCTGACAGGGGATTATATGTCAATATTGGTCAATAAGTGTTGTTTTTGGGAGTTCATAACATTTTTTAGATCTACTAACTGAGATGCTTTTAAGTATCATTAATTCCTGGTTGTAAAGTGAGCTAAGACTTTCTGAGGAAGGCAGATGCATGTGGAAACAAATTTTGTCCTAGGCACCAAATTGCTCTGCCTTTCCAACTGGTATTTCTACCAAAACGTGTTTGTTCAGTACCATCAGAAAATTAGATGGAAAATTGAGAGCCAGTAAATGACAGTGTAAAATCTGGCAAGTTGAAAGTGTTGTATGTGCTTTTCTTCTCTGAAGACAGTCTCCCACAGGCAGTGTTTGGCTGGTGGAGCATCCCACGCTGCTGCCCTGATGGCAAAGGCCACCCAGCTAGAGGCCACTGCAGCCTCAGCCTCGCACCTCCCTCCTGGCGGGCCAGGTGCCACTCCCAGGCAGGTGCTTTAAATCCCTCCGAGAGCCTGAATTGCTGGGGGGAAGGGGGAAGAAAAAAAGGAAATATATACACAATCCCCAGAGGGCTGGGAAAAAAGGTTATTAAACATGCATGCCCATAAATTAGCACAAATACGTACATACACACAGATAGGGAGGAGGAAGGAAATGCAGTTTTGTAGGGCACCATCTTTTTTAAGTAAAGCAGATATAGCCTGTACCTGTGAACAGGTATCGGTGGCATGAGTTGTAAGCCAGGCTTCCCCAGGTGTACTGCAGCATGTGCTGGCACAGCTTAGACTGGACTGGCACCTTCAAGTTCAACTTGTATCTCAGATTCACGTCGTGACAAAATTAGCAGGGTCCACCAGGTTTGCCAGCAATACCAAAAAACCAGATTTGAGTCAAACACCCAGCCTGCTGGAGCTCATTGCTCTCCGCTGGAATTAGGGAGTAATTTTCTTGTGGATAATGTATTTGCATTGAAAGATAAGGGACAGAGAGCAAAAGGGAATATCATTATTTCTGTTAAGTTAAAGGACAGATCCTTCAAACAAACATGTCAAAAGGTCACTCAGAGAAAAGAAAAAAAAAGAAAGAAAAAAGGTAAATTTTTTCAGATGTAAGCCTAACCCTGCATCTAAATATAATTTAAGGCTATTACAGAACCCAGGGTCATTTGAGGAACTTATTTCAAACCAAAATTCACTATTTGTATAGCTTTTCACAGTAAGCTTGGATAAAAGTTGTGGTAACATTTATTCCACCCATCAAAAGAAGCCAGTTAAGAACTAGAAAAGCTACTGTATTGAGAAGCAGTTATGAGAAACCAATGAAAGCTGCCTTCCCACGTGTCAGATACCTGAGGACAAACCTCAAATGCAGCTTCTCCTCAAGTAGTGGCATTTAGAAAGCACTCTCCCAGCAGACACCAGCTTCTCTGATGACTTAAAAAAGCTCATGCTGCAGCTTTTCTCTCAAACAGAATGGGAGAAGCTCTCTACTCTATCCAGCCACCTATCTTCCAATAATTTGTAAGGTCTTTGGCCTTACATCTACTCTTAATGGGAACCACAGACACAGTCATATCAAACCAGTTACAGATGATTGTTTTAACCAGGTTACGAGCAGCATGCAGCACAGACATTTCATTGTGGTTTTTCTTAGGTAAATGACAGGTGGGATAGTGTGTTGGGGGTTTTGAAGGGACTGGAAGATATTTTCAGAATTTCCTTTCTTTCCCCAACCCCAAAAGAAATAGTAGATAAAAAGGGGGGAAAATAGAAATTAATATAATGTTTGCTTCCATACTGCAAGTCACTTTCTCTCCTATCCCATCGGCACTGGCACGTATCTAAAGTAATAAGCTTCTATATATCCGTACATTGTAAGTCTGATTTTCTCTAAAGAAGGAATCTAGTTAATTAATAGATTTTAGACTTCAGATTTTTAGATTTCACCTAAAAGACTCAGGATTTCACATCAGGCTTCATTCATTACTACCCTATGCAGCAATGATCTCTGGATCAGCAGTGGCCTCAGACCCAGCAATAGGGGATCTCAGTTAACAGAGGATGAAACAGTTACTTCTTTTCCATGTCTTCTCAACCAACCCTGGGAGAAGTATGTGCCAAAAGCATGTACCGTAAATGAAGGAATGTTTTTGCCTCTTCTACCCTCGAGTCATATTCTGCAAGTATGGTTTTGTAGTTAGCTTAAGCCAAGCCAAAGTCAACCACCTACCAAAAGAAAGAGTTTCTCACTCTTCTCCTAAACCCAAGCTATAGACTTGAGTCCCTGCTCTATGTCAGCACCATCATTCATCCAGTGGTGCAGTGAGCTGCTGTATCTCAGGTCCGGCTGAGAATCAAGACTTAACCCATTCCCCCGTCCAAAACTTCTCAGCCAGATAGATCTGATTCCTGACCTGCATCTTCATGCAATCATGTCATTGCTCCTGTCCAAACAAGGAAGAGCATGGGAACACACAGAGAAAAGCAGGGGTGAGGGGAAGTACGCCATTTAGCAATGCCACCATCGGCTGGCTGAAATCACACTGTAATCACTCCTCACTGGAATGTAATCATACAAACCAACATAAAAATTCTTATTTGTGTTGTTTCTGACTTAAGATGAGAGCTAAGTGACATTCATAATAATAGATATTATTATGCTGAATTCTAACTTCACCCCGATTTTTGTCCTTCTAACTCTGGTATAGCATTAACTGTTACAACCTTCCAGTTCCTGTGGTTGAACTTCTGCTGTACACGCAGCACACTAATTCCAGGAACATATCTGATTCCAAAGGAGTGAGATAAGAAGTGCAGTTAATAGATTTTCTTACTAGCACACTTTTGAAGTGGCTAGTGGGAGTTTCCATTTTCCTTTGTCGTCTGCCTATAGAAGAAAAAAAAAGAGGAAGAGAAAAAGTCGCCGAAGTCTACAATTTCCAAGCTGTATTTAGAGACTAAAAAAACCCTGAGAATGTCTTGATGGTATTCAGTGACTTCTAGTTGGTTCAGAATGAGGACATCTATTCCACAAAAAACGGTATGTTCTCATTTTGGGCTGCCTCAACCAATTTGACTAATTCAGGCTAAAGTAGCAAGGTAACTTGGGAGTTAAGTTGGAATAGCAGCTGACAGGGAGCCTGGGGCTGAAGCCACACTGTCCAAATTAAAATCCACATTGCAAGAATAGCACTGCTATTCTAACCTGTGGTTAGAACATACCTCTTCTGTTGAATTTTGGAGAAAAAAGGAGATATTCCTTCTGCAGGCAGCTCTTTGTCCTAGACAGAATCATGTTAAAGACTTCATCTCCGTATCTGTTACCATAATATATTCTTTGCTTAAATGATTTTCCATTTGAAAGTCTTAATTTCAGATGACTTTTTCATCTTAATGCTGTATGTACTACATCGACCTACTGCAATAAAGAGATTAAACTGTAAAACACATTTGTTTTAAAATGTTATTGTTTAAGTAATTGGGGGGGGGGGGGGGGGGGGGGGGGAAGACTGATGCAGACTGTATGCATGTATATGCTTTCTTTTCATACCTGTGTCTACTTGGCACCCTTCTGTAGTGCCAGGGCAGTACAAGGGAGGGGTCAGGCACCCCCCTCCGCCAGCAGAGTGCTCTGGCGGGCTCTGCACCTCATAACAGGAATGACGTCTTCCCACCTAATTAAAACAGACTCCTACAGTCATCAGCCAAAAGTGTCCTGGTGGCTTTTCACCAGCAGGCTGAGAACTCTGCAACATTACCAGCACATCTGAACATTCACCACAATAGTGAAAGAAATTTGTTCCAATATTTCAATTTCAGTATGTTAGTAATAACACACGCAGGACTTTCACTGCCCTTGAAAGAGGACCAAAGCTTTGCTACATGCCACTCCCATTGTGTCTGAGAGGGTACCCAAACGAAGTGAAGATCTCATGTTTTGAGGATTAATTGCCAGCTAGGCAGCCAAAGGAATAGTCTTAGATGGATGATGATTATTTGCTGTTGATCAGTTTTGTTCAGTGCTTTGCCTAGAACAGGGAAAAACACACAGGCAGACATTGAATCAGTTCGTGATAATCAGAAGCCAACACAACAGTTCCCTGGAAAGGAGGGGTTTTGCGTGGGTAGAAATTTGGATTTTTATATGCCCGTTTACTGCTTATAAAACTGCAAGAAAGGAAGATAAGCAGAAACATTTGCTAAAACGGTGTTAACTTCAAATTTTCCAGAAATTGTTCAATGAGATCTCACAAAAAAGGTGATTTTGCCTGACTAACTATGTGTGTTTATGGCATCTACATCTAGGCTAAGAGATGTCAATATAATCAATCTTCATAGATTAGATGGCTTTTATCTCATTCCGGTAGTAGCCACCTACATTTGGTCAGATTAATCACTCGGTTGACCATGTTAACCAGATTTCCCCTGACTAACAGGGAGTTGGATAATTAGCTCAGATGCAGACATCTACATTACAGATGACTAAAGTTTGCACAATGGATATTCATTTTTTATTTTTTAACTTGAACTGCCAAAAGACTTTTTTATCTTCTAGGTTTTTTCCTGCTGTACTACTGCTCCATCAAAGGGGACTATCTAAAGTGCGCTCTCACTATTGTATTCCTAGTTCAGCATTATACTCATTTGGTCATTCAAGACAGTGAATGGGAAAGATTACACAGGAGCTCAGCAATTTACTCCTAATGCCAAGGTTAAACACCCCTTCCGTCCAAAAGAAACTTCTATTAATGCTTTGAGAAAGGCCATAAAGAGAACATGAAATGCAAAACATACGGTTCAAAGAGAGCACTATTCTGTTCCATTACAAATTATACTCTTCTTTGGATTTCTTTTGTCCTACAAAACAGAATACTTCTTACAATCAAGCTGCAATGGCTATCTTCACTTATTGAAGCTAAAAGCTACCTTCATGCTCAGCAAAATAGGCAAGTAGATGCTCCTACATTCTAAAGACATAAAGTCAATAATGACAGAAGGGAGAATGGGAAGGAAACCAACCTGCACAAATAAGTATGAATACTGTACTGGTGGGTAGCTCAAAAATGAAAATCCAGAATTTGGATCAGCTGATTTTACGAAATACTTCAAGGGTGTCAAAGCTTTTAATTACTTATTATAAAATGTTCATCAGTCTTACTTTGGAGCAGGGACAATCATTTACAAATTATTTGTGGAGTATCTAGCACCTGGGAGCAATTAACATGAGATTTTTAACTCCTGGTCCTACTGCTGTGTAAAGGTTAAATAATGATAGCTCAAAACATGAAATTTTGCACCCCCAGTTCTAATACGGCTCATGGGAGAACTACAGGAGCGGCCCATGCATGCGGCTCATCCCTCCTGCTCACTGGTTTGGTTCTTTGGGTTAGTCTATTAAACAACATGTGATGGACCATTAAGTGAGCGCTCAGTAATTTAACAGCTCTGCTCAGCAAGGTTACTTACAGAGGCTGATTCACTTCATATATTTCAAAGACAGTTTAAGTATTTTGTTTTTATTTTCACTGGGTGACTTTATCAAACCACAGGGTTCCCCTTTCACTTTAAAATTTTGTTCTTGCTCACTTTAAATGCTCTTCTGCAGTGTTGCCCCAGAGTATTCCAGCCACTCCCATATTATGGGAGAAACAATTCTGGCTGATATTTTATTTTCCTGAGTTAGTTTAACTGGCTGGATCATTTGTTTCTCTTAAAGCATTCTTACACAGTTTGACATTTGCAAGAAGATCAAGAAATTCACATGATAAATGGAGGTCAGCTAAATGGAAACTGAGCCCTTTAATCCACTAGACAAATGGTTAAATTTAAATCAAAAGAAATGGATCTGGGATAACTTCAAACCTGTTTGAAAACAGTTCAGACTAACTGAAGGCAGAGAGAGTTTGCTGAAAATAAAATTGCTTGGACTGAAATTTAGCTCACAGAATTTGGCAAAACAAAAAAATATGGACTTTTTTTTTTATTCAAGGTAGAGTTAGTGTTTACTCAACTGTTTTTCTTTTTGATTTACGCTGTCTGAAACTGAATGGTTGTACATTATAAAAATAATTTCTGGAGCAACAGCTTTATAGCTTCCAAATGTTGCCAGTGTCATAAACAGTGACATTTGTAAGCTGCTGAAGGAAAACCTCAAGAACAGAAAGCTCTGAATTTTTCAGACTAATCTTATTCAGACAGATCTGAAGCCTGAACCAAATTCAGAATTATACCCGCAGTAAATTCAAGCCACTGTTTCTCAATAGCAACTGCCTACCTAATTAGGACCCTTTCAAATGAAGATGAAGCCAGAAATGAGTCTCCATGAAATGGCTCAGACTACTAATGTGTTTAAAAAGTTAAGAACGTGTGGTGTATATCTGCTTTATCCTTATTACCAATATCTTGAAAATAAGCCAATTATTATTTTAAATAACTTACAGTCTTATCCACCTCTTGTCAGCTTCTAAGCTGAGAAGAGAGAGGGAGAGAAGAGGGGGCAGAGAGGGCAGGGGAGAGAGAGGGAGAGACTGTTCCCTTTGATTCAGAAAAAAAGCTCGAAGAGGTATCTTTCATCTAAGAGATGAAGCAGGAGGAACTTTCACCTAAGCAGAGCCAAAGGTTTGGGTGAGGGATTTCCCATCTATTGCTGACAGCAAAAGCCACAGGAGGGGTAACTTTTCTCTGAAATTGAAAAAGGAACATAGAAAAGAGAGAAAACGCACTGCATTCACATAGGCACAAACCCTCTCCATTTCATGGCTAAGTACAGCTTCCTTCCAGAGTTGCCTTTTATCATAGCTTTAAAGAAACTGCGCCCACCCCCACAAAGCTACATGCATTTTGACCATGTCCGCTGAATAGCTAAAAGCTGCTCCACACCCTGTTATAGCGAACATTTCTTTAAGAACAAGAATCTGATCGATCTTCTTTCCTTGTCAACTTTGCTTCCTCTCTCCCTCCCCACAGGTAAATTTCATAACACCACATCTTATGCATCTGATGGTTTGCCTCACTTCTGTAAACACAAAGTCTATCTGGAAGGCTCTGTTGGTAGTCCTCCTGCTACAAAAACACCACCACTAATTACCTGGACCTGAGAAAACAATGAAGTGATTTATCTGCTCCTGTGCACGTCCTGCGCCTGTCCATGGTTTCCAGCTGGTAGGAGGGGAGAGGAGGAGAGGGAAGAAATGCTGAAGTACAGGTTAGGCTACAAAACTCAGAAGGCAGCACTGCTGCCACATACACCTCATGGACCAAGAGGAACTGGGTTTGTTTTGGGAAGAAAATGTTAGGAGAAGCCAAACCACTGTATACATACCAACCTATAAATCTAGGCAAAGAATTTTTTGCAGTTCCAGGAACACGTGTAAATAAATGCAACTGTACAGTAAAACTGTACCTGCACCAGGAGGGAAAAAGTTTATCCACACAGGGGAAAACCAAAATATGTTACTCTATCTTTACTGTATACTACCTGCTTTATACCAAGACTTCTGCAGAAATTTGTTTCTTGTACTCACCAAGGGACTGCAGTAGCTTTGCTTCTGGGAAAAGGAAGGGTGACTGCTGCTTTTGTTTCACCTACATTCTGATTATTCTGTGGGTGAGGGGAATGTGTTTCATAAGAGCTGAATCAAGATCTTTCGTATCCTTCAGTTTTTCTTCTCTAGTGTGGAATGGCACAGAGACAAAGTAAGTAGACTTTGAGCAGAGACAATGAAATATTTTCATTCCTCCAAGATGGAATTAGTTTGGCGAACTAGAAATCATATTTTCTTTAAGATCGACTCAACAACCAGAGTGATGTTGTTAATTATTATTTTCATTTTCAATATAACTTAGTTTAAAATTTACTTTTTCCAATACCAAAGCTTTGAGTTGCTTTCTTTTGTTTTTCGTTTTTTTAGGCCAAAACTATTCACTGGGGCACCTAAAGACTTTTAGGCAATTTAACACTTCACTTTCAATAGCTGAAGGGGCTTTTTCTAATAAAATATTTTGCCCAAATGCTAATCACCTGCAATTGAATGCTCTTGATCGCTGAGCTGATCACTTGCACTGTGATCTATGCATGTGGTTATATTTCTTCTGCTAAATACATATTTGCAGAGCTATTTCATATAGGGTGTACATAACAGTACTCCTACATCATTCCTACTCAAAGTTCCATAGGAATGAGATGTCGTATGAGAGGCATTAAAGCGATGCAACGGTTAGGAAGAGGAGAATTTCAGCTTAGCAGTATGTCTTGTTGCAGTACTACTTTGACAGTTCAATCTCGCAAAGCAAAATGGCAAATGCAGAAACTATACCACAATTTGCTCTTCCGTTTGGGCTTCAAAAGGCCCCTTTTAAAACCATTCTGACACCACATATACATTCATGCAACAAGGAGCTGCACTAACCTCTACAGAGCTCTGGATTTGGAAGAGCTGAGGTGATCATACTACCTTGAAACAACCAGTCATTTCTCTTTCTCCTTTCCTGTTGATTTATATTAGTATAATGAATTATAATATTACTTTAATAAAACATGGTACAAGACCATTGTTGATTATTTAAAAGCAATCATGAGCCTTTTGCCTTTGTCTTTTTGTTTTACATCATATTAGTGCAGCCCATTTCCCACCTCCCGTCTCTGCCCAGCTCCTTTCAGTCCACAAGGCTTGGGATAGCATCCTAAAATTAACATCTCAAATGAAACTTCCAGCCCTCTGTGTATGCTCTAAAATTCCATCCTGCAAAACAGCCAAAAAAAAAAAAAAAAAGAAGTTTCACGTAACAATTTGTTGCTTTCTATCTTGGAAAAAAATCTGATTCCTTAAGCTCTCTGACTGCACCAAGAGGGCCCACTGCATCTGTTAAACTCATTGACTGTGACTACTGCCTTCATATGAAGCAAAATTTCAGCATTATGAGCTTTAGCTTGTGTGAAGCCCAGCAATAACGTCATCAGAGCCCTGTGGCTACGGCAAGGAGGACGGACAAGGATGACATGTCCTAGACCTTGTGGGACCAGGTCCAACAGGGCTACGCACTCCATCTAGAACAGTGCCGAGTCTCAGCACGATCCAAAATACCATTCGTGTTACAATATTTTGAGCTGCCAACCACTGGTAAATTTATTGACTGTCAGGCTAAAAAAATACAGAGAAGTCAGCCATTTATTTTATTATACTTTTAGATGTCCATTACGATGGTAAAATATAGTAGAAGAAAAAATACCTTCCCTCCTCTCTTGAGGGATATTTCCAGATTACTGGAATAGCTTGACTGCTCTTATTTGGATAATTTCTGTAGCGTACATGGAGCCATACAGATGTCGTGTATTAAAACACAGCATGGATTTCTGGATTTTTGAATAGGAGGCCCGCTTCAAAAATTCCCTTGGCCTTCACACAGAAATACAGGGAAGAGAAATAAATTCTGTTGTGCTTTTAGTGCCCCAAGCACAACAGATAGCCAGTTAATGCATAATTACAGAACCCTACTAAGAAAAAAGATCATCCTCTGAGAGTCCAATTTTAATTATGCTCCAACCAATGACTGTTTTCAGCACTGACTTCAACTGGAGAAAGGCACATGGCTTACAAACTGCATTACCCATACAGATTTAGGGACCAAGATGGGACCTGGAGTGTAGTTAAAGATCTAGCCTTTATTCTTCCAATTAATTCGTGATTGTGAATACTAACCTGAGGGGAGATTAGATAGGTTCTTTCTAAATGGTATTTGGGCTTTTTCACTATTTCTGTGAATGAAATTCCAGCAATAAAAGTGATTATCATCTTAAAAATTTTGTGGAGAGGATGCACTGCTTGGCACATCAGATTGTAAAATCTCTAATTATATGTTGCAATAAGCAGCCAAATGCTGCTGTAGCAACACACCACTAAACACGGTCTCCTTTTTGAAAGGTGTAAATATAAACAACAGACTTTTGCCACAGCTGTACTGGCTGGTCGTCAGTAACCAATGCTTTTTTTTTCTCCTCTAAATCTGTTCACCCAGAGGCCCCAATCCTCCAGTGATTGACACCACTGTAATTTAACTGATTTCAACAGTTCAAGTCCCCTTATCCACAAATGAGAGCAGAATCCAATCGATGGAGGGGGTAGAGGTTTCCACACAGAAGAACATATCTCTCCCTCAGCATATGGGGAGAAGTTTCAGCAGATTTCTTTCTCCCAGACATTAAATAAGCTTAATCTGCTTCCGATGTATTTTTTCAGCTTGGTCAGAAAGCTGCCCAGTTTACCAAGGCCAACGAGGTCAATCAAAACCATTGCTTTTTTGTGTGCCAGAAGCAGGAAATCAGAATCCTAGGCTTAAAAAAATAAACTCAGGGAAGAATAAATTTCATAGATGAGCAAATTCACACTCTTCCTTTTCTTGTTTTTAGCTTTTCTGAAAGTTTATTTCCACTCAGAGTTGTGCTGCGTGTTTTACAATATTTATATTTCACTCTATTTCTTGATTGTGAAAAAGACAACAAAAGGGTGGGAATGCCTTCTTTGAAAAGTTGGTGGTGTTGTTTAAGGAAAACCAAAAAGTGAACACATCTTCATGGTATGTAGGAAGATGAATGCAGAAGTCTGTGCTAAGCAAGGGATCTAGTTTCCTACTCCTGGCGGTTCTGGAAGATGGATCTTACACACCAGAAGTGGTTGAAGGGAAAATCTGGATTTAAGACAGCCCCAAGCTGACAGTGGGGGTGCAGTAGTCTGTCCAGGAAGCATCCAGGCCCTGACCCCAGCACTATCTGCCATAAATCCAGACATGGCTTTATGAAGAACCTGCCCTGCCATCCATAAAACAGAGGCAAACCTGCGGCACATTTTAGGCTCACAGAATTGCTACTTCCCAAAATAACTTCAGCTTAAAAATTTCCAAAGAGTGTTACATTCAGGAAGACAGTAGAAAACACCTCCCATCTTGGGGTCAGCCAAGAAACTGATCTACAAGGCAGCTTTCAGAAAACATCGGGATGGCTACCATGAGGCTATTTTTCCTTCAGGGTTGGGCTACATGGAGCCAAATTTTCCAAAGATTTCTCTTTCCTTTTTGGCATCATAAGAACTGAATTTTCAAAAGAGTTCATCAAACCACGTGTTATCCCTCTGGCTCTTGAACTTTGCAGACACAGCATCTAAAAATGCTCTTCAGAATCATGCCTGTAGCCCTGAGCCTTTTATCTATGTTTTCTTGCTTTTGCTTTTCCTCTCCTTGTTCAGTGTTCCATGTAGTTTCACATTGTGACATCTGGGCTTTTCTGGGGAGCCTAGTAATCATATCCGTATTGTGCAAATAAAGAGGTTACCTGTGAAGAAAAGAGACAGAACTATCTGTACTAATCCTGCAAGTTATCCACAGAATCTGGATGAAAATTTGGTCCCACAACTCTTTTGACTGCAGTCACAGCTGCAGGTCTGTTTCCTCCTGGGGCTGAAAATCAAACTGCAAAGAGGTGCTGACTGAACTGACGATCCCTTTCTTGCAGTATGACATTGGCTAATACATGGTTCTCAGACCCAAATAATATTACTTATATATCTTATTGATTAACATTTAAAATATCACAGATGCCTAAATACTGACTGTGCAATTTTCAGTAATTTAGACATATTTTCAAGCTTGTGGTTAGGAAAGGTTTTACTCTGTTTTGATCTGAAAAGCTAGAAGCACTATAGCAACTGTTAAATCTCTGTAAGATCCACACTTGTCTGTTTTCTTTATAACAGTTAACATCCTCTATCCTAAATTGTAAAATCCAAAGCAAGGGAAATATATTGCTTAAGCAGACAAATGCACGTATTTTGAGCTCTCAGCCTTCAGACATCCAGTTCTTGACTTGGGATGGACAGACATAAAGAAGTACGAAATGTGTGCCTAGAAATTGTATATATCGATTCCCTCGTTTAAGAAAATGTTCTAAGATGTTTTTCAGGCATGCTTCTGCATTTTGTATGTGTTAATATGCCACTGGATTTGGTATACTTCATGCAGGATCACTGCAAGTTCTGCCAGTAGTTAAGGTAATGCTGCAGTTGCAGAGCTCATGAAAAGACGTAACAGTGGAAAATGGATTTCATGACCTGTCACAAGAGAAGACAGAAAGAAACAGTACTAGGGTCTCTGACTCAGAACATGGTCTGAAATGTTGACAACAAAAGTGTAATTTGGTTTTCATAATCATTTGGTTTGGGTCATTTAGGGACATCTCCTGAGGTTGTCCCTCAGAAGTCTTTATTCATTTCCAAGAAAGCGCAACAGAGAAAATAAATGCCCTGAAATGTGTTAAGTCATTACACGCAACTGAAACTGGCTCCAAAGTCATTAGCTAAAGGACTCAGGACTCTGCAAACTCATTTCTTGTGAAGCAACCAGGATGTCCCACAAAAGTTACACATTGATGGAACTGAAATTGTTTCCTAACAAGGGAAGCCTCAAAACTTAAAAAGGACCTGCCCAACGGAGCATGCCACTGCAGAGAAAAAGAATCAGCAATTTCTGAACTTAATAAACATAACTAATTTCATTAGTCTTGCTCTTCCCTTGTATTTTCTCATTCCTGCTCACCCCAGCTAACTCAAGCATTTCTCTTGTCAGAAGAAAGAAAAAATACTACATGCATTTCAAAATCTTTAGAAGACATGATATAGTAAAGTATCAATCAGAAAGTTTGGAGGAAAAGCTCGTATCTCTTGAGCAAGGCAGGCACTGGTTTACCATAAACTGAGGTTGTCAAATGGTCTGTGAGGCCACTTGGATACCAAATTCTCTGCAATTACTCTGGTAAAGGAAAAAAGTTAAATAATCTAGAATTGAAAAGCTCAATATCCCATTATCAAACCCTTTAGCCAGCCAACACCCTATGACATGGGATTATCCTAAATTGATCAGCAAATAAATCGCTGCCTTTGCCTAAAAATACTAAAAAGCAAGGAATGCAAAAGATCATTTATATGTAGAACAGCAAAATCAGCTGATAAGTCCCAAACATGACTGACTTCATAGCATTTTGTTAAGGACCTGAAAATCTTTCGTTCTCTTTTAAAGCAAACCCCATTTGAATACACATAACAGTTAAACTGCCTAACAAGATTTATGATCAAAGTAAACGTGAAATAATTGCTAGTGGTTTGTGCAGCAAAGTGCCTCATACAAATAAAGGCAAAGATATCAATAGAAACTAATTTGGTTCAAAATGTAAGGAAACAGACCTCACAGGGGGGGAAATAAAAAATGTATACATTCATGGTATCAATTCACAGTTATTTTTAAACTTCCACTGTGAAGTGACAGCACCAGCAGAAATGAGTTTTTCCTAAACAGCATACTGTTTGTAAGTGTGATCTGGGTAACAAGGATTTCAGATTCTATTGGACATTTCCACAGACCTATAGATGAGTCCTTAGTAAAGATTTCCCGAGGAGGGGTGGGGTAGGGGGGCAGACACAAACAAACAACAACGAAACAGGGAAGTTCACCTCTCAAAGTCAATGTCTAAATAAAAATAACTGACAAAACTCACCTTGACTTAGGTGGGATCACCATTTCTGCAAATTTCTGCTATCATGATGACAAAGTCTGACTGTTAAAGAAGAAGAAAGACATGGCAGGAATTGAATCCCCTTATAGTCATGGCCCTCCCATGCCCAGAACAACAGCTTCGATATGAGTTTTAATGCCATTTTAGTTTTTTGCACTGCTTTAAACAGTGCAAATAATTTCGCAATAATGAAAGCAAGATTAATTTTCAAAAATTTCATGGTATTTTATAGATTATTGTCCTGTTTCAAGAGTCTCATAGTACAGTATCCATCTACTGTGAAATAACTCAGATGTATCACTTTTGAAGATCTCAATAAATTTATGAGGAAGGTCACAAATGTTTTGCACAGAAATACAAATGAAAGAACTCATTGTCTGTAAAACTTTGAAAGGTTTTCTGTAGTCCAAATATTGCCTGGATTTAAAGACCAAAGTGTCATAATCATTATCTACATTACAGCGTTCTCCTCTTCCAGACCTCAGACATCAAAAAGAATCAGGTTCTTCCCTCAACCAAAATTCTTGCCCTCCAACAAATTCCATGCAAAGAATGGTAAAAGTCAATATTACTCCATCTACAGGATGGGGGTGAAGGAAATTGTGATTCATTGTCACTGACCACTGAACGCTCACAGCTTGGCTAATAAAAAGATTGTTCCTCATTACTGATTACGTACTTTTTGGTTCTCTGACACCTTATGCAGGAAGAAGGATGGCCACCGAAATGCTGACAGTACTTAAAACACCTGACACAGACAAAAAGAAGCATAAGAGATTTTTAAAAGCCTGTTTCATACCCAAAGAGAACAGTCATGTTAGCTTTGCTGCACTGAAAAGTTCACACTTGCTAGCAAACAATATCCATTCTATACACATCCACTGAAATTTATGGCATTACTGAATTTCACAGCATTAATTCACCCTAAGAAGGTCTAGGTCTACGGTTTAACTCAATCTATGCATTTCCTAACCTGTGAAAGGTGGCTTGGAATAACTCCAAACCACATATTTCAATCCTTGAGAGACCACTTCTGGACACCAGCTCTCTCACCCCCAACGTGCCCTACCATTCCTGAGTAAGCTTGTAGCATAACTAAACAGAGGCCAACTACAACCTCATCTAATTGGTGCTCATAATTTAAACTTGGAATAGTCTGAAATCATGCCAGAACACAGAATGGAGCCTTTTTAGCAGCACAGATGATCCTCTATCTGCAGACGGAACACAGAAGATGGCTTCTCATCTGGGGCATATCTGCAGCATTTGACTATGAGTTACATGGTTTTATGGAGATAATGAGACATTTGCTAAAAGAGATGACAGGAGCAAAAGGTAATTTACTAAAATGTTTTGAGTCCTTCTGGAGTGATTCCACCAAAACCTGATGGGGAAACCTCGCTGGCATCCATTATTTTGGTGTATCACATGATAAGTTTTTCTTTGCTACTTATTATATGGACTATTTAGATGGTAATAATGTAAATGCCAATAATCTGTAACGACACAGAGAGCTATCTTTCACACAAACAGTCATGACCTTTTTTATAGGGTAAGGTGAAGTGCTTTGTGGGTGAAGCACGTAGCTGAAGATAAGCCTCAGCACACAAGAAATTGCTAGTGAACAAAAAATAAAAGAACATTCTGAAGATTTTTGGGGTCTTCATTAGTCAATCAGTGAACAAATATAGGTGAGATTCATCTGCCATAATGCAGGCACAGGAATGACATATATTTAAGGATGAGAGTGTCACTCTAGGTTCCCTTTATATAATCAATAGCGAGAGATGCTCACCTCCTGAAAGCAATTCATTTCATCTATGGGTCAGATAAAACACTCTGTGGAGGGGTCTATCTCTCTTTATAGATTATATAAAAAGAACCTAAATGATTAGCTCAGGCTAAGACTTACAACACTTAGACATCTGTATTTAAGAACTTTGGGATTTCTCACTAATACTGAAGAGTGTGGTAATGCCACGCTCGAACAAGACTGTTGTATCAGGTTGGCAAGAAAACTCTAGCTCTTTCTGGCGGATGAGACAATTGCTGTAATTCAGTGTTTCTCAATTACAGCAATACACAATATATCCTAGCATAAAACGCCAGTGCCTATGGAAATCCATCTAAAACAAAGTGCTGGAACATGTCTTCAACCACTTACACCACCACAAACACGTAAAACTTTATCTCCTCTGTCTATCTTAGCTTCCCAGAATATTTGGAATCACAGCTGTCTTTATTGACATTATTGTAAGGATTCTCCAGGTTGCAGACAATCAGAAAAAATTTACCTAAAGTTTCAGGATAATGATTTAATATTTGCTTCTTTGCCATAGAAGATCTATAGCAGAGGCACACAACTCCAGATTTGTGCCACTGGTTAAGTTTTCAGCCAATCTTGACGTGATCGCACATATTTGGTATCTTCACGTTCCTGTGGCAGAGCCTGTATTGCTCACCATTCCCCTGGTCACCGGCAAGAACTACTCCCCTGTTTCCAGAGAAAAGTGCTGTCTCTGTAAAGGTGGAAGCAATCCACTAGTTCCTGCTCTGTGACTTTCATGAAAAATACTAAGCAGACCTCTATAAAAACCAGTGAACCTCAGAAAGTAACCAATTATTTGTAAAAATAAATTTAGTAGCTGTGCTCTACAAGGAAGGCAAAGGTCATTTCAGGAGCTGATCTACAGTTGTGGAGTGGATTCCTAAGAAACTAAGAACATTCACAACCCTCAGCGCCTCCTGAATGCAAGGCACATATCTTTGACCTTGCCCTCACTAACAGTAATGCATAGCGTATGTGTTAAAAAAACACCAGAAACTTTACCACAAGTGCTTCTCTGCCCCACCCAAGGAGTAGAGGGGTGTGTGACAGATGTTACTCATGTTCTTTAAAATGCTACTGGGAAGTACTCACATACTATAGTAATGAGTATGGTTAAGAGTCTTACTCAGAATAATAAAGCTACACCAATTTCAACGCACATTTTCCACAGAAAAGAGCTTTCTACTTCTTACTTGTCATGTCTTATGATGGGGGAGTAATAGTAAGAAAGGTTCTCAAAGCATCGTTGGTTTAGGGAGCAACAGGTGAAGTAGGAGTAAGGTACTTAAAGAACGACCAAGATCTGCATCATCCCTTAAAGCTTTCTCTTAAGATACATGAATCGCAAAGGTAAATCAATTATTCATTTTGTTGCAAGAAGCAGCAGATCCATGCCTACTCCCCAGATGCCCTTCTCCTCCAGAAAAGATGAATTTCAGGTGAGAATATACAATGAGATAACTACGAGGTTTTTCATATTCTCCACTCTCAGACCAGGAGAAGGGGACCAGATTTAGAGAGCAGGCACAAATATAAGGCTAAGCTGGGGAACAGCACATAGAAATTATTATGTCATTTACAAACGTCTTATCAGTACTACATGCTGGAAAAAAAGTAACAGAAATAAAGTTTTAGCACTGCTAGGAATGAATTTGACAAAGGTAATGCTGAACTCTCCAGTTGGGGAAGAAAGAAAGGAAGTCCTGAAGACAATATTCATAGTGCTTTGAAGAGGCAGTGGGACCAGATAATCTCCAGAGATTGCTTCCAACCTGAATGATTCCATGATTCTACATGAAAAACTACAAGAGAATCCTAACTAAAGTGAAGGTTATGTTCCTGGTGACAAGGGACTTCTGGAAAACCACACATAAACATATAACTTCATTTCTGTTGATTCAGAACCTGGCTGGTTTTCAGACCCTCCTCACACTACTATTTTTGTTTTTTAATAAGAACTTACATTTCCACAAATTTAGAATAGCCTGGACATTTATTTGAGCTGTCAGGGAAATGCACAACTCTCTACAATGTGCATGTGTGTCTGTGTATTCACATTAACACAGTCTAAGCTGTTTTACTGTCCTTGAGTTCCACATATTTGAACATCTGTATTTTTACAATGAACTGAAGCAATTCCCCAAAACACAGCATAACATAACACAATGTAACATAAGATTTTGTTTTCTTTCCATCATGATAGAAAGCCCACATACACGCGCCGCAGAACCCAAAGGCAGCGAGACTGTGTCTCCACCCAAAGCAACATGTCCTGAAAAGAAGGTTGCCTGTTGGTTAAAAGCTTTGTTAAGGTGATCTGTTGCACTATCATGTGTTGTAGATTTGATAGCACTTATGGGTAATTTTAGAAGCATCTACTGATTTTAGGGTATTGTGCTTTTCCTCTCCACTCAATACTAGTGTAAAAATGCACTAGCCAAGTGTCGCTTTTTACATGGCCATAATAGAACTTCTTTTTTTATCACTAAGCTATTATGTCAACGCAAGGTGCTAAAGTCCTGTGAAAAATGGCTGCGATAGCTTAAAAAAATCTGACATCCAAACTTGTAGTGGCAGTTTCTAGTGAATAAATAAGATTTCTCTTCATCTTTGCCTCCAAGGGCTAAGAAATATTTATCTTTGGACCTGCTAGCCTTAATGTTAAAATTTGGACACAGGGACTGGAATGGTTTTTAATTGCTGTGACTTAGATCATTGCATTTTCTAAGCTTTCTGCTCCAAACAACAATCTATCCTCTCCTTGAAAGAACTTCAGCACAGCTGTGTTATATGCACATAAATTTTCCCTGGCTGGATCTCTGTAAAAGCATTATCAGTAATAACAGACTCTTCCCTATTTAGAGGACTGATTTAAGGCACAATTAATATCAGATTTTTGCCTTTGCTTCCTCGCTTGTCTCTAGTAACGAAATTGTTTCCAAACAAAGCAGGCTGCAGTCTCAAAGGCATTAGTAAAAAAAGTAGTTACCTATGCTTTCTAAGACTTAATGTGAGTAAACTCAAAATCTGTATGGTGATTATATTTCAGACCCAGAGGTTATTGATCCACAACAACCCAAGCCTCTGGAACAGTGTCTGTTCACGGCTTCACTGCAGAATTACAAACCAGTCATCTTCAGTTTAGGTTTTTTTGTCTCAAATCTGTGGGTTTTGTATGTAACCAGCACTTGCCACAAATTCAAAAACCAGCTGTATAGCAGGACCTCTCCTGTTTTGCAGAATTTTTATGCTGTTCTATCTCAGCTCAGCTACAGACCTGTTAGTGAATCCAGCAACAAATAAACACAGTAATAAGCCAAGAGCTTTGTAAGTGTTTCTGAACCAGTACACTGAGAGCTGTCTCTATGAAGTCTGTCATCTTATACACATCACTGCAGACTGATCAAAGAAAAACATTTTGGCCTGTAGATTTTAAAGTACTGCAAAATGTTTAAAACTGAGATAATGCTTAACGCTTTGCAAAGAGTGTTATACAAGATGGTAATACTTTGAGTCCCTTCACATTGCAATTCACAAAACTTTTCAGAAACAGGAATTTAATGCCAGCCATAATTTAAGTGTTTCCTTCTATTTCATATAAGCAGCAGAGTGGTTATGTATCTGGACGAGGGTTGGTTTGAAAAGCTTCCATTTGTTTGCAAAGATGGTTCTTTTACTCACATCTCTCTGACATGAAGCCTCTGGTTATTTGGCTTTCTGTGATTTCCGGAAAGTACATTCACTGTTATGTTTTCCCTTTTCTTTGACATAGTCTTTATGTTTACTTGGCTTTTAGTTTCTTCCGAAGCAGACTGGTGGGAGTTTTTGTTCCTTAATACAAGAAGGTGTTTTGGTGTCCCCCACATATTTTCAGATTTGCTTTCATCAACTGTGTCACTGAATACTTGGCTTTTTATCAGGAAACAAACACAATTATTTTTTCAAGCAGCAATTTTATTTTCTTTTTGATCCGAGACGTAAAAGGTTATCTTTTTTCTAGTGTGTAGGTAGAGATCTCCATGGTTGTGCCCATCTGGAGCACTTCAGAGGACCTAAGACAACAGAAAGAGAAGCTCATAAACAGCAGTAAGACACCATGCTGAGATGCACACACAGTCTCCCTGTTTCCCCCCGGCCATTTACATATAAACATATATCTACATATATATGCTTATGTGTGTATGTATGTATGTATGTATATTTGCGTGTAGTCTGGTTATATGTTCTGGGCACAATTTTAGTACAGGAAGATCCGATTGTGAGGTATCAATCTTCCAGTGCACTAGCTACACAAGCACATGTTATTAGCTGAAGATACGTGGTCATTTGCAGTGAAACTTCTGGCATTTAGCTGCCTTACTCCCAAGCCACCAAGTAATAGAAATGCTGTGACAATTCTTTTTCGATCTGAAGAACGGAGACAGGCTTCATGTCACCCATCACCAGTGACATCTGCTGATCACCCAGAAGCACAATAACAGAAGGGAGACATGCAACTAAACATTCTGTGCAATTGCCATCCTCATCCACATCATCGCAAGCAAATCTGTGCTTTCGTCTCTATTTAATTCCTCTTTGCTCTCATGTAAATTTATTCCAGAAGCAGCTCCAATGTATTTTCCACAAAACGACACTGTAAGACTGCCAGATTTCTTCCTGCTGTCATAGTGCCTAATATAGATCTCTAGCCCTCCCATTAACATTTAGGAGAGCTCTAGAGAAGGAGGTCAGCATTGTAGAGAGCCATTTGTTTATGATTACAATTATGGCTTTACCAGGATTTTCTACAAACCTCTGCTTTGGGGGAGGGCAACTCAACAGGAAATCTAAACAAGCACATGAGCTGTTTTTAGACACTTTTCTGAGCTGAAATCACATATTTTTGACCAAATCTTTCACTATGGCTAAGGAGCATGTAACGTAGCTCGGGAAATAGATATGCCAAGTTTTCCACAGTCGGATTCTGCACAAAAAATGTTGGACCACACTTCTTACACAAACAGCATGGGGGAGGAGCAGTTGGAGGTAATACGATGCGCCATGGCTGGCTGCTTTGTGCTGGCCATTTGATGCAGAGTCATTTGCCCTGCGGCATAGGATTGGGCTCCGGTATTATGAATGGTTTTGAAATGCTTATATGCCCCAGGAGACCAGAATGGAGTGTTTTAGTCAATAATGCATGCCTCAGCCCTGTCTGCACTTGGAAACAGCCCCATTTCAGTAACTGGCCTAGCTGAACTGAAAGGAGGAAGACATAAGGGGTTTCATTACACAAATGTATACAAGCAGAGGGGATATTTTATATATGTATGTGTAAGTGTTGTTCTACATAAATAGATCACTTCGCTCTGTACTTGTAATTGAAACTGCACAAGGGGGTTTTTTTCCCACACCTCTGAAGTCAAACCTGTACTATCTTTTGTATTGCCACTGACTAGGTCTTTTCTGTCATTATAAAGCACACTGAACCTTCGTCAGACATTTACTTAATCAGGGGCAACTGCCATGTGGAACAGGGTTTAACTCCAATCAGTGCAGTGGTAGGAATGGCAACTGGAATTTTTATCAACAATTAAAGATAAACTATTGTCAGCACCATCCTGGACCTTTAACTACAATGGCTGGAGTGATGGGACTTTTAACCCTAAATCATGCCTGTGCACAGGCCATTTGAAAACAAATGAAAAAGTGTTTGAACTTCTCTTCCAATAGGTACACAACTTGAATCAAAATTTTAAAAGACAATTGCTTATTTTGTCTTCATTTGCATTTCCATCACATCACATTTGCACCATGGCTTAAAACACAGCCTTGCATTAAAGCAAGAGCCATCGCTTACAATTTCCCAAAAAGGACTAATTATTCCCCAAAGTGTGTTTAATTATTTAAACACACAGTAGTTCTTCTTTCTATTGAATTCATCCACTGCCTCACAGAAATTTAGGAGCACAATTCTGCAAATTAGCTGCCTTCAATGCCTGTCCCCTTTTTCCCTCCAGACTGTTGATGGATGAACTCCAGTACTGACAACTCAACTCTGCCGCATCAACACTTCCTGCTGAGGGCATGATGATATCACAGAAAACGACCTTGTCTTTTTTTCCATTGCATACACGGTTCATACTGTTACCTTCCATCACATCACAGCAAGTCAATATGACATCATTTAAGCATTTACTTATCAGACAGCACATCAACAGTTTAAAGGAAACATTTCTCTCCACTTGCCTATCCATTATCTGAACCAAATAGTGGTAGGCTGGTGGTGGATCATGCATATCTACAGAAGCAAGAAATTGAAATGATCCATGGGTCAATACCCAGACATCTGTAATTTGAAATTCCAGTGGCTTGTGCCGCACATGTTTTATAGATCAGCTTTTTTTTTCCACCTTTGCATGATAAGATTATCATCAAGATGCAGCAGCAGTGTTGACATAGTTAAGGATATCCCCGGAGCTTTTTATTTCAGATTGAAAGTAGCTTTTGAAGTTTATTAATATGTCAAGTGGAAGATAGAAAGAACACATTTTGAAGATAACACAATGTCAGTGCTAATGTTAAGCCCCATTCTTGCCTAGTGCCACACCACTAAGTCAGACAGTCTGTGAAAGTCTGTGTGCAGGAGGGTGTTAGGAGAAATCTGAGAGAATACTCTCTCATAAAACCCCAAGTACAGAGTGAACGAAAAAGGGAGCTGTGAGTTTAGATGGGGAATGTAACAGCTGAACTCCCGTCAAGATAACTCTCTCTTCCTAAATACAGAAATTCTTCTGCTTCTGCAGTTACGAGAAATAACAAAAGAACCCTTTACCTCTATTCATTTTGTTTATGACTCCACTGGGGAGCAACAACTCTGTAAATAATAACCATACAAGAAGAAAAACTTCTGTCTTTTTTTTTTTCCCCTGACTGCATTGCCTCATTTAGGAGAAGGGAGCCAAGAGGGGTTCAGTCGTATATGTTACACATGTTTCCAAGTATGTGCATACATTTGCTTTATACTTCCGGAGAATTCCAGAAAAGTGTAAATTTTGGCCATAAGCCTGTGAGCAAATCCTAGCATTTTTTCTGTCCAAACTGCTGTCACTGAAAATCTTGTAGACATGCTCTAACCTAATTTTAAATTAAATCTTTTAGGTTTTTTAGTCAAGACAGAGATGACTTCTTAGTTGCTCAACTATTCACCCAGTTTCACAGGCGGATTTGCAGCCCAAGATATATCTGGAACAGATCTAATAGCTTTTGCCCGGCTTACTGGAAAAGCACCACTGTAGAAAGAAAATCATTAGATGATTTTCCCAGGCATTAAGCCATAGCTTGGTACTCTGTCTGGGGCTTATAAGTTACATAAAGCCAACCAGGAAAATCCATCTTGCAACTCTCTTCCATGAACACACCTGCCCAGGTTGCCTTTGGATAATGAATGGCAATCCTTTCCACAGTGTCCTATAGTTCTCCCCCATCATACTTTCATTTATGGTCCCTCTCTGATCCCAAGGAAATGAACAGCAAAGAAAAAGCACAATTCACTGTTCTCATGACAACCACTCTGCCTTTCCTTCCCCTTTTCCAGGGAACAGACATGAACCTGGAGACACACTCATTGGTTTGGTTATATGGAGGTGAAGAAGCTGCTCATAAAGTTATGCCTACCATTGCAGTGAACTGTGTGCTGTAAAGGCAGTATCATGAAAGTATCCCTGCTTCTTCCAGTCACTCGGGCTAGCAAAGAGTGCCTTGGCATTTGGGGCCAGCTGAAAAGGATGGATGCAATCACAGTGTTTGCATGGAAGTGACATTTCTAACCATGGGGAGCTATATTCTCTGTGGACCTCTCCTGCTACAACCACACATCCCAGTTTCTAACCTTTTCTGCTCTATTTCTAACCTAACTCTGGCTTCTTGTTTGCAGGAGCATGATGAGAATTTGCATGCCAAGAGAGCATTTCCTTGCAGGAGACTCAAAGCCAGGTACAACCCATTTTGTGCCAACTAAGCTCTTCTTCTCCAGATTCTCTAATGGACTTTGAATTTGTGGCATTTTGTTGTGATTTAGTTGTTACATCATCAATGATTTCCCATTGTTTATCTGTGATTTAATTTCATCCTCCTAAATAGAGCATTGGGGACTTTTCTTTGTCAAATTCCATTGCAATGATTTGGGCCATCTCTCCTATTTTCCAAACACGGTTTGAATGCTGAGCTTTCCTCTAAGCTTATAATTTACCCTACCAAGTTTCCATATTTTAAATAAGTTAATTCTGTTCCATCACGTATGTTATTAATGAACTTCTATTTAAAAGAACATAGTCCAGAGCAAAACCTGGCAAGAACTCATTTGAAGCATCATTCCACATTTGCAATGAAACATTGATAAGCCTGCAGTAAGGCTTTTCCAGCGTAGGCTCTCTCTTCAAGATCCAATTTCATGAAATCACTTACAAAAAATTTCAAGCCAGACAGTATCAATAGTCTTACTGAAGACATGTACCAAACAGACCTATCAAAGAATGAAACCAGATTCAACTGACATGTTCGGAATAGTGTCCTGAATATGTTAAAAATCAGCTCTGCATGGTGACATTCACTTGCCCTGCCAAAACCAGTGATCTTTACCTTTCTTCAGTTCCCTGTCTCATTCATAACACACTATCTGTCTAATACTTGCAACAGATGGGGCACTGGCCCAACAGCCAAAAGTGTCCTTCAACTCCTCCCCATTCATGCTCTGATCTTTCAGTCTCTCCTCCTTTCTCTCACCATTCCTCACACCACTGCCTTCATGATAATATACCTGGGTATCCTTTCCTGATTTCAGTACGTAAGTTGTCTGTAATAACAACTAATGGGATGACACCAAAAGGCTTCATTGTGCTTATCAGGGCTGAAGGGAAGCACTTTTTCGTTTTTCTAATTCATTCAGTCTTAGTTGTTGCCAAAGTCTGGATCTTACACTGAATGGATCATTAATCCACCTAATACTGCACGGGGGATGTGTTGTTTCCCAGCTGTCTTTAGCTATGCCCATTTCTCCACTCTATTCCTGCAAATAAATGAACCACACTGAGCAAGACAAGAACTAGCACTGCAAGCCCTGTATCAATATATTGAGATGAGAATATATTCAAAGTTGAAACTAAATAAAGTACTGACAAGTACAATGGAAATTGTTTATGCTAGACCCAAAACAATATGAACCTTTGTGGACAGCGTGGCAGAAAAAGACCTAACTTGGTTTACCACAGGGCAATGTGCAAATTGCAGTACTGGTTCACATGAATCCCTTCTTATAAATGATGTTTGCTTTGTAAAAATGACAAATACAGACCCGACATACATGCACACAAACACATACACATACAGCTCTTCTAATGTCATTCTGAAGACTGAAAAATCAACAGTTAAAAAAGAAGATAAATACACGGAAAGATGTTAGCCCAAATATATACATAATGTATTTGCTATACTCTGAGGGAAAATACCTTCCCAAATCAGTTTTGAAAGCCAAGTCTAAACAATATGAAAGCCTCCAGCAAAGGGGCATTCATCCAAAATCAATCAAATCAAAACAAACTCAGTTAAAAAAAAGTAAGTGAAGAGTTTGTCTATCCCAAGATTATTTTACTGTGTGGTTCCTTAAAGAAAACTCATCATTAAATCCATCAAAAGAACACTTAGGATTTCATTGTGTTTCCCTGTCTCCACACATTTCCTTGTTACAACGTAAATTCCTTCTCACAACAAAATCTCCAAGGTACAAAGCAACCTCACAACCCAATTTCCAGATAAGTCAGTTCAGACAGAAACAGTCTAAGTGAAAAACAAGCAATCCAACATGAGGAAATGAAAAAAAAAAAGGTGTTAGGACTCAAAACTCTCCTGCTGCTGAAAGAGAATTTCTTTTCCAAAGCAATAAACAGTCTCAGCTCAAAGAAACTATTAATTCATAGAGCTATTTAATGCTCTCCAGTGTCACAAGATTAATCAGTCTCTCTGCACAGTTATTCTGAAGCCAATTCTCCAAGTTTGAATATCTTCCAAAAACAGTTCCTTACTTGAGCTGTACTTGCAATAAACATTTCCCCTTCCAGCGTGCACTTCCAACAGATTATTAGGAAATAATCACTGATGTCATTCCAGCAGCTTTACCACAGTGGAGACCAAATGGATCTTGTACAAACTCGCCAGCTTACTGGTGTGAAACCCTAGGTAATACAGAAGCAGCGTAATGATCCCTGTATAGTGTGTGAGGTTACTGGTAAACTGCTGTAGATCAAATTCCTGCATGGAATAAGCACGGACACATTGCTGCCAGCCAGCAAAGCTTTTATCTACTTGGCACGCAAGAGCTGATCAGGGTGGTGTTGTCCATGCAGATTAAAACCAGCTCATCATTTAGAAAATATGTCATGTCTCCTAAGACTTTTTAACTGATCCCTGATCTAGGAAGTACCTGCATGTCAATGGATAAATGGTAAACATTTTAAGCTATCTTTCTCTTTCCTACAGTAAACATTTCTGTGTACCAGTAGAACTCCACCCCAGCCATATTCTCAAGCGTGAAGAGTTTTGTACACACATTATAAGACTAAAATAAGTTAAAATTGCTGTCTATTACAGTTAATATCAATATACTCTTTCTAATATATGTAACAGAGACACACAAAAAAGGACCTTCAACAGTTAAAGTTTAAGCAGCCTAGCTAGCCAACTGGCAAATTGTTAATGATTCTGCCCATTTGTAAACATCTTTATGCTTTGATGAGGTGATGTGAAATGGTAGCCAGTATGTGTTTGTCAGAAGGAACCATATCAGATTCAATTTCCTTAAGACCAAAAATAGATTTGTGTCCTCTTCCTCTTCTCACAGTAATTCATTCCCACTCATTTAGTAGTGTGATGGACACCAAATGAATACTTAGGTGAATTTGCAGTGGCATTAGAAAGCAAGGAGACTACTTTCCCCATTGATATTTTTACACCAGGAGTGAGGCTTACGGGAGTGGACCCTTAAAGGACTGGGACTATGAGGATTTAATGGGTCAGGGTGGACAGACTCCTCTTTGCTAACCACACAGCATATTGTTATGTTGTTATATACAAAGGCTTTTCCTAAGTCAGCATGTGCAGTGACCCTGTACAGCTCTGTGGAATCAGAGGAAACTCACTGGCAAGTGTTGGCCTACATTTCCTCCATCACACAGAAATATCCAGCTCTGACACAGCACGGGAACACAGACTGCGTGGCTCAGGAGGAAGTTTTTCCAAATCAGATGATTCTCTGATTATTTCTAAAAATACCTCAAGAAGTAGTCAAAATATTTCAAGGAATTCCATCATGATATTTCATGTAATACTCCTTTTCCCTTGAGTAATTCTGAATATTTGTATACCGGAAGAACATTCAGTGAGCAATACTCCACTGAGCAAATAATTTAAAATCTTGAACTTGAATACTCACAATAAATGTGTTGCAAAGAAAATAAACGTTCTTATCCTTGTTAAGATACAAATATCCTTCAGGAATGCTTCAATACTGTGAAGTTTTCAGTCTTGGGAAGATGAAAATGGGCCTGTTTTCCTAAACCGTTTCCTATAAGTGCACGTAGGCTCATCACAGAATAAAGCATCCTCACGTCTGGATTTCAAAGTCCAGACCCACATCTTTATTTTAATCTTCTGTCACCAAAGCCTAAAGTTTTGGGTGATATTTAAAGAAAAGATGGAGTTCCTTTTTTTTCTCTAGTGACAGAATTATTGAAAGAAGAAAGCAAGCTGTATAAAAGAGGAATTTTATTGAGCTTTATTATAAGTAGCTCTAAAAAATCCTGAATGCATATCTGGCTGATTTGTGTTGGTAAATCTACCTATTTATTGTTCCAATCTCTGAAATACTGCCACTTCCTGAGGGCAAGTCCAATACTGCACAAACAGGAGTAAACAAGAAGAAACATATTGTAAGACAATGCATGACAACTAAATATAGGAGATGAAAAAGGAAATTGAGTTTTCATATTATCAGAATCAACGCCCATCTGTACTCAGAGAATACATCCACCTGATAGGGAAAACTGTCCCCAAGTCAGCATATAGGAAAGACAATGCAGATACTCTCTTCATCATCCTGCAGCAAAATACAGCAACAAAATTGGAGATAGTCACCTTTTTAGGTCCCTGTGGGAAACACTCCCTTGCCTAATTTTGAAAGAATTTCAATGGTAACAGTTAACTACCCCCTGCAAGACTACGGCCATGTATGAACAGGTTGTGCATTTCATACAACATATTCATGTCCAATATAAAATTTTTGAAAATCCATAACAATTTCTAAGATAGTGCCCTGTAACTAAAAGGTAACAACAGAGTAAATTATCATATCTAGATTTCCTTTGTCATTTTTAAGTATTTTTCTTAGCTTGCCTTGAAGACAGTGTTGTTAAGTCTTCCTGAACTCCCTTTAGTCCCAGATATATATATATTATTTTTCACTACCCAGGAAATGTGCATGCACATCTTCATGCATATTTGGTCCTTAGCTCCGAAATTAAAGGCAGCACATTCTTCAGGTTGCAATAAATCCTCCAGCCTGTACAACTGGCAGAGCTGACATGCATGAATGCACAGGGTTTCCACTTCCTCTAAAATCCTGGGAAAACAGTCATAGCAGCACAGCTAAAGAAAATGAGGCCACGGTTCCATGGCACAGCAAATCCAGTTTAAGGGTTTACACATGCGTGACACAAAGTGCTCAACTGGTGCAAACTCTGCAAGACAGAACTGTAGACTCCTGCAGGTTGGAGGTTGCCTGGTCCAAGCCCCCGCTCCAAGCAGAGCCAGTTAGAACAGCTGATTCAGCCCCCGGTCAGCTTGGTCGCCCTCACTGGACTCACTCCAGTATGTCAGTGTCTTTCTTGTACTGGCAAGCCCAAACCAGGACACGGTTCTCCAAGTGCAGTTTCACAAGTGCTAAATAGAGGGGGAAAAATCACTTGACCTGCTGGCTAAGCTCCTTCAGCCCAAGGTGAGGTTGGTCACATTTGCTGCAAAGTCATACTGCTGACTCATGTTCAACTTATCACCCACCAGGACCACCAGGTCTTTTTTTGCAAAGCTGCTTTCCAGCCCATCAGTCCCCAGCCAGTACTGGTGCATGGGATTACTCCATCCCAGATGCAGGATTTTCCACCTGGCTTTGTTGAACTTCATTCAGTTCCTCTCAGACCATTTCTCCAGCCTGCCAAGGTCTCTCTGAATGGCATCCCCCACCCTCCAGTGTACCAGCCACTCCCCCCAGCTGGGAATCATCTGCAAACTGGTTCCCATCATTCAGTTTACTAACAAAGACATTAAACAGTAGTGGTGCCAGCATCGATGCCTGTGAGACACCATTAGGAACTGACAGCCAGTTGGACTTCATATCACTATCTCTACCCTTTTGGCCTGACGGTATAACCAATATTCCACCCACCTTCTTGGCCACTTAGCCAGTTCATCTTCCATCATTTTGTCTAGGAGGATGCTATGGTAGACCATGTCACAGTCTTTGCTAAAGTCAAAGTTCATATTTGTTCAGTTTGTTTTGTGGGGTGTTTTTTTAAGAAATAAATTTGTCCTAGCAGATTAATGATGGATCAGATGTCTTTTGCCTTCCCTGAGTCAGAATAAAGCCTACCTGTGGCATAAACACCATGTTGCTTGTGTTGGATAATTCAGCAAAAATATGATGGTGTGCTCATACCTCATCCAGATTAATTTATATTTGCTGTCTAGTCTGACAGTGCACAGATCCGGGATTAATGTACACGGAGCTGTGACCTAAATTAAACATGCTTGTTCTCCACAGCTCTGCAGACTCCTAACTCTCCAAGAAGCAACCTGATGTATTATTATGAATAAACACGGGAGGCAACAGTTCAGACAGAGAAAAATGTTTGACCATGAAAATGTAAAATTTATTTACCCATCTTTTTCCTTCTACTAAGATGGTTTTACTATTTTAATGAGAGAACAAATAGGATTTGATTTGACAATTTGTGTAATTAAAAAGTGATAAGTGGGCCACTGCAAAAAGAAAACTTTCAGGTAAAATAATGGTGTTAGAAAGTGTTTTCTTTCCATCTTGCAACAAAAAGGAGACTGATAATTTTTTGTACAGAAGCAAGAAAGGCAAGCCCAGAATAATGAGAAGTGAAGAACAGTAAGTTTTCATATTATATATAAGTACCACAGCCATCAAGCTATCAGCCATTCCAGTTGCTGTTGTTACGATCAGCTATCCATCCTGCAAAATAGAAACCAACATTTTTACGAAGATCAATGTATTTCCAGGAAACAGTGGATTTTCTTCCAATTGCATTACTGGACAAAACTGACATCATTCACAACCGACAATATTTTGTTCTTCGGTGATTATTTAATCCTGGGAACCATGATATCCTGGAAATATCTCTTCTGTATGCTACAGCCGTAGCATTCTGCATGCTACAGGATCCCAGTCTTTATAGTGACTGTGTTAAACCTGACATATCAAATTTGTCTCCAATGTAACATAGCCTCTTTAACAGACTTCTGTTCTGCAAAATTGAATGGGTCTGAGGTCAGAATTCCTACGTAAGTCTTCTTATTTAAATTATTTTTTCTCTCCCCTGATAAAGCTTGCAGCATAATTTAGATGCTGTTTTAGTGACAGCAACACACAAAATCCTTCCTTAACACCAGCCTCACCCACAGTGCTTTGTGTGACGTGACTTGATGCCCTGGCAGATTCTTTGGGATCTCATTTTTTCTTCAGTTTTTCCTGTACTGTGGCATATTTAAATCTATTTCAGTAGCTTTTCTCATTTATTGATTTTTTTCATTTGCAATAGAGCACCTTACTAATCTTTTATTACTTTGTATTATTATTATTCTTTGTGCTCCATGGACACTATTTTTATTCAGCTTTACAGGTTTAGTGTTTTGGGCTTAAAAATTAAAAGGGAGAGACAGAGAGAAAATCTCTCATCTCTTTTTCAGTTGCCATGCCCAAGAAACTGAAGCTTCCCAGACTGCCAGTAGCACTAACATCATAAAAGTATTTCATTTTTTACTAATATTTTATCACATTCTGCCTTAAGACAGTTCAAAAATTCACTAAGTCACAGTTCAGTGAGCTTGTTCCCAAAGCTTCTGGGAAGATAAAAATGTTTATTGTAATTATATGACTATAATATGTAAAAAGGCTGCATAAAGTTGCACAAAATGTTAAATGTGTTAACATCTTTACACTAAGACATTAACATCTCTATTTTCATATGTTGACATATTGCTTTATGTCAAAAGATGTGAAGTTTGTAAAGTCTCAGACTTTAGCCTAGATCCTGCAGCAGGGTCCTGTGGATCTTCTTTAAGTACCACTCAAAAAAATGTCACCAAAAAAACATTCTGTTTCTAGAACTGGACTGGAGAGCCCATTACAGAGTAAGAGTAATGACAATGCATTTCTATTTGCATTTTCATATGCATTTTCCTAACGTACACATCTAAACAATTTGGTTTGATCTATTTTTCTGTCTTTCTAACAGATGTGTATACCACTGCTCACCCTCTCTTCAGGCAGGTAAGGAAGCTTCGGAAGCGCTGCTGCTGAGGAGGACCACGCTACAAATCCCGTGGCTTGCAATTGCGAGTCAGAATTTTATCATAACGAAAACCGCCGTCTTCAACCCTCCGTGCACGCTTTCCCTTCCTCTTCCAGGCTGTCTGGGGCTTTTTTCAGCAGCAGGCCTGCAGACAGAGCTGGCTCTGTGGCGGGGATGACCTCATCTGCACGCCACACAGCTGCAGAGGCAAGCTGTGCACCCTGCGCTCCAAACAACAGATTTCTGGGGAATTTATTTGTTCACACATGAACAGTAAATCAGCGTTCAACATTTCTAAGTTGCAGAGGGTTTTTGCTTTGTGGGAAATGCCTAAGTACGAGGTTTGTATTTCACTGTTAGGAATGAGAAATAAAATGCATAACCCATCTAACAAAGATATGTTAAAAACAGCTTAGAGAAAACTAGAAAATCCTGCAATATAAACTGCTCTGCCTGGAGAGTCAGATACTCCGCACAGCGGACCATATGCCAGAGCTACACATTACAGTTAAAGGGCCAAATTTCAGTTCACATAAATAAATGATTTAACTAAAATGACTAAATAAGCCATTATATATTAAAAACCTTCTGAGACTTGCTATTTGCTCTTTCTATCTGCTACTACAAGCCTTTCACTAAATCTCCTACAGAAGACAACAATGTCTGCCTACTGCCTGCTTTCCACCATGTCCCCAAGGGCATCACCAGTCCCCTGGGCTCCCCGACCCTGCCCAGGGCCCAGGACCCCATGTCAGCCCCGCAGGCTACCCCCACCCTGCCCACAGCTCAGGACCCCACCACAGCCCCCTGGGGCCGTCAGCCCCTGCCCCTGAGACGCCACAGCAGGGCCGGTTGCCAGCTCCCCACAGCCCTGCCCTGCCCAGCCGTGGGCCCTGCCGAGCCAGGCCCACCTGCAGGCCCACATCCTGGCCCGGACCCGGCCCATCCCCATCCCCATCCCCAGGGAGGTGCCCGATGCCCGGGGCTGGGGCTGCCCCTGTGCCCTCCGGCTGCCCTGCTCCTGGCTGGGGGTGGGACGGGCCCTGGCTGCCAGGCCCTGCCCTGAGCCACCATGGGGAGCTCCCAACACTCCTGCATGGTGCCCTGATGGTTTTGTGATAAAGACACATTTGGGCAGGTTCATGCTACAGTCTGAAGGTGTGAATGAAGGTTGTGCGCATGGATGCAAAGTGACAGCAAATTAGAGAGTTCAGCTATGGGTGGGTGTCCAGTGCCAAAAATTCTCCTAGAATTAAAGGCAGCTGTGTGTTTCAGAGGCTGTGAAGTCCTCCCAGACAGCTTAGAAGTCAGACACCCGGGTCCCCACAGCGGCTACCAGCGCTTTGGGATTTGAGATGGGTGCCAGAGCTGACCGCGGGGATGGAGCACATGTTAGGTACCCCTAATGGGAGGTCCTGCGGGCCCACACGTTGGCCCCTCTGGTCTGACATCGCAGCTTCAGTGTGCCTGGGCAGCGCAAGCCAACTTCAAAAAGCACTTTTTCTGAAGAAATCTCCAAACACAGCAGGACTGACACAGCCGTTTCTTGGTTCTCTGCAAAGGAGACATGTCAAGAGTAAAAGGCTGTTGTAACCTGGCTTGTGTTGATGTAAAAAAAAACAATTTTCCCATTCAGGGAACAGCCCCACGTCAGAATTGCAGCGTACAACAGTAAACAAAGTACAGTCGTTCTCCCATTTGGAGCTGGTCTGTCCTCCCACTGCACGTTAGCCCTTACATGGTGATTTACCAACTGCTCTTCTGCATTTGTGATGATTGATTGAAATTTGTTCTCACTGGAGTGCAAGGTTTGGGATCTAGACTGCCACTTCAAGTCTCTGTTAGTGATGAAATTCCACAGAGGTGAAAATAAGCATTTTCCTACTGAAATCAGTGAATTGATACTGCCTAACAGTGAGAAGGTCTTGGGCCTTTCACATTGTGAAGCTGCAATGAATCACCTTTCATGGAGTTTAATGCGTACAGGAAGAACCCCTTTCCTGCATTTTTTCACCATCTCCCCTCTGATCAAAAGCAATTCGCTGTCAACTGCGGCCATTCTGCTTAGGTACGATGCACTGTTCAATCAGCGTATCCTACCAACGCTACCATCCTCCAGGTGAGATGGAGAGTGAAATAACGCCTGAGGCAGACGGTGACAGGTAGGTCCCCGTCACACTGCAGATTCACTGATGGCTCTGACCCCTGCACCACTTAAAGTACTTTTGATTGCAAAATTGCTCTGTTGCATGGCACAGCCGTGAGGGGGACCTGCAGCAGAACCCCACTCACTCTGACGAGCTATTTAGCTGCAATATTTATACCTGCTGCGTAGAAATGGAGAGCCAGGCTTCCAGAACCTCTGAACGCTGCCGTCAGCTGAAGCAGCAGGGAATGCTGCCTCCCATCCCTGTAACAGCTCCACGTTTCAGGATGCAAAGGAGAAGGGAAGTGGTCCCTGAGTCACAAAAAAAGTTTCCTGTGTTTCAAACACTGGAAAGGGACCTCTGATATTCTGAAGGCACCATCCCAGCCTTGCTGATATTATGAAACGCATGGGGAAACTTGCCAAGAAACAGCGCAGCTCACAGTAGGCAGCATCTAAAACCCAAAGCCTTGGAAAGGTGGAGAAAAACCTTAACAAACTCATGGAAGTAAGTTTCTCCCACAGAGTGTTCTCCAACTCTGTCACTTACTTAATTTAAGATACAGAGAAAAGTTACCTCAGTGTGATGGAGGTAAGAAAGACAGATGACTAGCAATTGTGAAAATTTTGAAAATCAGTGTTTAAGAAGTGTGGGATAGCTGTGGAAATGACACAATGCAAAGGGAAAGATCTGTGAATTAGAGTAGTCAGACACAGACCTACAAATATCATGGATATTTTTAGTTGATGGCAATTCTGAAAAATCCACAGGGGGAGGAGAAGGGAACGAGGACAGAAAAAGCAGTTGTCACTGAACAAATCCTGTCAGCGTTGCACACATCATTTCAATTTTGAGCTTTTTTTTAAAGAAAGCAGAGTTCTAGGCAGAAAATCCATTTGAAATAAAAAATTGAAAGTTTCATTTTGAAAGTCGAGGCAAAATATTCAGATTCTTTTGGCATGTGTTGGATTTTTTTCAACATGAAATTCAACAAAGTCTCGCAAGTCCACAGACTTATTTTCATGCCACTGAATCTGCATCTTTCCATGGAAAATGTTTTGGTTTTAAATATTTATCCAAACCTCATCAGTAAGAGAGGTGTTTTTTCATGACAGGAATTACAGTAGAAAATGTTCAGTATTCTTAGCGTCTACCCTTCACAGCATATTTTGCATAATACGTATTTTCTTCTGGTATATACCACTAGAGTACCATGTGTCTTCACCATAATATAATGAATATCAAAATAAAGATTACTTGCTGTATCTAACACAGCATTATATTATTTTTTAACATTCTAGATAAATCAATAGAGAGGACTTAAAATTTTGTGTAGACAGCATTTTTAAATAAAAGGTTAGATTCCCTCTGGAAATGTGTGCAACTCCAACTGCATCCCAATAGCAACACTGCATTTTTAAACAAAGGCAAATATCAACTCATTTTATTTTAACCACATACTTCCTAACTGTGCATACTGTTGCAGCAATTAATAAATATGTTGTATATTTGACAATACCTAAAGCAGTGACGTGAATACAGCTAAATTTCACTGAAATTGTAATGGATTTTTCCAGCTTCACTTGCTCTAAATAAATACTGTTTCTCGCAGGCGAGAGGAAAACCAGGGATGCAATGCAGCCAGCGCAGCCCAGTGAAAGGCCTTTGGTCTCATTGCTCGCAAGAACTAAGGGCAAGAAAAAACTCTCACACTCAGCCATTAAAAAATAACATCCCAATGTGCCCTGGGACTACCTAGAAGCCTCACAAGGTGTTTGGCACAAAGAATTACAGCCTGCCCTTTGACACTCTGAAAGGGGGTCCAGCAACTTGGGAGCACAGGACACAGGCTGCCTTGGACCTACGTCAAGACCCTGCCACAGGCAAGCAGCAGCAGAAGGTGCCTGTCTAGCCTTACACAGACACCCACCAAATTAATAGTGCATCGTTACTGATAGTGCTGTGCCCTACAAAACACCTACCCACACCTTGCTACATATCTATAGATCTTCCAGCCTTCACTACAAATCAAGGTGAAAGCAGATAGATAGGCAGAACAGAGGGAAGCCTGCCTCTAATGAGAAATTGAGGAACGCAGGTCAGAGCACATGCGTGCGTGCACACACATACACGTGCAAACATGCACATCCGTTCTTGGTTCCTCCATCCTTTCCCCTACCCTAGCAGAAATGCCCAAAAGTCAAGCTCCTGGGCCCACTCAGGCCTGACCCTCCTAATTTCGAAAGGGTCCAAAGCAGGTTGAAGAAGGGCCTTTCTGAAAGACTTCCTGTCGAATTTAACGAACAATCACCTTGGTCTCCCCCTGACTCCCAACCCAAAAGGAAGGAAGCAAGAATCCGGCGGGTGGATACCCCCCTACACATACGCACATGCGCCCACACATCCCCCATGCCCACATATACACACACGAGGGGATTCTTTGGAAGTCTTTCCAAGGAGGTTTTTCCCCCAGCAAAGTGGGTCAAAAGGAGACTAGTGATATGGTGTTTTTTAACTCTCAATCTCAACCATCTTCTTCCTTCAGCTTGCATTTAATATGCAGGCTCAAAATGTTGATCAACTGACATTAAATAGTGCCTATGCTAGGCTTCTTCATCGCAGTTGTGCTGCTGGCATAGACATACTGCCAGCCTTGACTACTGTAGTGACTGAAAAGCCTGCATCAGCCTACATCAGCCACCCCACCACCACCAGTGACAAAGCATCATCAATACTGGCAAAAACATGAGGTTTCTTCAGAAAAATAAGAAAAAAAAAGCACAGACATAATCCTCATCTTCATCACCTCTTATTAATGATTTTAACATGCCGTTGTATGGATGCTCATTGCCCAGTATTCAACTCTCTTTGCTGAGCTGAGTGATTTAGACAATGCAGCAAAGTCACTGATGATAATTCACTACACCGCGGTCTCTTCTGCCAATTGCCAGCTGTTCCCTAACGTGCAGAACAAAGTGCATAGCGGGGACCAACCCCTGGAGGACTCCACTTCAGCCCACAGCACCTCTAAGACCTGAGCGGAAGCGGCCATGTGCTAAATATGACAGAGGCTACTGCCACCACAGCCACCACCCAGAGGCTCAACCTCCAAATCTGTGGGCGCAGAATGATCAGGAGGCAGCGATGGGTCAGTGAGGGGTGACCTGCTCCCGACAGCACAACAGCAGCACAATATGTTGCTCTACTTCCACCTCCGCTCACTTATGTCTCCCCTTTATGGGCTGTTTCTGAGATCTGTCAGTGGAACCATGTTTAACCTATCTCGTGTCCAACCTGTTGTTGCTTTGCGGAAAACGAGGTAACTGCCCTGTGTCTTCCCTCAAAACCAGCCTTGCATCATGCCGAATGCTGAATGGCTACAGGAAAAAAATCTCCCTTCTGTCAACTTAATCTCATGAGTACTAAGCATAAAGAAGACAAAACATAGCGCCATTCAAAATACCGCCTCTTTACAAGCATAACAAACTCTCTGTGGAGTAAAATTACCAAATTGGTTGATTCTTTCAGAGGGCTGTAATGCATAAAAAAACGTAAAAAATGTGTGTGTGTGCGTTTTTCTTCATTCTTTTTTCAAAGCTGCTGATTGTTCATATGTGTGTGTAAATAAAGCTTTCACATTCATAATCAACCACCTCCTCTTCCTTCCCTCCCCTCCTGCCTTATTCTTTTCACACTGCTTCAATCCTTTGTTAGTAGCAGTAATCACACAATGAGATTTGCCTGAGAAATTTCCGGAGAAGCAAAATGAAAAAAAAATTCTTTTCTTTACATTTTCATGAAAGCATGACATTTCAGGGTCTTTTTCCCCTATGACTGAACACAAATTCATGCTTCTGAAAAATATAACTTTAAAATTTTGGGGCAAAGGAAACTGCAATGGTTTTCCCCAGCAATGTGAAAAGGATAGTGGTATTGCAAAGAACTGGCTGTAAAAACTTCCAAAAGAGAGAGTATAGCAACGAAACACCTCCTTTTTATCTCAGAAAGATCCGGGTAATGAATGATTGGGATACAGAAAATAGTCAAGGTAACTATTTAAAAATACGCATATGTGTTTAAACCTCACATGCTTTCTTTTTTCTCAAGAAAGGTGGCTTAAGAATGGAAAAGAGTCCCCAGCTCACCCCGTTCTCAGCTGGTGGAGTTCACTGCAGGAATGGCTTCACTCTGTTCTTTCCCCTCATCTGTTCACCCTCCATCTACTCATACTGTATTGTATCTACTAATACTACAGAAACTAACTCACTAACTAACTTTTACTGGTCTTGATTCAGGTCAGAGAGGAAGAAGGATACACTTCTTATTACATATAAAGCAGCTTTTTTCACTTTTAGTGAAGGAAAACGAAAATGGGAAACAGGAATGGGAAATGGGAAGGGGAAAGGGAAGGGAGAAAGGAAGAACAAAGGGAAGAAAGAGAGAAAATGAAGAGTTCCGTTTTTTGATTCAGTGATTCTTCAGATTGGCTTTAAAGATGACAGAAGGCAAACCTACCGTATAAAATGTAAGTCTTTTCATCAAGCTTTTGCAATGTCTTTCAAACTCTAAATTACATTGCAGTCCTTGTCACCCACAGTAATTTATGTTCATAAGGTCATAAGCTATTTTTCATTAAATATGTAACTTTAGCCTAGCTTAAGACATGACAGACTGGAAGTATATAATTGTTCTTTAGCTACCCACCAAAGCTGATGTTGAATCAACAATTTTTTAGGCTAACTTGATCTGTTTTCACAGGCTGGCTAATAAACCCTGAGTTAAACTGTGGTATGTAATACATTAAGCATCCCAAGACCCAGAAAGTTCTCTATGACAAACCTTTTAAATATAATCAATGTGCTGGTTAGAATTCAGCTTCAGTTGAACTAAAGGCTAAAACAAGAATAGGATGGCATTTTTAAACAAAAGAAAAATGTGGAATATTTTCTCCCAAATCATACAAAACTATTTAGATTCATCAATCCCAAATTCATGAGGAATTCTAGAAACTATGATTTAGGCACAAATATAGTAGCATTCAATGTTGACTAGTGAAAGATAATGTGAATTAAAGAAACAGTTTAAAGTGTTCAGAACCATGACTGGATTACATACTAATTATAACCCAAAAAAATCTCGATGTCATTGCCCTGGGCAAGTCATTACTAACAGTTGCACACAACTGAAATATGTTTGCGAAGTTTTCCTGGTAGAATAATGTGTTTGTATTTATTGTTATAACAGATTGTCATCATTATCTGTTAGGCTTTTTTATCTGTATATTTTCCAAACTGCTTTATAACATAAAAAAATCAAAAATAAACCTTTCCCTTGTAATGCTTTCATAACTACTACAAGATTTATACATCACCTTAACTTAAAGTGCAACAGATGGACTGCCAGCAGGAAACCATGAAATTGTCAGAAAGACAGTAAGAAAAGGATAAAACGCAAAAATTGCAAGAGTTCCTATATATAGTCAGTGTTTGATCTACTATACTACTCTTCTGTCATCTTTGTGAATCTTTATTCTCCTGGAAAAGTATATTCTTATCCTAGCAGGAAAGTATAAGTGCCCACAGGACTCCCCAAATTATGAATAAGGGACCTGCAGCAATGCATTGACTGTGATGTGCACTAGTTTTTATTATAGTGCATTAATGTTAACTGAGATACATCATTATGACCATAGTAAAAGATAAACAAGGTAATACTTCTGTAATAATTTTTTAATTTCCTAGTTTTCCATCTTTAGTTATGTAGGAAAATGTCTGTATGTGCCATGACATAAGTATTTAGCATTTTTTCCCAAAGAATATCCAAGGACTTCCGATCAACTTTTGAGACTCAGATTTATTCTTTTGAGACAATGTAGCAATTCAAGTACAATGTACAATTCAAGGAACGTGTGGACGTGGCATTGCGGGACATGGTTTAGTGGGCATGGTGGTGTTGGGTTGATGGTTGGACTTAATGATCTTACAGGTCTTTTCCAACATTACTCATTCTGTGATTCTGTAAATCATTTAATTGATGGTATTTATTCTGTGGAAAACAACATACCAGGTAAATTTTTTTTAAAACCCTTCATGCCTATACTGTTATAAAATTGTAAGAAGTTATCATTCTTACCAAGCATTAAAACAGGGTACAGAGAATACCATTCATTAAGAAAAAGCCCAGATGTATAGGGAGACCATATAAGGTAACAGTGAGTAGCTGAAAGATGAATCATCAAAAAAAAAAAAAAAATCACAAGGGAGAGCTGACAGGAAGAATTCACAGAAAGAACAGGCTACTTTTTAGAATATTATATTCACAGGTGGAGAGAGAGAATTTATTTTTAATTACTAGAAATGTAAGGGGATTTTATTTTTATAAGAGAATGAATGGTTTGATACCAATGGCAAAACATTTTAGTGCACAGTAAAAATCTTTTAACCATCTTGGAGACCTGGCGTCCCCATCAGCAATACATGAGGCTTATATATCAGGTTATAAACAGCTTCTTCCCTCCTGGCATTAAACATTTGGATGCTTTGCAAGCATAAAAACATATGATACACGCGACAGCAGCTACCACAATTGGGTAATTTGGGCAAAATCTCCTCCAGGGCTCCTCGCTCTCCCTGGCCACATTCAGGAGGGAAGCTGAGGCAGAGCAGAGGCCTGGGAGATGGAGGGAGGAAAGGTCACAGGCACGCAGACACCATGATGGTATCGAGCAAGAACAGAACGAGTTGCAGAAAGTCAGGGCTGATGTGCACTGGCAGAGCCTCCCGACTGCGACAGGAGTCGCAGGAGAAAGCTGCGAGCCTGCATGGTGCTTTATGAAACACGCAAATGACAAAATCTCTGTTCCAAAGAGGGCTCGATCTCCTCATTTCCACCGAGCCAGACAACTCCACCTCCTGGAGCCAGATCAGACACCACCCCTCATCTCACTGCACCACCTCGGTGTGCCGTTTTCCAAGAGGTAATCTATTTGCCAACTTCTATTTTTGTCAGATCAACCTGTTCCCTGAAGCATAATGAAAACTCCTTGCCAGATCAATTTGTTTCTGAAGTTTCCTGGTTGCCAGCTCCACTCTGAGTTATTTCATTTTGTCTGCATGTCAGAACCATTAGGCTGGCAACTGCTTAAATCTTTCATTATTGTCACAGGTGGGGGGGGGGGTGTGCTAGATAATCACAAAGTGAAGCAAAATGTCTGCCCTGCGGAGACGGCGCTCCAAGTGATGTGGAAGCAAAAGAAAGTACTAGCAGCGGGTGCTGCCACCGCATAGTGGAAGAGATGAAGGGGTTTTTGGCTTTTCTGTCCAGCTGTGCAGGTGGCACAATGCTGCAGGAAGCAGGACTAAGCCTTTAGCACGGGCTGAAGCACCGTTCGGCAAGCAGCCCTCTTGCAGGGCCCTGGAAGACACGTCGGGGAGGCACCAGCTCCTGGTCTGGCTGAAACCTGCCGCTCAGCTGGCATTGCAATTAGCTGAGTAATCCTACAATATTAATGTCCTTGAGTGGAATTTTTTTTTTTTTTTTTTTTTGACCCAGTGTGATATTTTGTACTGTCAGGAAGCGAGTAGCAAAGGCCAGTGTCCAAGAAGAGATGAGTCAGGTTACATGGGCAGACAAAAGAAGCAGATCTGCAGTCCTGCAAGAGGAGTGCGAGGCTGTCAGCATGTTAGAGAGGCACAGGGTTTTTATGAAAGGCGGTGCTGAGTCATGAATGACAGCAAGAAGACAAAGGGAGATTGAAGGTGAAACAGAGTATACACAGAGAGGATTACCAGGAAAAAGCCTGCATTTCATATTATCCCTTCCATTCTTTAGGGCTTCACAGGAAATTATGTGCCTTGGTTTTTGAAAACAGCGTATTGCAGAAGCTCTGTGTGCTCTGCTCTTGGTTCATTCTGCATGCTTTGCGGTGAACTAGGACAGTGCTGATTAGAGTTAGACAGCTCATAACCCTATTCAGGATTTTTCCCCTTAGGAGAGAAGAAAAAAAAAAGCTGATGTAATTTCCCAGGGCTCCTTCTTTGGCTTTGCTATTGCATAGCTACACAGTCTCCCGGAGTAATTGTCACAAACAACATCCCAGCCCCCCTCTAGACTGAGGGACCTTCTGGCTGCTTTTCCTTGCCTGTGTTTTCTGCTCTATGTAAGGAACAAAATGGGGAGAGTGAAATCAGAAGAATAAAAAAGGTGATGAAATTTTCATTTCAGACACAGAAGGTACATTCAGTACTGGATGTCAGAGGGAAATCTGAGAAAGTAGCTTTTGCGTTCCAGACTGTGCCTTTTCTACTGACGGGGTGAAACTGAAGTGGGAGGCGGCAAATGACAGGCTGCTGATCCTCTGCAGCAGAGACCCTTTCCAAACAGTATCAGCCATGCAGAGACTCCGTTCAGATCCTTTGCCTCCCTCTCCAACACACCACGCCATCGTTTAATTGATTCTGAAAACCTGCTTCTTGATCACACCCACAGGTCTCATAAATGCACTACGGTTAAATTCATCTTGGCCTGATGGCTGAAGGCTCACATATATACACGAGCCCTGGTCTGAACCCCTCAAAATACGAGTCCAGAAAAACAACAACAAACCTGCTTTCAAATAAGCAGGAAAAAACAGACACGTTAAAGATTTGTTTTAAAGGAGCAAATACTGTACTCCCCTAAATCTGTGACCACTCACTTTAAAAAGCAACATCTGAGGAATCAAAGGAGATACTCAGATTTGGAAGGCCAATCATATTTGAATGTAAATAACTGTTTATGTACTTGTGGAGGGAAATCATTTTACAGTATATTACAAAACAGCTTGCTGCCTCCGTGTCTCTTTTTTCCACCTGAAAAGTAGGTCAACAATCCTTATAGCTTTGAAAAGAAGAAATCAGGAATGCTTGTTGAAAACAAGCAGGGGTTAATTTCAGTCATAAACAGAAAGAAATATTAGTTTTACCTTTTGTATGTGAGATTTCAGTATATAGTTAGAAGTCAAGCACCACTGCACATTATCCAGTGTTCACACCAAGAGCCAGCTGCACCCTAACTTTTCAATACTCTGCTTCAGTGTCAATGCAAGTGGATGAGTTGCAATATACAGCCTGCAGCAACATAAAATCAAAACCTCTCTCATGAGGAGTAAGGGGGAAAGGGAGAGATGGGCTAGGACAGCCTTATAAACAAGGAGCTATTTGGGAAAAGGAAGATGGCAAGATGGCCGAAGGATCTGACGATTCAGCATATCCCTCTGTAACTACCTAGAAAATTACAGAATAAATGGGATCTTAAACTATTTATGGATGCTTACATCATCACAACAAAACCCAAAAGGAAAATAATAATTACTTTTCTTGCCTCCCCTTGGAATAAACGTCCACCAAGGGCACTATGGACTTTATGTAACTAAGCCCAGCAAATCTAAGAGAACTCGCATTTCCCTTGTGACAAAACCATTTGTCATTTAAAAGGACTGGCAATTGATGTATTTTTAAAAGCAGTGATCAGCTACTGGGAAGGCTTCTGTTTTCTGATATCAGGCAACTTCCAGTACCAAAGGTGAAGCACTTGCCTGTTACGATGTAGCAGGAAAGTTCTTTACAGAACTAAACATGTTAACACTTATGCCAGTACACGCTTACATACACATGCATACAAACACAAATGGGTCTATAACCATGACTGATGCAGTTGCGTATTTTTCTTTGTAGTTTTCCTGATAGCCTACTGAGAGTACTTTATTTTACTTAAACAGGGAGAGAATGCCTAGGACCCTGTGGTTCTGGCCGCCCCACTTCATTCCATTACACAGTAACTGCTCAGAAAAAATCCTGGGCAAAAACTGAAGCTTATTGATATTCTAGTTTAGATAAACAAGACTGTATATGCATTAGTGAGGCAAGCTGAATAATGAAATCTCAAACAATGCAGCATGGAATAATTGTATTTTGTTTAGCTATACAATGAATTTTCAATAGCCCTTTAAAAACAGTATTTTATGACTTTGGTTGAGATTGCAAGCTTTAATGGTGTTTGTAATGTGTCCAGTAATTCTGGTGGATCCTTGTCAAAATTGCAGCAGGCTTTCCATTTGGACTTTCTCCATCATTAGGTCTTATTTTCCTGTCAGTTTGCCCATTTTGTCATGAGTTTCTTTCAGACAACAGACTGGGCAACATACCTCCAGCAGCAATAGAAATCAAACAGTCTATAAAAATAAAAATATGTTTTAATAATTATTTCCACAAAAGATGGTTTATCAGAATGTATAATATGAATGCTAGACTCATGATAGCCACTTCCGTTTTCTCAAGCACACAAAAAAGCTTTGCTTTTCCTTATTTTCTTCTTAAAAAGAGTTGATACACTAGAATTTCATTTAGGACTCTTGAAATGTGTTAAAACAGCCCAACAAAAGCTAACTTGCCAAATTCAGCTGTGATGTGAGATGGGGTTTAAGCTGCATAGCAAGTTTAAATTAGTAAGAAAAGGGGTAGATGTTAATATTTTTCCACCAGTGCCACTCTAACACTCAAAGCTAATGCCAAAAGCTTTTAAAGAACACCGACAACTTCTCATAGGCTGAACTGATCCTCTGTTAATTACAGACATGATTATTGTTTTAAGCAAACATCAGTTTACACTAAGCCTGAACTTTACAGTCCCCTTTACTTGCTTTTGCTGAAATGCAGCTCTCATCATTCCAGGATCAGACTCACTTCTTGCATTAATCAGTGCAATTTTCTGAGGTTACTGGAATGCCATTAGATTAGGTCAGCAGATAAATTGGCCCTTTGCGTGTATCCTAATCTTACATCCCCATGAAATACCACATCACTCACATCAGTCTGACTTTTACCCTTGGAAGTAGTTTCACAGCGCACTCTTGCAGTGCAGTTCATACCATTATTGGCTTTGCTGTATAATCTGTCCCAGGGTCTCCGGAGAGACTTCCTTGAGTCTGTTCACTCCAAGCAGCATTTGATAGACTTTGGCTTTTTTTCTTGGTTTTTTTTTTTTTAGTTTAGTGAACATTTAGGAAAAATTTCAGGAAAGACAAGAGGTGATGCATTGGTATCACAAAGAAAGTATACCCCTTTTTTTGTTGTTTTGACTGAGGTTGCAGAGGACACTGCAGCTGTATCACTCCCAGGAGGTCCCATGATGGCAGGCAGCTCAGCGCACTGTTTCTTCTTGTCAGCTCCTTCTGGGCTGATGTGGAAGATCATGGTGCAGACAAGCTGAAGTGGGGTTCACAGATTTTGGCACTGTACAGAGCAACCAACATAAGGAAGGTGAGATCGCTGTTGCACAGCTATGTGTCAGAGGGGTCACCTCAGAAGACGATGGGTTACAGTCCTTGCCATGATCTGGTGAGGAAAGGATGGGACTTCACCTGGTCCAAACGCTTTTAAGCTCCCACTGCCTAAAATCCCCAAATAATTCAGGTGAAGCTGTCCCGTGAGGGATTTTCCCTGTTATCAATGCACAAGTGCAGTACCTATGCACCGTCACCATCCACACTGGAGGGGTGTTCATGGGTCACCTCTCACACCTTAAATCAAGGTTTCTACAGCACCTTCCCTTTTTCTCACCTCCTTATTCTGCTCGAAAATTTAGAAGGAAATACTCTAACACGTAAGCAGCATTTTGTGAACGTAACCTATCGAATGCATAGCTCTTTTGGCTTCAAAACGCGTACTTTGGGCCATTTTTGCAGCACCCACAGCGTAAGCGATAGGTTACCGGGACGCAGAAGAGGGCTTGACGAGCAGCAGCCAGGCCCACGTTGTGGCAGGAGAAGAGGCCCAGGCTGCAAGGGAGCCCTGGGCGCCCGCTGAGCCCGGCCCTACAGGACTAAAGCCGGTGACAGACCACCCCCTCGCCCCTTTTCTCCTGCGTTTCTGTAGATCCTTCCCTGCCGCCCACAAACTCTCCTCACAGCGGAGCGAGAGGCGGGGGGCTACAGGCAAACCCCGCGGCTGGGCGGACAGGGAAGATGGCGGCCGCCCCCCCCGAGGCACCCCGGCCCCAGGCGGCTTTTTTGCACGGTGTTGTTTTAACTGCTCCGCCGCCGGGCGGGGCAGGGGTGGCCGTCCCCGGCCTCCCGACAACGTGTTTTAACACCGCCCGCCGCGGCCGCAACAGGAAACTGTAAATTTAGGCAGTCTGGTTGGAAAGAAACATTCGCCTCTCGACGAGGCGGGTGGGGGACGCCCCTCCCCCACCCCGCGGCCGCGCGGCCCGGCGCGCGCCCCTCCCCCCGCGCTGCGCCGCCCGGCGGCGTCACGTGCTCCCGCCCGGCGGGGTGGAGGAGGGGCGGCGGAGTGAACCTGCTCTTTGTGGCGAGGTCAGCGCCGGCTCCCGCCGCGCCCGGCGGGTACCGACAACCCTCGAAGAGAGGGGCACTCCCCGCCGGCCCGCACCCTCCACCGGGGAGGAGAACGCGGCGGGCGCTGTGGTGTGGGGCGGCGGGCGGGGGCCGCGGCTTCTGGGTGCTGCCCCGGCGGCCGAGCGGGGGCAGGGCCGACCACGGGCCGAGGCCGGGGCCTGGGCTTGTGCGAGCGTGGCCCCCACGGCCCGCCCCTCACACTGCTCAAGCCACGCTACAGGCCGGCGCGGGGCGCTGCCGGTCCCCGACGGGAGAGCCAGCCCTCGCAGGGCACCGGCTTCTTGTAGCCCTGGCACCCTTTGGGGCCTTCCAGCGCTGGGGACCCCCACCCCCAGCCACATCAGCTACCACCTGGTGCCTCCATTTTGTCCACCGTCACCAGCGCCGGGGAAGGTGCAGGCGAGGCTCAACGTCCTTGAGGCAGGCCCGGAGGGTTCGGCCTCCCCGGTGTGAGGGGTTGTCATCACCGCTGCTCCAGCAGCAGGCCCGTGGGACGGGCAGGGAGAGCCCCCCTCGTGAGGGTCGCCCCCTTCTCAGAGCAGCCTTCCTGCTCGTCTTCAGGGCTTTGCAGCTCCACCGAGAGCTGAAAGAGGGTGCTTCAAAGTGTAAACAGCGCGCAGGATTATTTCTGGCTTCTGTAGGGGAATGCAACCGTGTTGAAACCCCCTCGCAGGCACTTCCCTCTCCTCTGCCTCCTGGAGAGCAGCACCGACTCAGATGTCATCTCCTGAAGCGTTGCTAAGATTTGACCCACTGAAACCAGCAGAGAAAAAGTACTATTATATCAGCGTCGATACACAAAGTGCCCTAATCCCCGTTACTTTCTTTGCCTGCAGGAAAACTTTCTTCGATTTTTCTCTCCTTTCCAGGCTTAATGATCAATTAAATAAATACCAGCTTCAAGTCACCTTGCCTACACTTCCTTTCCCTTCCCTCCCCCAGCCCTCGCATTGCAGACATCTGTTTCTGGCTGCCTGGGTTAAACTCTTCCCTTTGAGCCTCGGTGTGCTCAGGGGCCGGGGCAGGGAGAAGCTGGGGGAGGGGAGCCTGGTTCTTGGCCTTTGACCTCTGTTGGGATAAGAAAAGCGGGTTAAAAGGTCAAGGAAAACAATTGCAAGGCTCCTTTTGCTTGAATAGCATGCCAAATAAACTTATCCCGGGGATTTGGAATGATCCTTTTATGGGAATTTCTACCTCCCTTGGGATTGTGCAGGCTGACTTTATGGGAGCTGAGGGCATGCTCAATTATTCTGGGGGGAGGGGGCAGCAGTGCTTGAGCTCTTCTCAGCACCCTTGTTTGAGGACACAGAAATACGAAGAAGGAGGAGGAGGAGGGCTCTGCAGCCTGGTTTTTAACTCTTGCGAGCTTCCCTGAAATTTGTCAGCTAATACATTGACTTTTTCATCTTTTAATCATTTCTAATCTATAATGTTGGCGTTTAAAGTCAAGGAGAAAGAATATGGGCCTGGCTTGCTTTTTACCCAAAGTGCATCAGTGTGACTCCATTTACTAATGAAGTTACAGCTGTATGTGAGAGCAAATGTTTCCCTAACTCTGTATAAAAGAGTATTTTATTATCAATAGCTGCCTGGTAGTCCTAGGTGCTAGAACTTTCTTTGAAAGGCTTCTCTATAAGTACCTTCTGTTGGTCCTACACGGTTCAAATTTTTGCAGTGTAAACTGGCAAGCAGGCACCTTTGTAGAGGAATGAGTCTTTTGGAATAAACTCACATGGCTGAAAATTCTTCAGAGCTTTTTAAAGAAAATTTTTTTAAAAAAAAAATTCCACAAAATATTTCTCATGTTTATTTTTTTAGAATTTTAAAACAAAGGGCATTTTTCAAAACACTTCAGTTTCTGAAGGCAGAAAATTGTCATTTTTTTTACAGTCAGTTTTTCATCTAAATCTTTGTTCTTTTTTCCTTGCTGGTAAGAAATTCCAGACAAACCCCCACATGCTTGCAAAACTGCTTTAGGGAAAGCCCTCGGCAGGTCAGGCGGTTCTAACAGGCAGTGGACTTTGATGTCAGCCTTTCCTGCCGGGGATGCGCGGCAGCCGCACCGGCCAGAGCATCAGGGGGAGAGCTAGCTGATGAAAGGGACACCCCCAGAGCACAGGAGTCTCTTACTACTTTGCCATCTCCTTTGCACTTGGGTCAGGGCCTGATCGACCAGCTGTACCGGTTAGCATGATGGGGAAAAAAAGCAACCTATGTGGGCAAGAGACTTTGCATAGGCATAGTTATAGCCCCTAGTCAAAATTGGCTAGTGTACGCCAGTCTGGCACACTGAATGTAATACACACGTACTGGGACCAACGGTTTCCTACATTTGCATATCTAAGAATTCATACTGGGGTTGTGAGCACAGTTCTGAAGTGCTGGTAACCCCAACAAAAAAGGTCCTTTTGATATAGAGTATCGGTTGGAAGTATTGGATGAGGGAAGAGCTGCAAAAACGGATACATCAAGTATGCAGAAACTGCTTAGTTAATTAAAAAGTTGATTAAATCAGTGATCTTTTTGGATAACAGTGAAAATGAAGTAGAAAATATTTCATCATGTTAGAGCAGTGAAGACACTTCTAACGCCTGGGTGTAGATGCAGCACATAGAGATCACGTAAATTGTAGTAAGTACATTTGTATTTTTAGCAAATTTTCCTTTTAAGAAGAGAGTAGTTTGTTTACATGTACTGGGAGATCCTGAAATAATAGAGGCCAGTATTCTGAAACCCTTTGTGGAAGTATGGATACACGAATTGCTGGTTCTCTGTTTTTTTGTTGTTACGACACGTCTGCGTTAGAAGGCATTGCTACAGTCATGCATAAGAGCTTGTTTAAATAAAACTTTCACAATACTCAGAGAAGGGTGCTAACCTCAGAACCGTTATGATGACTTTTGCAGGTTCTGTCATTAGCTGTTACATTCCTGAAGGTACCTACAAATGATTGGGTAGACTCATCTTAAGCTAGGGAGGTCCAAGTAGGCCATTTCACTTCATCTAGTAGCCTGGCCCATCATCTCTGTTTCTGCATAAAAGAGTAAATCCACGCACGAGGAATCCTCTGAGGAAGTCGCCCGCTGCTGACGGCAACAGCAACGAGAGGGCTGGAGGGTACCCCAGAGTCCCTGCAGACATGCAAAGCTCCTTGGAAATATTCCAATGGCTGGAAGCAAAACTGGGCCTGCTTAGGTGCAGATTTGAGGGATTTTCCATGAGGAGGTGGTCATCAAGCATCATTGCTGGCCTTATTTGCAGTCTAGGATGTGCATGCGTGCAGGCTGTTGTTTTATTGTTCTCCTTTCTGAAGATAAAAAGAGGTTCTTTGTCCTCCTTAGAGGGAAAATAATAATTTTAACAGAAAAGGCAGTGATCTCTTTTGGGGGGGGCAGTGAAAATACTGCCCTTCTGTGTGAAATTGCAGAACAGAGTAGGTCTGCTTGGCACAGAAAGGGCCCATCTACCACAATTGGGTGTCATTGCTGTTCACCCAGGGCTAGGAGAAAAATAGTCCTGTCTCCTTGCTGTTGCTATGGGAACTTTTTCGGAGTTCTCGCAACTCTTTTTTCAGGGCTGTTGGAACAATGAAGAATATTGAGCAGAGTATCAACCGTTATCCAAAGCATTTTAACAAATACCAAGTTTTATTTAAAACTGCACCACCATCAGCTCTTGCCAGCTCTTGTCTAATTACTGTTGCAGCAAATACGGTGGCTTTCCAAGAACGCCACTGAAGCTCCCCACAGCTCTGTTGCTCATCCATTTGGGTCACCTACCGAGTTACATTCTGCCTTGCGGTAAAGCAAATTCCATGTGTGTTTCCTCATGATGGTGCAATTAATTTATTTATTCAAGCAATTCACTGAAATGTTAGAACAGAAAGGCATACGGTGTGGACTACTTGCACAAGTCAGAGTCAATTTGTTACTTGCAGCACTGGTAACTTACTATATTGATACCTCTCAAATGATTGGCTTTTGTGCCCAACTCTGATCCTTAATGCATTAACCTTAAGAAACTTGGACTTTAAGCATACACATGTATTCTATAACAGCAGGACTGATTTCTTGATGCAGTTATTCCTTCACCTTAATTCTTTGTACTAGGTGGGTCATATTTTCAACAGCCTACATCCAGGAAGCTACTGCAGCACAAAAGTCATGACATCCCTGTGGACAAAAGCTGCTTATTTTCCAGATATGAGTCAGTCACAGGTTTAAATCAGGGCATTTTTTGGTTTTCACTCGAGGGGAAGTTGAAAATTTTTTTTATTATTTTTCCAGGATCCACCCTGTATGACAAGTCTGTGACAATTTTATAACTGTTTCTTCTTAAGGTTAGAATTGGTAATGTATCTCTAATTTTATGCAACATCATGAGCATGCCTAGTACCATCATCACAGTACTGACCTGTGGCACTAAAACTGAAAAAAATTTCACTATTAGATTTGAAGAGTAGGAAAGAGGAGGTGAGTTTTTTTGTTTTAATTTTAACCTCTCTTTAAGAATGCTTTCTTCTCTGAGAAAATGGAGAAAAAAGGACTAATTCATGATATAGATGGTAAAATGAAACCATAAGAGAGAAGTATTGAATGTGAATCACGCTGTTGCTAACTCCAGTTTCAGAGGTGCGGGCGTGAAAAAATAATTCACATCACCAGAATCAAAATGTATGTGATTCTTCTTTAAAAAATGAGTAAAAATGGAAAGCTCTGTATTAGTACCATTTCTGTGAGTTTGAGCTTAAACTCAGAGTGCGTGGTTTTATGCTGGTGAGTACTTGAGAAAACAGTTACCAGCTGCCAAGCTACAGTCTCCTAGGCTTGTGTGAAGGGCTGCTGTGAAGATTAGAAAATTATATTCCTCAGCTGCAGTTTGCATAGGTGCGCACACCGTGCTATTCCTTGGCTTTCTGCCATTCTTAAATTCAGGCAGGGAATGAAAACCACGAGACTCTTCCCTCCCGTTGCTTCAGAGGAGAAGAGTCCTTACCCTTGCCGCGTCTGCCTGCTCTGGAGCGGGGAGCTGAACACCTGCGTGCATTGCAGTGTCATAATCCTGCTCAGAGGGAAATTAAAGCTGAAGTTCACGAGGAGATCTGCTGGAGATGAATGGACCGAGGGCTGCTATTGTGTGGAGAGCAAGGCCGGATGGCATTCTGCTTCAGAGAGCTCCCATGATCTGCGAAAGAGTATGTCTATTGCCACAACAGTTCAGGGTGGCCAAGTTACTCCCCTGCCACCCCATGCAGCTGATGCACATTTCAATTAAGCAGTTCTACAGTGTACAGTAACATAATCACAGATTCCGCTCAGTGCTCCTGCTTCTCGTGAGTCCTCATCTTTGGCACCCCCCAGTTGGTTTTCCACATTGAGGGGTGTGCTGAGTGGTAACTACACACACTAGTAATTATACATGGGGATAGGATGAGGTGAGCAGGCTAGTTGCACTTGGTTTGGAAGAGGAAGGCTTGGTGGGAAAGTCAAAATCCTAATAGTGCCCCATTGCCACAAAACAAAAAAAGTTACATGGTTGTGAAGCTGCCCACATCTCTGCTAGCATGCCTCCTTCAACAGCCCACCTCTCCTCACTTCTGCTGGGACACTGGATGTCTCGAGCAACTGGGAAGAGTTGCACCTCTGCTGGACCACCACATGGCTGAAGGGAGGAGAGGGCAGAGACTGCCTGGCACCCTGTGGGGACGGGGTCAGGTCAGAACTTACTTAGAGGGGCAGAGCAGAGAGAAAATGAAACTCGATTCACAGCTTCAGCTCAGCTGCACACAGTTTGTTCTGTCAAAGACGAACAACTCCTCCAGTCCAGAGTCTCAGCCCGATGGGCTTTGCTCACAGGATTTAACTGAAACAAAGTTAAATGCATCTGCTGGAGGGGCAGAGAGGGAATGACGCGTGAGGCTAAGTTCTAAAAAAATCCCCAGTCTTGTGTCAGTGAGGTTGCTGCTACAAGGTCACACAGCAGAGGCACATTTTCTGTTCTGAAGTTTTTATTGTAAAGATGATACAGTTATTTTCCAGGATCAAGGAGCAGGAGAGGTGTGGGTGATTTCAGGGCAGTGTTTTCAGAAGCATGGTTTCAGCTAACCTCACCGGCAAAAGTCCCATCCACTGCAGCAGAAAGTAAATTAAACCAGTGCCGAGTGCTTTTGAAAATCCCACTTAGGCTGGCATTTAATTACTATCAGTGTTGATAGCATCTGCTTGCATATTTATTTTTTGTTGCAAAATCGTCCTTTGGTCTCTTTGCATACTGCTTTTTTTACCGGGAGTAAGAGCTCCCTACCCCATCTAATCCTGTTCCTCAGCCTTTCTAAGTTTCATAGCGATGGATTCTACTTATACAAGCTCAGCACATTTTTCGGAGTTCATCTATATTTATTGTTACTGGGTTTTTTTCATCTCTCTTAAAACAAAATTTTGAAATACATTCAAAATTCAGTTGGAAAACGTTGGGAAGTGTAGGCACACTCTCAGAATGGCATTTTAAAATGGAGTAACTTACAAAAATGTTTTTACAAATACAGGCAATTACTTTTCATACTGTAACTCTGTTTCCAGCAGTAGTGGACAACAAATTCAAAAAGTTCACATTTTTCCCAAGCTGAAAAAGCAAGAACTTCTTGCTTTAAGGCTCTGGAGTGCCAGAATAGCTCAAATTACTTGTATTTCTTTTGCTACTGTCTGTTAGTACTTTGAGTCAGCAAAACAGGAAATGTCAAGGGATTGTTGAGGTATGCTCCAGGTATAATAAATGGGTAGAAACCAATTCTCATCTGTTCTGTGTATTAAGAAATCTCTGCTGGATTCAAGATACACTGCTAAAACTGAAGGACATTTCAGGTGTTCTCCAGATAAAAGAGAGATTACGGTTCAGAGAGCAAACTAATTCAAGGACAGACAGGTGTGTTCTAGAAGTAAAATACACGGAGGAAAATCTTCCCTCAACTACCAGACTATGCATTAGCTAGACTTAGGTTAGCAAAGAGCAGTTTTTTATGATCTAAATGCACAAGAGATTACCAGGCAAAGCAACTTTTCCAGGTGAATCTGGACTTGTGGGTTATAGGGTACTATAGATCTCACAGAAAGAGTTTAAATTGTAGTTTTGGCTCAGATTCACTCGTACAATTATCTCAAAATTAACATGAAGTCTGTCTACCAGAGACAAATAAAGCAGACTTACACTGGATTGAGATCATAATTTGGCTTGTGGTCTCCTATTTCGACTAACCTTGAGGTTTGCTTTGAATAAGAACTGAGAAACTCTCAAGGAGAACAAAAACATGATCAACAGCAACAATAACCGTAATAAAAATTACTATTTTTTCAGGAAACAGAAAAGTTTACAATGTCCACAATCCTGGAGTTTAAATGGTGAATTATATATCTGCACATGAATAAGATTTTACAAAAAAATAAATAGTATCCACACTGCTCTATCAGTCATCTGGGCTATGGATCAGCCATCCATAGTCTGTGCCTGATACCATTTCTTAAGCAGTTTTGTATTTGAGGAAATAGCAGTATCTCAGCTAGGCCAAAGGCAAATCTCTGAAGATCTGAACCTTTAGTGGTTATTAAAAATGCATAAAACCAAAAGTTTGTTTTAATGTTTCCATTTACAAGTAAACATTTACTGGTCGCTTCAAGTGCAGATGAAGATCCACCTTTGTTAAAACCTTTAATTTCTGTTACATGAATTTTGTACTATCATCACTTTTGCTCTGCTCAGCAATCACTGCAAGAGATGTCTTCTCTTTTCCAGATGTTCTCTGGCAGCCATAAAATTGATCACTGACAGTTCTGAAGTTGCTATAGGCAAATTATCCTATTGCTTTTTTCCCCTTTTCTGTTTAGGAGCCTCCAGAAACAGATGGCACCAAGGAACTGAGGACGAGATAGCCAGTCCTGCACTACAGAATAGCAGTTTTCTGTTCCCTTGGCCATCCCGTTAGGTCATCATCCTCAGTGAGCGGAGGTAAAGTGTCTACAAGTTAGTTAAGATGCTCTCCTGCAATCACAGAAGTCAGATTCAAGGACTTCCTCTGCCACTCATTGCCTGTAAATGATTTAAGCTCAGCTTCTAGAATTCGTTAGGCATCTACATTTAATTTCTTTCAGGGCATGTGTTAAAATAGAAGAACATAATAGATATTCCATCCCAAAGGGACATTCAGACATCAAAGCACAGGCTGTGAACGCTAATGCTACACTGGCACCTAACTCAGACCTATACAGAGATGCCTAAACTTGGAGAGAGGCAGGACTTCAGTATGCCCCGTTGGACAGCTTAAGCATCTCCGCACCTACCACGTTGCCTGGGTGACTCTCACTCCCAGGCCCTTACCCATTCATAAGTACTGTGAAACTTTGGCATAAAATTTTGGCTTTTTATATATATTCTAAGAGTCACCTGAGAATCGTCATGATTAAGCCCCTTTGAGAACTGACTTGAAGCACCTCTAGGACGCGTCTAAACTCTAGCGCAGGTACATGCCGTATGATACGGCCCACAGTCCTGCCCTGCGAAGCATCCAGACCAGTGGATCTGTTAGAGTACTCCATGCCTGTCTCCCCAGCCAAGCACTCAGGGTTTTTTCCAGTTGGATATCTGGTTGGGGGAAGGGAGAATAATGTGCATTCAGGTTTCATGGCAATATGCTTTTGGGAGGCATCTGAATGTGAAAACTGAGAAGCTATTCTAGGTTTTTAGGTATGCATCCTACCTCTATTCTCTATTGCTGAAATGAATAAAATAGCAACTTTCAGTATATTCAAACATAAATTTATCATATTTGTGACGTGAGAATAATTCCAATGTATACTGCAAGGAATTCAGGTGCTATGAGCTTGGCCTCTATGACTTAGCCTTGAGTGCCATATCAAGCTTTGACAGCTTAAACATGAAATGGATGGCCTCTTATCCTGCTTTTTTCCCACCTGCTTAATGTAAGAGAAAGCTATCACAGAGCCCTGGAGAGAACCATATGCAAAGGCAAAGGAAGGCCTATAAATCCAGATGTTTCTTTCAGATCTTTTATCTAGTTATCTGGGAGTTACTCTAGCTGATAAGTTAAATTTGTTTCTACTATCCAGGTGTAGCATTAAGCACAGGTATGCCTACATAATGATAATGTTTGGGAGGCCTCACATGACCCCTTTGAAAAGATCTCTGTCATATAACACTTCCTAACACCATTTCTCTCAAGAAACCTGTGTTTCTATAAGCACTTTGCTGCTGTGTGAAAAATATGTATGGTTGTTGTATAAAGTCACCTCTCAAAATTCGGTCGTCTGAAGTCTGCACAGGTACTTTAGGCTTGGTTCATCAAGGCTCCTGCTACCTTCTTTTCATTAATTTATCCCCATTTCATTTGATTGTCTTCTGAGGTGAGGTTCCAACATCAAAAACAGTTAGCGAAAGGAACATCAAAATCAGTTAGCAAGTCAGTGATAGGAAAAAGAGAACAGAAGAGGGAGAGACACCCTCACATTGGTGGGATTTTGTCTTTGTTCATCATTATATCTTTTGATTCATATTTACTATGAAGATATTGTCCACTCAAGGGTCAGGAAGGTCTGCACCCCAGTTTAGTCCCATAGGATCCCACTTCTAGTGTCAGCTGTGGCTTGGCCCCAGGGGCCAGGTCAGTCTGTAAAGTTACATCTAAACTGCACCACAAATACTTTCTACTGTGTGTCTGCAGTCCCAGATAGATATCTGGAGAACTTGCTGGAGCATGCACAGATGATTTTAAACACAGAGAGGGAGAACTGGGAAGCAGAATGGGATCGTGAGTATGCTAGTCTCTCCCAGTATGCACACAGGTTGCAGCTGGAGGATACTCACATACCTGAGCAGTTGGGATGTTTTTATGAGTTCCATAGTTCAGTCATAGCCTAAATGTCTTGCCATAGGAGGGCTTCTTGTCAAGGCCTTCAGTCTGATATTCTTGGTCCTTCTCCTGTATGTTAAGTTATCTTATCTGAAGTAATAAAGGCCAGGAAAAACCTGCAGAGTGACTGTCGTGGTTTAAGCCCAGCTGGCAACTAAGCACCACACAGCCGCTCGCTCACTCCAGCACAGTGACATATGTGAGGCAATGAAGAATGGCGTGTCACTAAAAGTGCTCATTCTCTCAGTCTTACCTTTGGTGGCCCTCTTGTTTCCTGTTTCCGTTCTTGTAGGAGGGAGTTGCTCTCTGTCATTGCCTCCATCTTCCTGCATGAACATCTAGCACAGACATGCCCCTGCATGATAATACTGTTGTGAATCTTCCTGGGGTTTTCCAGCCTAAGTGTGGGATTGAGGGTTCCTAGCACAGGCGTAGAGAAATACAACTGAAGTGATGAAATTCACTCATCTATGGCAATTTAGCCCAAAATGACAATTTTAAATGTGCTTTTTCAAAAGGTTGTCACTTGAAGACCTAGTAAGTTAAAAGTTCACTTGCTTTTTCAAAAACACTTGTATTTGCAGCAGTTTTCTTCAAACAGCTCAGATAAGTCAGATTGTCTTTACTCCATCTCAACAAAAGGTTGATTACAACATTTCTTTAGGAAAGGAAAGGCAGTTGTTCCCCAAAATACCTGCTTTAATTACATGGTTTCTGAGCTGCAACACTACAGCTTATAGTTCAGTGGTTGCATAAACTCCCCAGTGAGAAATCTGAACAATATTTAATTAGCCTGGTCCTGCTGTGTGATACTCCAAACACCTTGTTTACCCAATTAAGACAAAGGTTGCATGATCTTGCAGTTAGTAAGTGTCTCTATATACTAAGCCTTGCAGCTGGAAACTGGAAATGTAAAGCATCTCTCTTTGTAACTCTTAATTGTGCTATGTCTAAATAACACAAAGCTGATACAGAATAAGAGAGTGAGGAATCCTTTTCAAAACATAGATAATATTCAAATAACATGATGCAGCTTTTGCAAAAACTTTCATTTTATTAACGGTAAATAATTGTCTCACTTATCCACCAGACAGTCTTGAAAATGTCTCTTTCACCCCGGAGATCTTCCCATCCAGAAGGGAGACTGCAGAATGTTGCACTGCTTCAAGGAGTACCGCAAGCTGCAGACATGCTCTTCTGACTCTGGTAGAGCCTACTGCAGTTTACTTTCCTTTGCCAAGGGAGGGGTTTCGCTTCAGCCTCCATTTTGATATTATTTTTCAAACTGTGAGCTCCTGAAACCCTCACAAAAATCTAATAGTAATTGTCTCTAACTGTTATTTTAAAGTATGAGATCTTTAAGGCCTGTAAAGTACAGTCTTCATTTTCTTACACTGCTCTGAAAAGAAGTTGAAACTGGAAAATTTTGGGGAAAAAACTGGGAAAATTTGCGTGCACTTGATTTCCAATGAAAAATCAAATTTAAAAAATCACCAAAATATAAAATTCCACTTTACATCGAAAAGCTATTTCCAAGCAACTCTAATAGCGACATACACACCAGAAATCAACAGCATGAGCTTTTCTTCAGATCACACAGAATCATGCTGCATCAACATTTACATGGAAAATCTTGAAGTAAAATCCTGGTCCTTTCAATAAAATCCAAGAGATTTTATCCCTGCATATTTAAAAGGGAAATATGTAGGATGTTTTCAAAATAATATTATGACTAAAGAATATTTCAAAAGCTGTAGACTTTACTTTTTACTTATTTACCCCAGAAGATATCTATGATATTAATCTTTACTTTCCAAGAGTTTTCTTAATGTAGATGTGCATTGTTAGTTGTGTTTCATCCTAGAAGTCACTCTTTTCCAGTGATGGGGAACAGATAGGTTTGTGTGTGTGTCTGCATGTGTATGTGGGTGTGAACATAGAGTCATCCGCTGCCCAGTCACACTAGTTGAAGTCACTTGTAGTAGGTGGCAAGGCAGCTAAAACTTAGGTGTTGCCATGCCATAAGCAACACACATGTATTGCTCTTGTCCTTCCTGTGCTATGCAAGTTTCTTTGACCATACCAATCTCTCTCTTTAGAATTACTCTTATACGAAGCCAGAAGCAGTCTGGCAGCATTGAAAAGGTTGAGAGAAACAGCTGACGCGGGGAGGGGGCTCATTGTCATCAGCATTTGTAGCCTGCAAAAATTGTTTGGCTGATATTTACATTTTTATGAGAGACACTTAGAACTGTCCCTACGAGGTGGGTGTAACGCTAGTGGTGTGTATAAGGATTGATGACTAACACTAGGAGGATGCAGTAATCCCTAATTTTCAGCAAGTCCCTGAAGTAAAGAAGAGCTAACCAGATTATAAAATCTTGTCCCTTCTAAGAATCCAAATGTAAGTACTTTTTAAAGATTTCATTATGCCTTGCTTTCTGTAATTGCATATCTAACACTTAATTGTCTAATAAATAAGGACAAAAATGTACTAAAAAGATGATTGAAAGATAGCCATTAATGTTAGAGGTAAAGTGATCAGCAGATCTCAGATAGTAGGAGGCAAACCAAAATCACACTGGCAATAACTTCTACAACGTCAAGCAAAAACCTATCCAAAGAACTTGTAGGACCAATACCCACTACTCAGCCGTTTGGAGCTAAATTTGAGAAGTGCTGTTAAGCAACTGGTTTCCCTTTTAGACATCTAAGGCTGATATTTAGGCAAAGCTAGCAGTTAAAAACTCCAGGCTCAGCTGCCGTTTAAATCGCCTTGACACATATGGCTACATCCATGCTAATAACTTTAACTGTGCCAAGAAAGTTCCCAGGCACTGGAACTCAAATCTTCTATTCTCTTACACGGTCAGAGTGGTCTTTGGCTTGTTTTGGGTCTGGATCCACCATTGCCATCCCAAACATTTCCCTAGCTTAATTCAGGGCTTTACACAAACCAGAGACTGTTTCCCCATGACAGCACTGGTGTGGATACCCTCCTTGGAGGCTAAAAGAGCTTAACGGTATGGATTTGGGTATGGCCGCAGGGTCAAAGGATGGTTCAGGGAACATTTAGCTTACTTTTATAGACATGGCCTAGGTATATGGGAGGGAAATTCCAGTGGAAATATCCCATCGGTTTCTGCTTTGAGGCATCAATAAGTTTGCACCCAGTTCCTGGCCGTGTTCAGAAACTGGTGGATTGATCTGGTTAAGAGAAGCATCCCACAACCCTTAGATCAAATATTTTCCCAGGAAGGAAAGACACTTGAGTCTTCGTGTCCCATAACGCACGTAGCTCGTTCCAAAGGTTCTGGCCATCTCAAATGACTGTTAGTTGAAGGGACATCAGGCCTCAGACTAGCTGGCTTATTATCACAGCACAAAGCATGGAAGTGAAAAATAAGGCCTGAATATATGTTTTCAATTAAATTTTGCTTCCAAACTCAACATGGAAATTAAAACCTTTTGGTACTTCAAAATAATTTTTGCTCTGTTATTATCTTGGAATGTATAGTCAAGGCAAAGGAAAGGTGTCTTTCAGACAGCTCAGAGGATCCATGCACACAGAGCATTTCTTTTCTTTAAAAAAAGTGGTCTTTAGCCTGCATTTTGGCTTCTGAGACCACATTTAGTTACAAAAATAAATTGCCTTCCTTTCAAAATGTTGAGTGCTCTTGAATCCTACTGCAGTCATGTTCCCACATATTAAAAATGCTAGGCTGGAAGAATTTCTAAGCACTATTTAGAAGACAAAAGCCTAAAGGTTTTGTTTACAGACTCTTTCACGGAATAATAATCAAACTCTGTAGAGAGCTGCTACTCCATTTACTTGCTAGCCTTATTTTGACAGCCTTCGCTAGTCTGCCCTACTTTGAAAAGGGTGGGTTGATGTGGAAGCCAAAAAAGTGAAATCATATTTACTGTCAGAAAAATACGTGTGTTTTAAGCTTTCATCTGCCACTAGCAAGTAATCAAAGATGGCAGTGGTAGCAGCCCTTGTAGTTAACCCGGTGCACGTTCATTAAATGGCAGGGGGTACCCAGAGTGTTTATTTCAGTAAAAACAATTAAGCATATATATGTATTCTTTTTCAGTGTTAGTGATTCGCTGTTGACAGAGCTGAAAAGGGAGTGCTTCTTGAGTTTCCGAGAGTGATTATTAAAGAAAAATGACTGTCAGTCTTCTAATCTGGGTGAATGCCAAGCAGACCAAAGGTGACAAAATAGGGGGAAAGAGAAAAGAAAGAATATTCCGGGCTCATTATCAACATGCTCTTTCCTTTTTATTTTTTTGCATTGTCACAAATGAGCTTCACAGCTTTCCCTTCATTATCAAGCCATCGGCCATAATACAGTTTGTTTTCCATTACATCACAGTGTTGTTGCACGTATGCCTGAGATGATTCCTGCTTCCTAGCTTCTTTCTTGGATTCATTTATCATTTTCTTTATAAAATATTACCTCTTGTACTGCTGTTCCTCAAGCTTGTCCCCCATCTGTGGAGGATTTTGCTTGCACTCCAGCTAGCTGTTTCAGAAAAAAAAAACCCAGGAATTTTCAGGCTCTCCAAGGCTGTAGAGAAAAAAAAAAAAACCTGTCATGGTGCCAGCACACCATATTCTCTGGAAACTGTGGTTGTTAGGACCCAGACTATGAATTGGGTGCACAAAAGATGAGAAGAAAGAGGCCATGCTCTTACTGTTGTTTTATAAAGGAAAAATATGTGAATGAATAAATTGATGGCCCTATAAAGGTGTGGTGCAGTTAGAGGTTGGCTCATCCTGTTATTCAGAGTTAGTAAATGTTCATACGCTGAGTCTTTCATATTGCTGCAGACTAAGTTCTGCTGGCTCATCACGATTGTTATCTCTACTGAAAAGCAAGCAAACCTCTCATCTGTATGAGATTTGATGTGACATTCTGCGTTTTAGCCAAGTCCAGCTGGCTGCTCCAAAAAGGCAGGCAGTGTTTCATAGGTACCAGAGCTATTTCTCTTTCTTCAGTCCCCTGAAGCAGTAGTTGTACTTTAAGCTGTGAGGTAAGGAACCAGAAATTCATATTCTATTATATATAGATTTTTTTACCACCTCTTTTGCCAGCTTTGTAGTAATCCAACTGCAGTAGCTGATGTGACTAAATGATTCCTTCTCTCTCTCTCTCTCTCTCATCTCTTTTGACAGTCTCCCCTCTTTGATACATTCCTGACTGCATTGTATGTATTTCTCTGGACTTGGTAATCTGTTTTAGAACCTAAATTACAGACCCCAGCCATACAAACACCATTCCTCTGTGTCTTTTTCATTTCTACCTTAAAAACAAGTTAAAGAAAGCTTGCATATGATCATTTTAGGCAGAAATGGGTAGGCAATGCAGAATAAAAATCCTCTGCTAGCATAAATGTCAACTGCAATCTGTTTATTTCAGTAGAATTATGGCTAAGGATCAGCTTCCTGGTAGATCATGTTCATTCAGCCTTTCAAGCAGATGTATAAGACATATATCTTGCGTGATCACCCTATCATGGAGTGACTATACTATAACCTTTAGTAGAAACCAAAATAGACTCAGGAATATACTCTCCATTGACTCCTGTCAAAAAGAAAAGGTTGTGTAAATTTGAAGACAAATGGACATGAGCAGCTATCATCTGAAGGGACAATATCAAAACAGATTGTTTCTATAGTTTGGTTACATGCAGTCATCAGGTAAAAACTAGAAGATTTAGGATTTTAAATGAATTACTAGTCTTTTTAATGGTGGATGAAAACTTCTGACTGGCATGTAACATTTATTGTCTCTATAATTTTAAAAAGGTGGTTTATTTATTTTGTACAGTATAAAGTGTATTTTATGATGTAAAATGTTATAACCTCTACATTAAATTGCTTTCTTAATTCATAGAAATTATTCCAGTTCTTGACATTGCCACACATTTTCTCTGTTGGTGGTAGTGTTGGCAAATTAGTTCCAGGGGTATGTTTTGGTCATAGCACTCTGTGTGAGATCACGTGGAAACAGGGACTGCCCTGTCCTCCAAAACACACGGTTTTGTAAAATGGTTCTAGCTGGGAATTTTGCTCGTATCTGAGTCACCAAGAGCTCAAAAGGTTCAGTTTGACGTTTTTAGGACCAGGAGTGACGTGCTTAGCTGTTACGCAGCCGCTCTTGGCCGAGGCTCATCAGACCAATAAATAATTCTGCCTCACTTTGTCCTCCTGAAGAGCAAGCAGGCCCCTGTGAGGTTGCTGCAGCAATCGGTTGGGGCAGTGCAAACAGGTAAGCCAGGTGTCTGGGGACATTTCTTCGTCACCATTTCCTGTCATTCCCCTTGTTACCTGGCGTACCTCCTCCTAAGCAAAAGCTGCATCACCATATGATTTTGTTTTGCTGAAAGGAAATCTCTCATGCCTACCCCACCTTAAGATAATAATTTCCTCACCGGTAGTCATCACCTCAAGGCTGACACAACAGAGATGTAGAAAGCCATCACCCTGTTGGTGAAAACAGCCTCATTGTGTGCAAATCCCCAGCTGAGCTGCAACTGAGCCATAAAAAGGTGAGGGTCATTCTGTGAATTGGCTGAGTAAAGAACCTGCTACTGCCTGGAACCACACTAATAAGGTTTTTAGTGTCCTAATACGGTTATAATTCATTCCAATCTTTTCAGTGTGGAAATTGGAATCCGGGTTTTTACAACGTATTGATTCTTTGAGTGCTTGCATTATAGAATAAAGCTCCCCACATGTACAGACTGGGCCAAATCCCAATGTCACACTGATGTAAATTCATAGTAAATCTATTTATGTCAGTAGTGACTTCAGAGTTTAGCAGCTGTATTATAGCTTCTGAATTCTGTAATGATATTTTGATTTTAAAAAAATATTTCTGATCTGACAAGGTCAGAAATATATGGTAAGAGTAAAAATAGCATATAAGTGATTTAAATAAAATATAAACCCTAGGTATTAAACTTTGAAATACCATATACTGGATACAATAGAAACTAAGTTACTCCCATTTAAAAAAAAAAGCAAACAACAAACAGACAGAGCTGACCCTCTCTTTCTCTTTTCATTTTTAATTTAACATTCTTCATGCAGTGAAAAACCCTAATAATATTTAATCCAAAGTGTTTCCTTATAAAACAGTAGTTACATATATGTTTAACAGGTTCTATCTCTTTATATTTTATCTGATGCACTGCCTTTTTAATATAGTTCACAAATGCACTAACTAAATTTAGTGAGTAATGCAATAGTCAAAAATAGTTATTAACAAAGAATGGCCTTTAGCTAAAGCTGGAATTCTTTGCACTGGTGAAACAAGATATATTAAATACTGTAAATGAGGCAGGGTTACTTTTTATTATTATTATTTGCTTAAGGCTTGGAATAAAATTCCATATACCCTGAAGACAATGGGCAGTTTGCTTTTTTCTTTGATAATGCTAATATTGGATATATGATTTCCGATTTAGGATATGGGACATTAGTCATGTATCATGATTCAGCCTGTTGCCTAATGAATAAAATTTTGTTTTCTGTGCTTTACACTGTCTTGAGCTGCCCTGCTCTGCTATCTAGAGCAGGTTCAGATGACATAGCTTTGGCCAAGTCTGCATTATGGCAAAATATTAGCACATTTTGGCTGCTCTAGGCTGCTGTCACTGGACACAGCGAAGTTTCCATCTGATCCAGTCTGCCCATTCCTATCTTCTCTCACACCCTCTGTTTTTAAACGAGAGAGAGCACCTGGCAATCCGCCTTAGAGCAAGCACTGCCATGCCTCTGCAGGGAGGTGGTGCCCTTCTGGGGTGCTCATTCCTTGTGCTCACAAGGGGTGGATTGTTCATCTTGCACAATGGGCTTGGGCTCCAATCGTAACGTACATCTATGCTTTTGTAGGGAAGCACTCTTTATTTAGTCCAAGTTTTCCTTAGAAATTGTTCACAAGTTGTCAGACTATGTGCAGTCCACAACAGTAATAAAGGGAGTCTCTGTTACCGAGAAATGGAGAAGATTTTCACTTTTTTCCACATTTTAACAGTTTTTCACATCCTCCTCAGAGAGTCACAGTTGAGGGAGAGGCATTTGCAGTGACATACCCACACTAATTAAATTATTATTGTGGCAAAAAACTTTCAGAACGATAGTTTACGCTGACCATTTGTGTGATTTTTAGCATTCTAGCTCTATTCTCTATTTTTTATGGAAAGTAATGTTTTCTCACATTGCACAGGCCCTGCCATTAGGATTGATTTTAAGGAGGTAATTTCTTAGCTCCCGGCTAGGCCATGACATTTGGTGATTGGAAAGAGAACTATCTCTAGACACTGTTCTCTGGTCTAAAGCACAACTTTGCACCTGTCCTTAAAGCACCTAGGTTGCTCTACTTCTCAGACAGTTTGATTTACTAAGTCTCACACTTTCCTAAGGTTGTTTTCCCCCTTGCCTTGTTTAGGCCTTTATTCTTTTATATTGTGTCAATCACAGCACAGTGCCAAAATCTGACCTGAAGATTAAATAAACAGAGAAACTTCAAAATATGTTGAGTCTGACTGTGGAGCCTCTCCTACATGGGGCTATGCTGCAGCATGGAAATTCTTCAAAGTGTGTTCTGTTTTCACTCTCCTCTAGTGCTGAGTGTTAAACACTTCTTTTTCTCTTTTTTTTTTTTCCTTTTCCCTGTGCTGTATCATTAGTGCTGACTCTGTTTGATCCGTGAGGAGAGCAAATTTCCTGCTTCTGCCTACAACACACTTGAGAACCTTTTTACTAGTGCCAGGAAGAATGCTCTTGAACTAAGGAGAAAAAACAGCGTAAGAATGCGATTTGTTTTTACATAGTACTTTCATATACAAAATGCAGCAAGCCAAAGTAATAGACATACCACGAGATATCACGGCAAGCTCCTCCCACTGTGTTTCCCCAGAGGTCACAGCCCGGAGTTGAGAGCTGTGCAGAACCAAATGCTAAAATTCTGCTGTTGCTCTGTGTGAACTGGTCTTGAAAGCTGGTCCCTCTGAAGTTGGGCCAACTATGATGATGTAAAGGATACTTTGTTTTTTCTCTCTGTTAAGAAGTACTGTTGATTTCACACGAAGAAGAGGGGACATTGGCATTGCAGATGTGCTTTTTGATTTCAGGATGTTACTCTTTTCATTCTTCAGCATTTTGGGGGCTCTTATGAAGTGTATCCATGATATTTGAATGCTCAGAGATTGTTACCGACTTCTATTGCACAATGGTGCCTCAGCACGGTTTCATGATTTCTGTGTGTTTGCAGAGAGTAAAAGTCATCTTCCAGTTTGAGCCACTATATTGTGGATGGAAGGTGAGGTCTATCTCTTTTCACTTGAGGTGTCTGCATCTGAGCTAGTCACCATAAGTTTCCTTTAAAGTTAATGAAAAAATAGAGGCAGTTCTAGACTGTGATGTTGCTATCTACAGTAGGATGAGGTGAGTCACACTCTAGAAATGATAGAATTTCTCACTAACCATAAAGGAAGTCCGTACAGCGTCTCAGTCATAAATACCTGCACTTGGTCAAATAAATCTCACCCGCAGTGTCCTGTTTCTGTACTGCATAATGTTCACACAGAAACAATTTCTAGTTGAGCAAAAGCTTTTTGTTGTTCAGGACTCATGACATCAGGAAGCAAGGAGCGTAAGCCCAGGCAGAAAGACATGCTTCTGTGGCTGTTCTGCTTCTGCCACCCAAACCTAGTCCGAGCTATCTTGACTACCGATATAGCACTGCACTGTGCAGCACCAGCGTGCCTTTTATTGCAGAATATGCACAGAAGTAATGCATCATTACATGTGTTAAGATTTTATTCTCACTTGTTAAAATTTTTGCCAAAAACATTAGTTGAACTTTATTTCAGTTGAATTTTCTGGGAAAGTTTCACCTAACATAACTTCTCCTTTCCCAAGAATGAAATATGAAGCAATCTCTTTATTTTTTCCATATCAGATATGTTCTTATCTCTGTTCCATTGAAGCCTGTTGTACTTCCATGCTGTGGAGAAGAGACTTTAAAATGTGTCATAGAGATGGGCCTGGGATACCTCTGATTATTCCAATAAAAATGCTGATCCATCTTGGCTAAGTGAAAACTCACAGACCTTCACTGTAGAATATGCATGTACAGAGGAGTACATAAGTACCTTCCCAGCGATTTGTGTTTTTTGGCTGTCAACAGCTACTACCACTACTGTGATGCTTAATGGTGAAACTGAGAGTAAGAGTTGTCTCTTGTGCTTAACATACCTCTGTGCTTCTGGTAGCTAACTCGGTGGAGGAAGGTGGTAACTTGATTAAATGCAGAGGGTGAGAAGCACAGATAGTTAAGAATAAAGAAAAAGAAAGATGTGGGGAAAGAAGAAAAAAACTCTGAGGAGGTACGGGGAACAGAAATATGCAGATAGCAAGTGAGGATTTAACAGAAGGCTGGGTAGCTGGATGCACAAACCAGGTGAAAATGGGCAAGAAAGAGAAAAATGAAGGGCAGGTCTATGTAGTAGGCTGGGGCAGGAGGCAGAAAAGAAGGCGGGGGAGTGGGGGCTACGGAGAAGAGAGAGAAGCATCTCAGATTTCTAGAGCCACAGAACCTGGGCATGTCTCTGGCCACCAAGCATAAGCACGACCCTAATATTTTTCTAAGGGACGATTCAGGTCCATAATAAGACCACATGAATAAATACCATACTTGATTATCTGAGAGTAACATTTCAATCTCAAGTTATTTCTGAATGTGCACTTTGCATATAAATCTATTCCCTCAGATTTCCTTTTCCTGGCATGTTATTTGATACAGCAGAATGCAGCGACCAAAACTCTTGTCAGCGCACAGAACAAGAGCAAACAGGTTTTATCTGTGCACATAAAAACATAGAAATGAGACAAATTCCCATACATTAGATGGAAAAGACGTGCAGAAACATGCAGATGGAAACTGAGATTACACCAAAAATGCAAACCTATAGATTATTTTATATATTAAGAAGAAATAGAGAGGGTCCATTAGTTTTATCTTTCGTTCTTTTTGTAAAGTTCCAGTGCAGCCCTTCACAAGTCTCACTTGAATATTTCATTCAAGTGAAAGCAAATTCAACTTTACTTCACCCGGCTATGATGTCTTTGAAAACTGTCTCAATCTTTCCATTCTAAGAGTACATTACCAACAGAGCCAAACTCTTAATAATATATTGCATGACTCCAGACAAAGCATGTATCTTTGATCCAAAAAAATGTATAATGGCACTGGTTGAGCTCTTTACTCAGAAACGGAAAATAGCATTTGCTTTCTTCTTGTGCAGTTTAATATTAGCCTGAATGTTTTCTTGTTTTAATACAGCTTCTTTCTTCTGTTTACTGGAATAAAATCTGAAAAAAAGCAACCTGCACTTTTCCCTTTCTCCAGCATTCAAACAAAAACACTACAAAGCTCTCCACTTACCCAGATGAAAGCTTAGCCACCTACTTTAGCACCTTTATTTCCATTTCCTTCTCCTCCCATAAAAGACACTTCTCTTGCCTTCTTCCTTTATACACCTTGCAGCTGAGCTGTAAATGAACTCCAGATGCATGAGCTCAGTAACCTGTTTTTCCTAACCTGAAGGCTTCCTAGGAAAAATAGATTACGTTTCCTAACTGAGCATCACTGTAGCCATTGTCTGGAGAGTTTCCTATTGCTCAAACAACTGCTACAGAACTACTCCGTTTTTACAGAAATCTGCTTGTAGGAAAACTGTATCAGTGGTTTGTGCACCACCTTCAACCTGCAAACAGTCCTAAGGGGCTGGAATCGTGCAGGGTATATCGTGCAGAAGAGCAGAAGACGTGACGAATCTTGGCAAGGTCTAGAGAAACTGTTTGTTGTCTGAATCCAGATTGGTTTTTCCTAATCAACGAGTAGCCACACGATTGCATGCCCTAGCTAACAGAGTTGAGTCTGGGCAGCCCACTATAGTATCTGAATAGTGTTTAGAAATTTGTTGCTAGAGAGATGCCAGGAGTATAATTTAGTAGGCCCTTCTTCCACTTAAGTTACTATCAATCTTCAGTCCAGTTCTTCTGTGGGACGACATGCAGGGACTGTTAAGTGTGTCCAGATTTCAGAATTAAGAATATTATCCCTTTAAATTACTGTTTTTCCTCTTGAAAGTGCCTAGTGTGGAAATGACCGTACCACCACATAAGCTAATGGCAGAACTATAGCTCAGACTGGCATGGGACATGGCCTTTGGTGTCCTTCTTCATGGTGCTGAGACTCAGGATGCTCATGAGTGGGGCTGCGACATGGCCTGTTTGAAATGGGGGCTGGGGCTGGGAGGTGGCAGCAGCGCAGAGGGCACCTGCTGACCACCCGCCTGCCTGCCTGCCCTCCAGGGACAGCGGCTGCCGCATGTCTGTGATGGCAGCGGTCTGTCCCAGCCACCTGGGAACCCCTGAACCTGGGGTGTCGGCCCGCCGAGGGTGCCCAGGAGGGCGTATGCAGGAAGAGGTTTATACCCTGGCACCTGCGAGGCAAATATCCATTAAGAGGGAGTTGGGAAGGAGTGTCGAAGAGGGGGGAAAAGGTCTTTATTTCAAAAATGTTCAGTATTGCTTTTCCTTTGTTTCCTCTTCCTCCTCAGTTTTTCGATCTCTCTACTTTTTAAGGGGAATTTATTGCACAAATGTATAGTTTAGTCATGATCCTTCTCAGATTGCCAAGGTGGAGAGGAGATAAACACCACAAGTTGTCCATGGGATAAATCTGGACTAAAATTTCACACCTATCACTGGTATTTGTAGATGAGGTAAATTTATGTTCCGTAGTGAAAATGAGGGCATGTCTGCTTTGGTCTGAATGTGCTTACCTTCGGGAGTAAAATATTCTTCTGGTAAAAGAGTAGTATGCAAATTGACTGAATTTTTGAGGTGGTGGATGAGGAGGTGGATGTAGGAAGCCTTCACCCTGTTAACCTTAACTCTGGCCTTCAGCAGGACTTCGAGCTGACCTTTTTTTCAGCAGATGAGCCGAGAAAACCAATGTATGGCCAGATGCACATGCATTCCCGCTTCAAACTCTTGAAGCTTACAGCTTCCTCTGCTTCCCTTTAAAGTTTTTCCTGTATCTTAATAATCACAGGGGTGACAAAAGCTCTACTTAATACCACCTTTGCCTGATATGTATTAAGGGAAATGTATTTAATCCCAGTTCATCTCTGGTCTACTGCAAGTCTTTATTTATTACCACTCTGTTTCCAAGCTAGTAAGTCTTATAAACTAAATTTGATTTTTTAAAATAACCTATGAATCTTAAGATTCAATTGGAAGCTTTTGAAGCTTTACAGCATATAACTGGAGCTGATCTCTTATTCTTTATTCTTTAACCTACAGGTCAAGCAACTATTATTTTCTGTCCCTTACTCTAATTTTGTGCCGGTCTATTTTAGCCTGTCAGCTGTCAGGTTGGTGGATTGAGCTTTTCTATAGTTATACACGATACATTTCTAGTCCAAAGAGTAAAACATTTTAAATTAAAAGGCATGATTTGCTAAGAAAACTGTTAATACAAATACCAGTATTTTCCAACTAAATGTGACAAAGCTATAGTCCAGTCTGATGCTGATTTCCACCATTCTGACTAGACCTAAAATTAAAGACACGGGTTTCTGTTGGGTTTAAAACAAAGATCTAAGAACTAAATCCATTTTCTCTATAAACAGGTTCCAAAATTTTTTTTCAAGACCAGAATAAATCATTATCTTTTCATGATTAAATTATGTGACGGTTGTAATTGTGGTCACTTGCATGAAAATGTGTGATTTAATATATCTGGCAGTCAAAGAAGTAGGTTTCCGCGCTAAAGCTGCATGGACTTTTAGTAGGGGAAGGACTGGATTAACAGGGGTAAATTATGTTTATTGTTTTGTAATCTGCCTTTGTTGCCTGACTTTTTGGACAACAGCTAGATAAGAATGTGATGAGAAGTAGCCGGTGAAGGTTGTCTCATCTGCTCTTTTTGTGTTATGGCTCCCCCTTTTACCCGGTAGGTGCTTCGTTGTGTGGATAGATGCCTGGCGTGCTGTGGACTGAAACAGACTAGATGGCTGTGTCTCTTTGTGTCAGGTGCCTCACAGGTCTGGCTTCCAACCTTTTGATTTTGCACCTTCCATCCTTCTTTTGGGTGTGTGTGCACACGCATCTGTCTTTGCATACATATCCATATAGATATACGTATATTTAAAATATGCATGTCTACACTGAATTTGTGTAGGGCTTGGAAAGCAGTATTGTAAATTGCAAGAGCAGAACATAGAGGATGAAATACTCATCCCTGTGATGTTTTGTGACCAGTATTAGTTAGAAAAGCAGCCTCACAGTGGGAGAGCCTCCGCTATGCATAGTAGAGAGGAAAGATTAGCAAAAATAAATGGGCTACTGGTGACAAGAAAATCAAGATGATATAATCACTAAGTGGGAATAGAAGGCAACATGGTATTACTTTTTAGCTTGCTCTCATTTATACTGATCTGTAAATTACACAGTGCCTGCAGGTATGCTGGGTACTCTGTAGACACTTTCCAGAAAGAGTATACAAAATATATATAGACGTTGCATAACCAATAGGATTTTCACTGAAGAGATGATGAAGTAAGAATAATAACAGCAAGACCATGAGTGTACTCGGGCTTCATGTGATCATGGCTCAAGCTTTTTGCCTGAGGCAAAATCTTTTCAGGGATAGTGCATGAAATACGGATGTTGAAGAGACAAATGCATGTAAAAGAGGAAGCGGGGTAGAAGTAGAGGATGAACGGAAGTGTCCAGGGCATAGAAAATCAAAATGGTAGTAACGAGAAGACAGGCAACTGGTATTATATGAAAACTTATTCAACAAATTGTGAAATCCAAACTGACAAAGAGAAAAATTTGTAACCAACCTAGCGGCAACCAAAGAGTGGTGCTGGGAGAGGCCATGTGGCAGACAACCTTTTTCACAGAGGGGCTATGTCTTTTCCCACATGGATTACTACACTGAATTAAAGGACTACCTGACTCTAGCTGGACAGGTTGACTAAGCCAATTCATGGAGCTTTACTTATTTTTAAGTCATTGTGACCGTGGAGGATGAGGCATGTCTTAAAGAAGTGAAGAAAAGGCAGGAGAGAAGAAGTTGCTAAAAGTAGGAGACGGCGGGAAGTAATTTTAAGTGGTGAAACAGGCAGTGTACAGTCAAAAGGGAAGTATATAGGAGAAGGTTTAAAAAAATTTCAAATAATGAGTTCACTGGAGAGATTTTTATATGTGCTATAAGTGTACGCAGTGGGACAAAGAAAATAGGAGAAATAAAAATATATGAATCCAGAGAGGATCTGAACATCACGTCACATCAGATCAGACTTGACCAAACCATACTGAAGATGCAAAACTTAGCAGCTGAGTGTGAAGACTGACACTTTCAAAGAGACAGAAGCAGATGGAAACGGGGAGGGAGAAATGAACTTGCTTGTAAAGGGAATTTTGTAAATCTCCATGGTACAAACTGTATGTTGCTCAGACTGTTTTAAAATATATTAACCAGTTGCATATGGAATTTCACACTCTTTACATTGTCCCTGCTATATAAAAGGATAAGAAGACAGACAGAGCTTCCTAACAAAAGATACCCCATCCTAATGAGGACACTGTATTTACACAAAGCTAGTTATCCCATATTCACTAGCCTGCTGGAGACGAAGATGCCTGTGAATAGGTACAGCCAAAGCACATGGTACTTGATCTACTCCCAGCCACCTGATTATCCCCCAGGGACTGTTTCAGCCCAGGTGCAAATTAGAGCCTCTGAAAAACAGGGGAGTCCCAAAACAGCAGGTGGGCTTTATGGGTCCAGAAGGGCAAAAAAGGCTCTTAAAATAACACATCTGTGTTTCTGTCAAGTAGAAGACAATGAGGAAAGCCTTAATCCATCTTTCAAAGGCAATCAGAATCAAGCCTTGGTAGAAGATCTAAGCAACTCCAGATATTCAAGTACAGAAAGTAAACAGAGAAAGATTATATTTATCTGATGATTTGGAGGAAATAAAGCTCAAGATACTGATGAGATGTATTCACTTTTAGGGAAATTTTACTTCCACTTGAATTACTGGGAGAGTCTTATTGCCTGAAAGGGGATTTAGAATATTAAAAAAAACCCAGTTAGATCATGAAGATATAAAAGTCACTGGCACAACTTTTTAAACATAAAATGAAATGTTAATCCTGGAAATTCAGAGGAGAAGTTTCCCTGACTTTGGTTCCAAAAAGCTGTTGGGGAACCAATCCTGAAGTTGTATTTATCCAAGTACTTTATTTTCTACTTTTTCTGTAGTCATCAATCTCCTCAGAACTGAAGTAAAAGTCTTTTGCTAGAGCTTCCAGGACTGTTATTAGATCTTTGTATCTGCCAGATCTCAACCATGCTTTCTAAAACCACATAGCAACTTTTTCTGGCCTTTTTTTTGGCATGCAAGCTCCTTTCAGTACCAGTTCAACAGAAACGTGAACTAGATGCTATTTCCAATACTGTAGTGCAAAACCATCAGCTCAATTATACACCACTTCTGTAAGAGAAGATAAAACTTGAATAAATTTAAACACATTTGAAAATATTGTAGCCTCGGATTTTACTATCACACTGCTTCTTGGGGGTAAGCAAGGGCAACTGATCTCTACATATTCCTTTTACCTACTCTGCTCTGAGTACTGTCTAAGTGATAGCTACATAATATTATAAAGTCCTTGAAAAAAGATGAATGTTAAGTATTGTTAGACAAAACAAGTAACTGTTGTATTTAGCTTTGGCAGAAACACAAATACATTTTTAATATCTTTTTGTTTCATCTAAACCTATTAATGGAGCTTTTCCTTTTCTGACTGTTAAAAGTACAGTCTGCATTTTGCAACATGATAACACAAATTCTGCAGAAACTTTACAATTAGTGTAGCTTAGCATTGCTGCACAATCCTACAGGAGCTGACAATTCTGTTGCTTTGTGTTGATGGATGGCTAAGCAATTCAAAACAGTATGGCTTTTAAATCTAAAAATGAAACATGCAATCAACATAAAAGAAGGTTAGTGCCTTAAAATATAATGTAGCCGAACCTTCAGCATTTTCCCAATTTTTTTTCATGGTTTTGTGATATAGCAAGGGACTGCCACCTGGCAGAAACAGGCTGCAGAAGTCACCATTCTCACTTCACATTCCAGGTGCACAGGCTGCAGAAAGCTCCCTTTGTTCCTTCCTCAAATGTGAATTAACAGTAGCAGCTTTTATAGCTCTGACACTGAGTGTGAGCCATAACAAGAGAAAACATGAAATGCCAGTGTACTCTGAGGCAAAATTATGCCTTGCAAGGAAGTAGACATTTTAAAAATACATATGTAATTTCAAAACAAAGCACAGAGTTTTAAATAAAAAAAATCAAAGTGCCTGTAAACTCAGATTTGCCAGCTAAAGGGAAAGAAGTCTAGAGATTGGGAAAGAGTGAAGACAAGAGGGGATTAAAAAATAAAACAATCCTCTCTCTTTTTTAAAAATTGTACAGATACACTTTCTGCACTCCTGTATCTTTTAAGATGCTCAGCTTCTCAATTCAGATAATCATGAGCTCCTATCTCATAGTCTAAACCAATTATGCGCATTGAAAATGCAAGGCCAAATCCCATGCTCTGCTCGCTGTCACTGCTCTATTGGCTTCAGTGGCACTGGGCCAACGACACCATCTAAAGATCTAGCTGAGAGGCAAAGTGCAAGTGCATCAGCTTGAGGCTGGCACCGCGCTAATGCAGCTACATGGCTTCTCTTCCCCTCAGAGCCAGCGCCAAGAAGGAGCACCTTGGTCTGCAGAAGAGGACGTAAGTTGGAGATGGGGAAGCAATAGCCTCATCTTTCTTATACTCTTTGTCCACCACCATAAGTTTTTGGGTGTGTACTGTTGTTGTGGATGCTGGATAATACTGGAGTATGTAGGTACATGTATGTATGTGTGGCATACCGAGGTCTATTTATCTCTTACCGAATAGTTTCCCCACACTTGCCAATGTGCTTTAAAGAAGAGACCAAATTATACAGCAATGCCTTTCTTCTGCTTTCCCCAATCATTTCTAAGTTTTATTAAGTTGTACTAATATGTTGACCAAGTGTAAAAAGGGAAATATAAAAAAAAAAATCATAACATGCTAGGGACTCCACAGCTGAGCCTTCCTTTTGGACACTGCTGCAGGTTCATGCACTCATTGAATAAGGCAATAGGACTTCTGATGCACAGCAGAATGAGTGCATCACAGACCTCTTTAAAAAAGGCTAAAGTCAGTAGGCATGTCAAATAGACCAAAGGTGTAAGTGTGGCTGACAGGGCTAAAGATCAGCCAGGACCATTGGTTCTCCTCCCTCACCAGGAGCAGACCATGACCACTGCAGGTTTCTCACTCCTCTCTGCCTGAGTTATTACGGAGCTTTCAGGAATCTGAAGAGTTACGGAGCTGTTTCATCACAAACTTGATAATGAACTCATCCAAAGCTGGAAGCTAGAAACAGGGGTTAGCTAGAAACATCATCCATGACAGTGGCTTGTTTGTTGAGTATGGCTCTAATGATCACTTTTTTTATCACTAGCTGAAACCCACCCAGTCCTTCCTCAGGAACTGAGTTATCTACAGGGATGGGACTGCTCTGCTGGCTTTCACTAACGAAACCCTATGTGAGTCTAACAAACGTAGCAGTCATGTGCTTGCCCAGATACTAAAGCACCCATGCCAAGAATTCTTTTTTTATAAACTTCAGCTTTTTTAAGTGGCACATACACGTTCCTGATTTCTCTTTCTGAGCCTCAAAGCTTTTTGCACCCATCCCTCGCCTTTCCTTTCCCATATTATGATTCCATGTATTGTCCCAAATATCACTTTGCAGTTACCGAACCACCTCTGACTTCTGTTCCTACAGCAGATTATATTTCATCATTGAGATTTTTAGAGAAACACTGACACCATTTTCTTTTTTAAATTTTGCTTTTCATTTGAAGCATGAGTGGCAGTGGATTTCTTCAATTTCTTTTTTATCAGAAGCCAAATAAACAAATGGCAATGCAGAACTCCTACACTAAGAGAAGGGAAAGAGAGAGAGAGGGAGAGAGGATGAAAAAACGTTTAGGAAGAGTGCATTTTCTCTCCACAGTTTGAATCTCTGGCAAACAGTTTGTTTCAATTTTAATTTCAGCCCAATCTGATTCAAATTATATACTTTTTCATTATATGACTGCCTCGCAATCAAGTGTTTATCTCTGTACCCCGATGTATTTTGTATACATACTGAAGGTGAAGCTTTATTCCATGCTTAGCCATTATTGGATTAAGAGCTGGGGTAAGGAAGGGTGATGATGTTACACTCAGTGTGTTTTGATGACTCATTTTACACTGAAAAGTTGCCAGATATGCATCATTTCCATTTGCTGGGAAATGCTGTTTCAGTCAACTGAAATTGTTTTTGATCTAGGGTGGGGGTCTTCAGCCTACAAGCAAATGGAGACCACATGGTAATTATCCTCGTGTTGATGCCAAAGCCAAAAATGCTGCTGTTTTAAAAAAGCAGAACCAAAAGAGGAGAAGCTCTGCAGCTAGAATCTGTTTACATCTGGAGTATAATGAAAGAGATGGCAAAGACCACAAAGTAGATGGGATGAAACACGAAAAATTAACATGTCTCTTCTTCAAGAGATCAAAACCAAAGTCGATGGCACTGAAGCACCTGAGTATCAGTACTACCTTAAGTACAGTAATACTAAATAAAACTTTGCAAAGGTAATTTAGGTAGCAGAGAAACTGGAGCGCTTTCTGGTTTGGAAGGAATACATGGATTTTACATAACCTCTGTTCTTCCTACTGTCTTAAAGATGAAGATTAGATACTTGTCAGAGATCTGATTTCAAAGAATTTCTGAGGCATTTTTATCGCACTACTTTTTAAAGAGGTGGAGCTGCTAGTGGTTTTATAATGGAAACATTTACTATTTACAGGCTTTAATTTAATTGCTTAATTGCTGCTTCAGAATGCAAAGGACTGGAACTTGAGCCAAGAGTCATTTTTCTCAAAGAAAATATTTATTAAAATAAAAGCAAACTTTCACCATATCGTGCAAGCTGGAAATTGAAGCAGAGCTGGTTAAGGAAACCAAGTCAACTGCTCAGCCACACTGGAGCAAGAAAACAAAGAAGAAGGTGCTTCTTTGAGTTTCTTCCCTGCCCCCAACAGCCCATCCTTAATTTTGGTGGCTTTGTAGAAAGAAATCTCAACAGTTTTCTACCTCTTCAGGAATGTCCATTAATACAGACTTTAAGTTCCTTTGGGGAAACATACTTTCTCTTAATGGTTAAGAACAGGTCAGGGAAAGGATTTACAGTGTTGCCTAAGGTACATACATGCTTAGTGAAATTCAGAAAGAAATCTAAATGGGTGCTGTGCCTAACTTCTTATGACTGTATTGTCTTACTAGGTGCCTTGCCTATCAAAAATACATACCTAAATACACACGCAAATTTGGCATGTAGTTGCAGTAATACTCTGATGGTCATCAGCTAACAAAAAATCATATAAATCAGGTTTTCAGTGCAGGATAATAATTTCTAAGGCACAAATAGCATTGTCTAAAAAAAAGTCTTCCCTGTTCGTATTCCTAGTTTGACAGATTACAGCTGCCTCTACATATTAGAGATAACACGAGGAAAAAATAGATGTATGTTATAGAGAGAGAGCTATCTTATTTCACAAGGCTACCTTGCTAGATGATCCTTTCTTGGCTCACGTCTCGTATGACACGCATGTGAACATCAAGCCATAATGGACTTGATCTTTAATTCCTCTCTTCCTCAGCTGGTATTGAGCTGAAGAATACAGGTGATTCCAAATAGGTTGTTCATTACTTCTCTTCAAAGAAGAGCTTCATTTTCGAAACCTTATGGAGGGTTTATCTTCAAGCATGGGAAGCAGAGGTAGTGGGCCCACTGATTATTAAAGAAGTATTTAACACAACAATACAAAGTGTTATGATAATATATTAAGGACTATCCTGTACTTCTTTGCTATAATGGATTCTAGGAATGAACAAATTGACATTTGAAGAGCCTAGTGGGTCATCTAACCCGTCCGTGGAATATGCAGAATTAATAACTATGGGCCCTTGGATATTATACTGAAAATAAGCTCACGAACAATAAATAATTTATAGTCCATTTGTATTTACAAGTCTTTCATTCTTACAGATACATTTGGAACAGGAGCAGAATTTAATAGTGCAAGAAGCACAATAAGAATGGCGGCAAAAAGCTCCTCTTCAGTGTTATCTTTGGCCACAACTGTCTGTGCTGAGCTCTGCATAACTCAGCCAATTCTCACTCTTGCACATTCAGGCATGAAGTTTAAATTCTCAATAGACCATTATAAGCTCTCACTGAAGTTGGTGTAAATCCAGAGTAGCTCCAATGATGTCAGTGAATAAAGTTACTCTGAATTTACTGCTGTGTAACTGGGAGTGGATTCTGATCTCATCCACTTAATTCTTTTGGTAAATTACTAGGCCAAATCCTGATGGCCTCACATAGACAAAAACTCCTGTTTGTCATCAGCAGAAATTCTGACTGAGCAAACAGTCCTAGGTTGCCTTTTAATCTCTTCTTATTTTCATAGCTTAGCCATGCACTCTTAACAACTCCCTGTATCAACTAGTCACTCTTTTTGGAGGCTGTGGCAACAAGGACTGAGGATGTAGACTCTGGAGATTATTGAAGTAATTTTCAAGCTGTGTTTCCATCAAAAGAGCAGAGGTGCTTGATAGGCCAGTGCTTGCTATGGTACCATCCCACACCTCCCCTAAAGAGCTGGAAAATTTTCTGTTTGATATCAAATTTGTCCCCACCTCAGAAAAAATCACCCTTCATTTCTGCTTCTCCGTTATTCTTCATCTCTCAAAATGTTATCCAGGTGTGCTATATTACCACTGCTGTGGCAGAGCAATGTGAAGATTGGCAACCTAAAATTCAATTTTTCCAACAAAGCTTATCTGTAGCAAGCTGACAGACTACTGAACTCCAGTGTGCAACCTGACCCCTTGGCATCAGTGAGTAACATGTCACCTAACTGCATCCCTCAAAAGCCTTTTCTTCTTGGAAGCAAGCTCTAAATTGCAGTGCATCTGAAATGAAATAGTAAACTCTTTGGGCTTGTACTCTGAAGAGCTATTACAATTGTAGGTGCTGCAAAATAGATGTTTTATGCGGTAAAATAATTCTTTTCATGAGAGTTTTTTGTTAATTTCTTCCACTTCGTCACTATCTACAGGAGGATCTCTTTTCATTAATTTTATAACAATAGCCTTATTGCTCCATGTTTTTATTAGATCTAAAATCAGTATAAAATGAAAGATGTTTACAGTTTCATCGTACAGAAAATGGAAAGAAAGACTTGAAATTAATACAAAGAAATTATATGAAATCTAGCTAATTACTATCTGTAAAACATGTAGGTTTGTAAGAAGAAAGTAGTGCAGGAAACAGTGAATCATAAAGGGGGAGAATAGCTAGATACAATACTCTGCATGCAGCATTATAACTATCTGAAAAACAGACAAATGAAGGACGCTAGCAATTTGCCACAATAATGTGTCTTTCTAATGCACTGAAACCACAATTTTACGTAAAGAAACAAACAATTCTTCCTAAAGATGGGCCTGCAACTCTGTTCAGATTCTCACAGTGTGCTTAAATTAATTGACTGGCCATAACCCAAACCACTGTGACTGGGGATTTAGGGAAACATGGCATAGTCACTCTTTTTTCCTTGCCTAAATTGTGATAATTTGGTGTTGAAAAAATGCCTCTCACTGTGTCCTGAAGCCCATTGCTATAATGATTGATGATTACAAAACTGTTGATTGCAGCATCTTGAATGTTTTGTTTAGTTTTAAATGTCTCTGAACTAAAGGGCAAAAGAAAGTTTTCTACCATCTCATACGCTCAAGCCTTAGATCTGTGGTAAGACGGTCCCAAACTCTTACACAGGTGAATATGCACAGTGCTGAAGAAGACAGGGCAGACCGGAGAGGCAATCCCACGTGTCAGGGTGCATCCAGGCTATCAAAAACATGAGGCCTTTGCCAATGGGACTGTCACCAAAATGTTTGGAGTGATGCCCTTTCTGTGTAGACATCTATGATTGTGTTAGGATCAAGTGGTGCTCATAATTTTGTACACAGGGGTGGGTTACGGCATGACCGTGGCCACCCCCATTCATTTTCAACTGTACCTGGGGGTGTAATGCTGGCTGAATTTTGCCTATCCCTCATGAGCAAGCAAAGCGCCAGCAGCCAACACCTGCAGCCAGAGCCGCCTGCAAAGACCCCAAAGCATCGCGGTTCATCATAACGAGGGCAAATGCACCCTCCAGGATCCCACTGATGTCATTTAAGCATTGCTTAATCAAAAAGAAGCTATTCCTTACTTTAAAGAAAATTTTGCCATTTTTAATTCGCTCTTGAAGCTTCAGCTGGAGATTATTTTCTTCAAATATCCTCATCAATTATTCAGTGATACAGAGGGCAAATAAGTCTAGAAGGGAATTGCTGAATTCTTTCTTTGTCTTCCTACTGAGGAAAACCCTTTTCCAATGCAATCCATAAAGGATTGCTGTGCTAGTTTAGACTGTTCTGCAATGCCAGGCCTACGCTGGTGTCAACAGCAGATGACAACAGCCACCCCAAAACCCTCTTGTATTTCCTTTACAAAGTCTTCGCTTCTGGAAAGAGATTTAAGATTTGCAATTCAGCTACGATGTTCCTTGATCTGACTAAGTGACTTAGCTGAAGTCAGAGGTGCTGCATTTACAAGTGCAGCTTTGAAACAGTTGGCTTTTGCAAAGCAGAGATAAAGAAGCTGATGCTTGTCTAAAAGTTTCGCATATTTTTTATTATTTTGCTCATGAATGTAATCATTTTTTATTAACACTGGATGACAGAAAAGATAGAGCTGGCTTTTTAATACCAACGCTAGAAGAATACACTTCCAGGATGACAGTCTAATTTTATTTCTTGACATGCATTTTATGTAGGGAATGATATATATCTAGCCCACTCAGCACCTGCTGTCTTCAGACACACCAGCCATTTATGTCAATTATTTAGGATTCCCCTTTAGGCTCTGAAGAGCAGTTCTTCCACTCCAGAATCCCCTCCTGCCCCCATTCAGTTTTTATCAGATTCTCATGTTAAACTCCTACCGCAGCCGGTTGTGCTGGAGAGGTCAAGAAATAAGGAACAGACTGCTTTCTGTGCTGGTGAGATACCCGAAGGCACTCTAGCTCTGGAATTCAGGCTCTAGAAATGCATCATTCCTTTCATTTCATCACATGTTCCTATTTGTTTAATGAAGTGTTCAAAATTTAGTTGCACCGGCACACCAACTGGCTTTGCCATAGTGTAATCATTATGAAGATCTACACAAACCTGCAACAAAGACTTCTGAACTCATCTAAAACTATTTTTGACAAGTTTGTTCAAAACAAAGCAAGGACCATATCTTTTTTCTTTATGGAATTTTAGGGGGAAATGCTTCCAATTCTAAACTGAAAATTACTTGTCACAAAATGTTTCAACTTAACAAACCGACGCACATTCATAGCAACTAGTATTTAAGTAAGAGTAGCTTTTGCAAAGGACTCTGGTGACATTAGTTGATCCTTTAAGAGCTACAGGAATCAAGACTGTTTCCTGCTCCTGCCACAATGCTATCAGCTCCCAACTGTACAAACTAACTGCATGCTAACTCTGCAGTACCACAGCTATGGATTTGTTTTACATACTCTTCCTGCGGGCTTATACTTCAGACATGCAATTTAGGGTACAAGTGCTCATAGTGGCCCCAGTTTCTGGTTTTACTTTAGAAGGTCTTTAGTCCTAGCCCCAGTGATACATGCATGAGGTCAGTGGACAACAGGAGCGTATATGCATGCTTTGGGGCACAGATTATTGTACTGAAACAAGGTAGTAACACAAAGCATTGGTGTTGTGACTACATGTAAGTGAAGACCATAATTTCGTTTTTTTCACAGAGCATTACGTACTGGTAATTCTTTCCAAGATAAATCCTAAAAGTTATACAGTATTTCTCTGAAAATGGTTTCTTTATCACTATTATTCTACTTGTAGAAAAAAATGGCTGTAATCTGCATCAGAGAAGTGCTAAGGGCAGATCTGCATTAACTCCCTCTGTTGTGCTCAGCAGGCATGTACAGCTGCTGGTCCTCAACTAGCTCTGGGTTCTTCTAGCATATTTTTGGATGAGCAGGATGCATGACTTTAAAAAGAAAACATTTGCCAGACCACACATCATTTCATTTTTGCAGCCCTTATGTTTAATAAACTACTACTTCTTCCACAACACTGTAATATTTTCCACAACACTTCACTTTTCCAAAGCATTGTCCAAACCTCCGCTGGGCTCTGCAGCAGCCGGTACTGAAATTCTCACATGATTTATTTTCCCAGGCACCTTTAGTTCTCTTATGGTTATTAAAAGAGCGAGAGTTTTAAATATACACATATAAAAAAAAGAAAATAGTTTTTGACAATTACAGAAAAGTCCTACTATTTGTATTTCATTCTTACATATGATTCACCATTTTTATTTTAGTATGGATTTAACTTAATATCCTGTGTGTTTCCTCATGCAAGAATGTGCCCTGTTTTGCCTTTGATTTCCTATTTAATCCATTCTACAACTAGTGGTATTTTAAACAATGATGATGATACAAAAAAACCTGAATTTGATTGTGCTTCTTGGAGGATCTGCCCATCAAAGAATGACCGCATTGCATTGTTGTTCTTCTACTCTGTGAGTATAAGGATACACAAAGCAAAAATGGAAATACAGATGCTGAAAGTACTATGCTGTGCCAGCTATTTGGACTGTAAAATTTCACTGTAAATATTTTCATAACTGTATTTATAGGCAGGAAAAGTTAGATCTTGTTTTCAACAAAACATTAAAAATAACTTTAATAAGAAAAACTTAAAAACTATGTCAAGTATGGCACTTCAAAGTAAACTTTTTTTATAATTTTAATGTCCAGAATTAGACACATCATTAATATTTATTTTTTTTAATTTCTATTTTCAGAGTTTGTAAATACCTGTATCCACCATTCATTTCAGGTATGTCTGAAATTTTCCAAGACTGTATGAGGAAGCTCCACATAAGTGTGGAGGAAACTGCCAACCTTTTGTCACCAAAGCATGAATTATCTTACTTGGGAATGTCGTGTAAAGTACTGATTATGTAAGACTAACTTCTACTTGTGGAGGTCATAAGCAAAAAGAACACACTTCAGTGACTGTACTCAGATTTAGTGAGTGGCCTGAGAATGTATATATTTTAAGTAATACTGAGAAAGCAAACTCACAGATGCATAAAAGTGTTGGTTGGAAGGGACCTGTGGAGGTCATTGAGTCCTCCCTCCCAGTGAGAGCCAGCAAGTTGCTTCCTTCTGGATGCCTATGTTTGATGAAGACAATACAGTATTTCCTCTCAAAAAAACATGAATTGGAACATCTGAAGTTTTGGTTGGGTTGCTTCTCCACATCATGGGATGAGATCAGCCCCTTTGTGTGGGTTCAGCAAGGCATCACAAACCAGGACATGAGACAAGGTTCCACCAAGCTAGGCTGGGAGAATACACTGATTGCAGTGCTCAGACACTGGCCACGGTCCATACGTTTGTCAGTATTATTTCAAAAAATTATTTTGGACATTTTTAAGGCCAAAAGTTCATCCCATAGAAAGATCAAACTCTCCCCCTAGATTCTTACCATAGGGTCATAATCCTGAGCTAAGCTAGGATGTATTGTAAAGAACACTGTACATCATGATTAGAAATTTCAAGTTCTGAAGACTCAGCTACACTTTATTAAGTAGTTTCAATGGTTAATTAACCTCGATACACAAACTGTGTGTCTTATTTTTATTTTAAATTCTTCGGGCTTTAGCTCTCCGACACTGCGGTTTGCTAAGAATGTGTTTGCTGGAGCAATTCACCGTAAGAATTTCATGGTTCTACCCTGATAGTACCAGACAGCAAGATAGCTTTTTACATGCCTTATCGTATGGTCACACCCCTATTTAAAGCAGAGATGTGTCTGATTGTGGTTTGTTAGAGAAATACCCCTCTATCAGAAATGTTAACACACAAGGCCCCTACAATCACACAGGCACCCTTGTGTGTACACGTACATACACTCACACACACAGAGGTATCCTTACCAAACCAAATTAATCTAATGATTTATAACTTCCAATGACAGATTTTTATGTGTTTTACTATGTCAAATTTCATATTTTATCGTTCACAAAAATACAGGCTATGAAACCACAATAAGGGCACACACAACAATCACACAGGAGTACTTTTATTTGAAAAATTATCTTTTATCTTTTTTGTCCCAGTGCACAACTATAGAACAGTTGTCATGGTGCTCTGACTCAAGTAATTTTCATTTTAGAAGTCAGGTTAACACCCAAATTATATTAGTATTTTGCTAGAGGAAGAGTCAACAAACTTGTCCAATGCTCACTGAAGGTGCTCAATGGAGGTGTTGATTTCAAAACCAGGAATTTTAGGTCTATGTGGATCTTACATCTCCCATCAGGAGCAGATACAGTAGGGATGCAGGGGAGCTGGGTGACGAATCGGAAGGCAACCCACCTGCTGGCATCGCCAGTATAGCCTTTTCTTTGTTATTATTGCTAAATCTACTTCCTTCAGCACTTAGCTCACAGCAGTGAATTAAATACCACATTGGCTTCATACCTTTTATTTAGATGCATGCAGATGCTAAAGAATAAGTTGAATACTGTGACATACATGTTAACAACGTATTAACTAGTATCTACCCTATCAGCTCAATCTTTTTTGTAATGATTGCTCTGCTAAAAGGGTAAATGGCCTACTAGCTGGGTCATACCTTATAAAGAAATTCTCATACACCTCCACAAAACTTATATTGCAAAGGTTAATCCAACCTTAATGTATTTCTAGGGAGTGTTTTTTTTAGGAATTTTGACCCATCTAAACTCAAGATCTATTTCAACAGCATGAAACAAAGACTCCTAACAACGTGGAAAGTTTTGTCTTCAGTAGTGTATATGGTGTTTATGAAACTCTATTATTTCCTTAAAATGTAAAAGACAAACAGATTTTATAGGCTGGTAAAAAAACAGTGGACATAATAAGCCTGGCATTCTGAAGTAAACAGTTGATGGATCCATTTGAGGTGTGAAATATGCTCTAACACAAACCCAAAACACATCCAAACAGTTAATGTGGTCAGGTATTTCTGTTCATTAAATGAGTATTTTAGTTTGGACCAGTAATGGATTTGTAATAGAATATCATTGTAGGCTTTGTTTATGTTTACTTTTAGGATTTTTTATGATTTAAAGAGTAATGGTTTGATTCTTGCAATTGTGTGATCCTTTGCATTAACTGCTTGGCATGATCATTAACATAAAATCAACAAGTAGGTAAGGACCAATGCTGTTTAATTAATACAGAGGTAGTTCTTAGCTAGTTTTGTTGGCTTCTTTGTCTTTGTTTAATCAGAACATGCAGATTTTCTTCCATAAATTAAAGTCAAATTTGAAATTGTGGCTGGACATAAATTTCTCATAATTTCCTGAGGTGCAAAACCATGATGGCAGAATGGATCATCCAGTAGAAAGATGATACCGGGAGTTAATCATCTTAATTACATCTTATTCTGAAGTTCAATTTCTCAAACTCCACTTCCCAGTGATTAGATTTTATTATGCCTTTATGGAAAGGTCAAAAACCTCACACCACCAAATACCTGTTCAGTGTTTAAATGTCTATCCATAGCGATCTTCTCTTCTAAACTTGTAAGTTTAATTCCTCGAAAATAATGAGACTTGCCTAGTAGTTTTTACTTCATTTTACTGTATTTTTATCTTTTTCTCAAATTTCCGATTACTGCTGGAATGCAACTATCTGACTTGGACATAACATTTTACACTCAGCGTTACATGTATGGGCACAGCCACTTCTCTGCTTGGTGGCCTGTTTTGCGGCTCCAAGATCCAAGATATCCGCAGATGCCTGTGGGACATTTGCTTTCTTGTCCACAGAATTTCTCTGAGCATTCACGTCCAGGCAATTACCACAGATTACTAAATATGTCCCTGTGTGACTGCTTGCCAAGGCAGTCTCCCATCCCCAAAAGAGAACTTGCAATTTTGCTCCATGTGTATTATTTCTATTTAGCTTTGTTAAAACACATAGTGCTCATGGTGACAACCTAATTAAGCCATTCAGCTTGCACAGCACAGGTAGCTTTTTTCCTTATTTACTACCCTGCCAATTTCTCTGTCAGCTGCACACAGTATTAGCACAGATGCGATGTCAGTGTCTAGAATGATCTTTCATCAGATGGAGCCACTCTCTAGTGAGCCCACTAAAAAGGCTAGGCTTTTTTTATATGTTCCTAATAATAACCCCATTTTGTATCTATAAGTGACCCAGGTTTCAATCCTTTCCATATTAATTCCATACTTTTTGATTAAATCATGACATGGTTCTAAGTTAGTATTGCAATCTCAGATAAAACCCTGTCTTCTGGGAAATAAGCTTTCCTATAAATGCTGTGTAGGTGTGGACCGATGGGTATTGATATCACCTTATTCAGCTTCCTCCTTCACTCCATGCTAGGGAGGTCCAGGAGGAGTGTCCTGGCTCAGCAGCAGGTCAAGAGTTTGCCGTATTCATCCCTTCATGCCACAGTGTTTGCCCTGTCTATAGGGACCAACCTGAGAATTAATGAGTTCAGAGGGTTGTCAATACCTCCGTCCTCAATCGTTCTGCTCTGTCAGTATTCAAAAACACATAGCTAGTTCCTTTCATTTACTAGGATTTACTTTTACACTCTACATTAGATACAGGTTTAAGAAGTGGCTAGAAGTTTCATATGTGCACACACGTTGTATTATATTATTTGAGTGGTGAAAACTGATAAATGCTGCCGCTGCAGAGCCAGGCCTAAGCATGCTAGGTGTTAATCAAATAAAAATAGAAGAAGTAGACCTTGTCCAAAGTGATTTATATTGCCTCAAAGTTGTTTTGTTCCACATATGATTTCTAGCACTCTCAGCTCTTCATAATATTTCTCATTAGTAATCTTGCACTTCAATGCATCAAGGGCATTACATGTGAAGCTATCAAACAAAATTCAAGACATCAACTTTATTTAAGATGAACATGAAGAGTCTGGTCTTCTACAGTGCAAAACATGCTCTGGCCAATTCTGAAAGCCTCCAAGGTACATTGTTTCCAGTGTCAACTCAGGACTTTCAGCATCACTGAAGAAGTACTTGAACCCTGCCAGGTGGGGTTCAATAAACAGCTAGCAGTATATTAATAAAATCACCCTGTGAGTGTGAAAGTCTTGGCACAACATGAGCAAAAAAGAGCCAAAAAAAAAATATTCACCTAAGGTAAATGGCTATATTACCACCCAATAGAGTTATGCCAATTTATACCATTTCCTGAATTTATGCATTTTCCATTGGACTTTAAAAGCAGTCCATGGTTTATGCATACTTATATTCACACTTTTCAAAAAACTGCATTTAACTTCATTGAGTATTTTATCCTCTTTCCATTACACATCTGAGTAAGTTGCAGCCAAAGCAGGAAATGCCTACAGCCACTGAAAGGATGTCTGCAAATCAAAATTGTCCTAGAATTTCTGCCAACTAATAGTCCCACAGCCTTCCCGTAATTACTGTTTTTACCTGTGACACAACCCACTTATCTTCCCTGTATTTTTTTGTCTGCTCACTTTTGGAGAGAGCTATTATGTTCTGCACTTCAGTCATTCATATCCTGGCTACGAACCTGACTGTCTCTTCATGAACCTTCAACCATCCTGATTTGAACGCTGGCCATCCTCAACCTTCTGCTTATGTTTCATTTTCTCTGGCCTCTTTCTCTTCCCTTCCTCTACTCCTAGGCAAGTACTTCCAAAAGACCAGCTCCAAAATGCATGCTAGAAATCATGAATTTTATATAATTTTTTTCATAAAAAAATAAATCTTCATTGTGGTCATCCCTGGACTCTTTGATACACTTAATCGAAGATGATTTTAGGCCAAACCAAAGGAACTTCCGTAACTCATTTAAAAGCCTTTATAATGGTCATGTTAGAGGCTTCCAACCTTTTTCCTCAAACTTGCCCTACATTTGTTAGCCTGAAGTTAAATTTCCATTTCTGATTTAAATGGGCAATGTACACAAAGTGCCTGCCAAGAAGATGTATAGATGTATCTACCTTGAACAGTGCAGAGTCCGACAAAGATATCAAAAGGAGTTTGACTGCTGGAAGTAGTAGCAGACGGCGTTCCCCCTCTGCAGCAGTTGCTCTCTCTGGTCCTGTGAGAGGTTCTGCAGGGCACCTGGTTGTGGCATGCAGGCATGCACCCCTTAGCTGCTCTCAGGTATATTACTGTGATTTCCAAGAGTTTTCAGGCAGATTTGGGAAACAGAGAAATAGAGTTTTAATGGCCACTCGTAATATTTTTTCCATATCATGTTAAGTGAACAGAGTTATGATGTCATTAAAATAGTCAGAAGGTCTGCCAACTTTATAGACACAACCCAACTGAAGTACCTGAGTGTTGCTGCCTTCTTGGCCCAGTACAGGTATAAATACTTAATACTCACAGTGTGAGAAAGATCTTGATAAAAATATTTGGCTTAAAGTCTTGAATATCTTTTCCTGAGGTCCTTATCTTCTCAAATGCAGTCAAACCTCGTAGAGTAATTGAGAAACAATGTAGTGGAACAGATAGGGTTATCTTAAAGCAATAGTGGAGCAGGGAAATTAGAGATTTATGCTAGCCTTTCCTTCTGACTTGGAGCCCAAATTAGGTGACCTAAGCTACTAGAACATCTATCAAAGGTAACTGTCAAGTGATCTTTTAAAGTACACACTGACCTGTTAAATAAAGGAAACTTTCATGTTGTGGTTAATATGGCTCAGAAATATAGCTAAGACAGACATACTGACACCTTTAAAATTGTGCTGCTCTCTTGCTCTTTTAATGTATTTTTACACTGACCGCTCATGCAGTAGAGGTGGCACGGGTATGGACCTCAAAGTCAGCAGAGTCTGCTCCAAGGGCTAATGAGGCTGCTGGAGAATCCAGGCTTTGGGATGACATTCTAGAAATGTAGTACAATGACATGTATAATGTAATGTAAGGGCTGCGGTGGGTAGGGGAAATATGATCCGTGATTAATCTGACCTTCATTTACCTTGTTGAATCAAGCTCCTCATTCAGCGTGGGCTATAATCAGTCCTGCCGTCTGTGGTTCTTTGTTAAACCAGCGCTGTTTGTGTTTAGTCAGCTGTGAAAAGGGACCGAGAGAATAGTTTCTTCAGTGCAAGGTGTTAATGTCAGTCTCCCACACACATGGACTTAGAAACAGAACCAAATTTCCTTTCAGAGGCTCTTCAACTTAAAGGTGAATGATCTGAATCACCGTTCCACCCAGAGTAGGTGTAATTTCTTTTTACTTGACTTACATGACAGCAACCAAACTCAGATATCACTAATATCTCCTTTCTCTTCTTTTTTATTCAAGTTTAAAAGTTTTATGGAGGCTTTGCTTTAAGACTGAAGCAAGAAGCTGATCTATGAAAGCATTTTGTTAGTTTACCTTCAACTGATACAGCTAGCAAAACCCGACTATAGATGCAGTTGTTCAAGCAAAATGTGTGTCTTTCTTTTATCAACACATCTTGGTTTGGAGAGCTGGTTTAAATATACTGGAAACAGAACCCTTTCTGTGGCACAAGGAACACCTCCAGCAACATGGTTTGCCATTTTAATTTCATAGGCGTGTCCCTTCAGGTATAGACTATGTTCTAGTAGCCATTAAGGTTTAATGATAAAATTGATAAACCCTAAATGTTGAATAAATTCTATATGTGAATAAATCCTGAGTGTTCAAACTTTCTTGGAGGCTGTCAATGTAAGTAGTAATTAAATGCTATAAAAAATTCATTTTATCCTGTTTCCATAGACAGCTAAAAAGGGGAAATCAGTGATATAGATAGACAAAGGCAGAAGTTTAACATGGTCAAGTTACCATAGCTCCATGGACTGCAGGGGATTCATAGCAATGCACGCTTGTTGAAAAGCTGGCCTTATTTTAAAATTACAGAATCCATTCAGTGGGTACTTCATGAGAGTCAAGATGCAGTGGTGTACAGGATGAGTCAACAGACATATCTTTTTTTCCTTCCTCTGTTTCTGATCTACATTAAATCCCACCCCTCCCCATAAAAGAGGGTTATTTTGTTGTTGTTATAACTAAAAGAGATTTTTTTTTTGTCCCGCCCCCAGTAAAACCCTCAAGGAAACAAATCTTTCTCGGTTTTATCCTAAAATACTTGGGTAAAGTCACCCTTTGTCACACTGTTCTCAAATTCAGTGCTGACTCGCTGAGGTACAGTGTAGAGTACTGGAATTTTAGAGCAGGATAGTAATGCATACTGATTCCCCTCCTTTAAAACAGACATGTTTTTGGTAGTAACGACATACCAGTCTGTGTCCCAGCTGAGAGCAAATCCCACAGCAAATGGGACCATTTATTATGGCCTGTGGAAATGTATAGCCCTACCTAATGTGGGAAAAAAGTAATAAAAAGATGGATGAATGCCCATCCAATTCTCTATTTGTTCAAAAAATCTAGATAAGAATGTTTTAAAAGATAAACTATTCATTGTCATGTTTCTCAATAATTTATGAAGAAGGTTAAATGCATGATAAAAAGTGTAAGAGGAAGGGATTTTTTCTTGTTTTTTCACCTTTAAGCTACCAGGAAGGCTAATTCTCTCATAAATTTGCTCGAGGAGTCATCAGAGACCTCACATGTTCGCTTTGAACTTTTTCTGCCTCGAAGAAAGACAGAGAGATAAATTTTCTCCTGAGTGTTTTTCAGTACTCGAGTTAAAAGTCAAAACTAAACAGTGTGAATAAAACTCACCTTCCCTCTCATTACTCAGGATTTATTTGCATAGATTTTTCTACTGTCATAATTTTTTCCTCTTCTTCTTTGTCCAGAAGTCTGGAGACTCCGAGGAGTTGCCTAGGAAAGGGTGATAAGAGATAATTTCTACCACAGCACAAATGTATAGATCCAGAAATATAGATCTTTATAATTAAAGAGAAGAAAAAAGAACATAACCCCAACCTTCCCCTCCTCCTTTTATAATCCATTATTAGTAACAGTACCTTTTTCTATAGGGTTCTCACATATGTCCTTCATTATTCTGAAAGAATAGCATAAGATTAGCTTGATTTATTATTGACATTGTTGCCTGACCTTAAAAAAATGCTTTTAATCCACCCCACAGGAAAAAAATGCTGAATGAATTTCTAAAAGGTGGGTGAAATAGTTGCCATAGCCTCAAGGCAGCAACAATGTAAATGCTAACAAGTTATTCTGGTTTTACATGTCTATTCACCTTTATATAGATTCTACCACCTCTGCTTCTCATACTGCATGTGTTAATGCTCAGGAAGTTCTTCTGGGCCCTATAAACAGTCCCATAATATACTTGAACGTAAACTCAAATAGTTGCCTCTAATTCTCTGTTGCCTATTTAATAAGCATATTCTTGCTCTGCACATTTACCTAGCACCCGGTTTTGCCACCCATACACAGACACCCATTTTATAACCTTTTTTTTTTTTTAAAGTCAGCACAATAGCTTGGATTGTGACAATTGCTTATTCAGTTTCAGAGAAAGTGAAAAATGCAATATCCTTCTGCAAGACCAGCCCACATCTTGAATCCGTACATTGGAGTGTGTAGGAAAACTGGATCTGATGCCCCCACCATGAGCAGGAAAGGGTGACAATAATGACAGGAAGAGCAAGGAGCAATCCAATCTATAACTGTACCCTTAAGAGTGGCTGAATGGATGCAAAACTCAGGAAAAAGATGCTATGTTTTATTATGACCCGCTGTATAACACATTTCCCTCTTGCCCCAGTCAGGAATTTCAAGTCAGAATATTCTTACTTAGGGGTCACAAATAAATTTACAATCCAGGCCATTTGCTTCACAACCTGTTGGAGTAAGAAACCTCCCAGAAGTAAGAAAAAATTTCTGTGTGCTGAATTACGTTTTCACCAAAGCCTATGCAGACTGGCTTTTATCGAAGTTGAAGCAATAACGTCCACTGGTGTCAGCAGTCAAACGTTTCACCCAGAAGTGAGAAGCCCAGTACCAGCTGCTGGCCACAGCTGATCCCTGCATGCCCAACACCAGCGCACCCCGAGGGCTCCCCAAGAGCTGCCCGGCTCCCGGCAGGCTCCTGGAGTCCAGGGCACCTATGGCAGCACTACTGACTCTTACAGCTACAGCATAAGCTAAGAAATCTCTAAGTGATATCAGGAACAATATGGCATGGTACTTTATTTGGAATGGGGACATGCTGGTACCATTTAGGGAATAAATACACAAATGTCAAGGCGCCTTAGGAAGAACACAGGAGCAGAAAACAGTATACTAGCAGTAGCAGTGAGAGACAAGAAGGAAAATGCAAGCCAAAAGATGGATAGGAAGGGGTAAGTCGGCAACACAGCTCATATCAAGCCTGATAAATTTTCTTTAACAGATAGCATCTAAAACTCAGTGATAAAAGTTCCAGAAAGAAAAAAAAATATTTTCCACATATGTTTCTTCAGAGGCTGATTAAGTAACGAGCAGGCTACAAATTCAGCTGGTGCAAAGGGTTGCTTGAACAGCAACTGCAGAGCAAAATCAGGGTCTTACTGCCAGTCAAGGTAGCTATCTCCAAACTACCAGGGGATCTGAGCGGCTGCAGTTTGCACACAGGCAAGCACAGGCTGGAAAAGGGACACTTAAAATGTTTAACCAAATAATGTATTCATCCAGGCAGCTGCAACTATGCTAGACCCAAATACCTCCATGGGAACCCACCTGTTAATGATCCCACACTAGGTTTTAGCATGGAAGGGGGCAGGCTGCAATTAGAAACATTGAACCTGTTCTTGATCTCTTACGAAAAGCAAATTAGGAGTTACAGGGCTGTAAAGGCTGGAGAGGGAGGAGCCAGCAGTGGGAGAGAGAGGTGGCCGGTCCCAACCCAGGTTTCGCAGGCACAGGAATGAAAAATAACAAGGGAAAGAACAGGTTTCATGTTAACAGAGCGGCTGGAATTCAAGCCTGAAAAATTTCAGGGTTTTTTCCCCCTCTATTTATATAAAATTTATAATGCAAATACAACTGTATTTTTGTATGCCATGCCTCTCAGCTCTATTTATAATTTCACCATCATTTTCAAACCTGGCTGATTAATATTAGGCCATGAAAATCATGCTCAGATTTCTCAACAAACATTCTCCTTTTTTATTGTTGTTGGAAGTGTTGAACTCCTGCTTTCCCCTATGGCATGTGCAGGATGGTTTCGCCTTTCAGCAGACTCTTAGGGCAAAGTAAAACAAACACTTTGCCATCGTATAAGAGTCTTAGAAATTAGGCTCCTGAGGATATCCTGTTGTAAGAGAGGCGCTGCTCTCGCCCCAGTCCCTGTACTCCGGCCGAGTCAGCCTGTGAACTTGGCATCACAGACTCACACAAATCTGGTCTGTCCCAGCGCCTGCTGCCCAGCACAGGGCCAAATTCAAAGCTGGGACACTGTTTTTTCCCTCCTCTCCCACCAGATATTTGCAGAGTCACGGGGTCTCCCCTTCTCCAAGCAAAACTAATGCTGTGCCCCCGTCCTCCCCACAAGCGAGGTGGGCTCCAGCCCACTGGGCACCCCTGTCAGACCTGCTCCTGCCTGCCATCAACTTTCTCGTGCCCCTCTGGTTTCTGCTGCAGGGGCTTACTCCAGCCCTGGAGCAGGGCTTTGCTTCTGCCTCCCTTGAACTTCACGTTGCTCCTGTCAGCCCATTTCTCCAACCTGCCCAGCTCCCCCTGAACGCCAGCCCTGCCCATCAGCATATGGACCATCACCCCCATCCTACCCACTTCATCCCACACCAGCTCAATTTCTTTGCCTGTTCCACATGTAGGGAGATAGGAAGTGCCACTAAAATCTGAACTATCTTTGCTGAGGGGTAAAAGATCTCATCCACATGAGTGAGCTCAGTGTGTACTTCTATAACTTGTTCCCAAATGGTCGCTCATGCCGTCTGCATCCACGGTAACTGCCTACAGATTCACACGTGTACCCTGCTTTACACTTAATGATTTGCCATCAAAATGTTCTGACCAAGATCGTATTGTTGTAACCACAGTCAAAAACCCTACTCCTTTATGCATTTGCTGCTTTTTCTGGAAGATAATACCCTCACCTTATTTCTCAGGGGATCAGGAGGATGAATGCATTATTAATATGAAAAGCATTCAGATTTGGGGGGGTGCGAAGCACCAGCACTTACGAATTATCTTATGAATACAATATAAATTATTCAGCAACTATGTGTCCTTCTCACAAAGGAAATCATAGAGTTTGGCCCTACTGAGCTTACAGATTCCTAACTAGAGAGGGAAAAAAACATAAATCCTAAAACATAAATGTAAACAAAAATGTAAATAAAATGAAAATACTTTTAAATACCTCATTGACAAATTTTGCCAACATGTCACATTTTACTTTAATAGGGACTTTGTCCACCATTTTAGGAAAAAAAAAAGCTCATTTCTTATGATATACGCTCATGCAACTCTAGTTTTACTTTGCTTAGTTCATTTATTTATCTATTTTCTTTGTTTATTGCTTTTTTTGGTGGAATGCAATCTCATACATTCACTAACGTGCCAACTTCCATTAATTAAAAAAAGACCCAACACCTCTTTAAGATTAAAAGTATATTGTTATGCCTATGATAATTTTGCCTATGGTAATTTTACCATGGATTTTAATAAAGCCAGAACTCTACCCTAAAACTTTCAGAAACTGGGGGAATGTCTATACGGAGAATTTGGAACCCACTGGACTTTATATTGTTTTCCTTTTCAAGCTCACGCTCTTTCTCACAGCTGTAGAAGCTCGTGGTTTAAAACAGAAAGGCAGCTAGTGTGAGTAAGGTAAGTGAGGCCTTTTGGACTTGGAATTGAAGATTTCTTTTTCTTTCCAAATCTGACACAAAGTATAGAAAAAAAAATATTTCCCAAAACATTTATTTCTAATTTACTTTGTTAACTGCAATCTCTCCCACTCATTGGTGTACTTCAGCAAGTAAAGTGTTCTGTCAAATACAAGTAAAACGTACTGAAAGTACTTAACTGATTTGTTGACGGGTCATGTAGATACACTCTTTAAAGGGGTATTAATTTTAGAGATAATTACAAGCATTTTACGTGACTCCATTTTTTGTTGACAGCGTTTCTCAAGTATTAGCAACCCATGCTTACATTCACTGCAAAAAAAGTGCAAAATTCAGTTTAGGGGAGAAAAAAACAAATCACCTACAAGATGCCCTTTTCTCTCTTGGACATTCTTTCATACTCTGGGACCTCCTCTAGGCAGTACATCAAGTACATCAACCTGTCCACCACTTCATAACATGTAAAAACTGCTTTGCACTTTCTTCTGCAGAAAGAAATTAGGGACAAGCCCCTTGGCTGCTGTAAATGGAAAGAACTCCATTGGCTTTAACGGAGCTCTGCTGCATTGCACTTCTTCTGGACATTGTCCCTGCATGTTGAAACATTTCTGATGCAGAGGACAAGGGAGGGGGTATCTTCCAGTAGCTGGAGAACAGGATCTGGGACATCATTTGAGTACCTGTTCTCTTTGCTGCTCCTGAGCAGTCACTTCAGATTGATCCACGTTAGAAAAAACATTGCTTTAATTACAGGCATAAGAATGTTATATTCTAGCATATTTTTCAAACCACCATAAATTCTTGTTCCTTACCCAAATACAGTTTATTTAGCTCTCTTGTTGAAGGGAAGGCATACCGCTGCAACGACCTCTACATAGTGGTGGAAGTTTCACTTAAAGCTAAACCTATAACCATTCTAGTACAGGCAAGCCCCTTGTTTATCTTTGCTTCAGCGTACCTTTGAGGGATGAGTAGGATAGTATTTCATCTGAAAGGGATGTTGTATTGCTGCATGAACTCAGGTCTACAATTGCTGTTCACAAATACCTGCACAGGACCTTACGCCGACCAATAGAGCAGGGCATGGGTGCGGCGTGGTGGCACAGCTTTCCACTCTGGTGACCCAGGCCTTCAGCAAACTCATCATGCCTTACTCCAGCACATCCACCAAGCTGGAGGGTTCGATCTACTATTTAATCCTCCACGAGAGAATCCTTGTGGAAACACATCCTTCTCTGAGGCAAATGCGTATGTACACCTCTACACGTAGATGCACATCCCTCCCCGCCCCCCCCCCCCGACCATCTTCTCTGGGTTCAGCAACAAAATGGTATGATCAGCAATGCTAAAATACAGATTGGAGTGTTTAGCTACATTTCAAGGTGGTTTTTTTTAAATAAAGTAAGCTGATGACTGTGGGGGTTTTTTACGTACAGTAAGCTGATGACAATGTGAAGGTATTTTTCTTTAGTTTTAGAAATAAAAAGGGGAAACTGCTTCTCTACAATCCTGTCACTACAGCATCTTCCAAGAAAAAAGAAACCTCAAGGTAAAATTTATTTGCTACTCTCAAAATGAAGGAAAAGCATAAAGAAATGATTGTTGCTCTGTTCCTGGGTTTGGGTAGATCAGAACACAGATTAATCCCAAGCTTCAAGCTCTGATTACTACTGGGAAGCAAAGAGTATGTGGTGATAATTGGATGGATATTAATAAGGGTCTTAGTTTATTGCTAAACGATAGAAATCTTGCAATGCAACTGGAACAACAAAGCCTTTCTCTTTGAACCGTTAGGATTTAGTAAAGGACTGTTGGCACATTGGTCCCGTTGATTTCAGCTGGACTCTGTGAGGGTAAAGGCTAATGTGTTAGGTCCAAGGTATGAAATGAAGCATGTTTGCATATTGTGTCTGTGTGTTTACTGATGTGTGCAAATACTTACACATAAGTATTCATTTATGGTGTGAGCCCTCAAATAATGCTGAAAAATAACTAATTTCACGACTTTGTTGTAGTTGATAAATCTGATGATTGCTTTGCTGTTTTACAGCAAGTCGTAGACTTAGTAAAAGAAGATAACAAGCAAAGTTAACATATACCCTGCTAGAAAGATTTGGGCAGTATGTGCCTTTGCAAGCAATCGGGAAGCTTCCACAGAAGCTCACCCTCATGGAAGGCAAGCTGGTTAGCTTCTCCTGGCACTGGGTGAAGGAAAGAGATAAAAAGTAATTATATTCTATTTAGTGACCACACTCCAGTTGCAAACGCTCACATCGCTCTAGCTTGCAGATAAATCTTTCTAGCTGGGCTACTCATTACTCTTACAACAGTAAATATAAACACTGATGAGTGCAAATGTAGACTGTTATGGAAATTGTGTGATATCCGAAAATCTTGCAGCTGCTCTTACTTCCAATTAAGTCCAAGTTCATCTGGAGGGACTGGGATTTGTAGAACTGAGAGTCCATAAGACTTTAAAAAAAAACAAACAACACTCTTTTCTCTATCTGGGAAGTTACAAAGCAATCAGCTTGAACAATAACACGGTCTCACCCTAATCTTGAAGCTGATTCTGTGAACACTTAGTGCTGAAATTAGATGCCACTTTAGTTGATATCTTTTTAACCTGATAGTACGCCTGTGTTGCAAAAATCCTTTGTGTATTGCATATTGGTTTACGTATTTTTGCCTCAGGGTAATTTCAGTATCAGGTCCCTTCAAGTTCTAATAGAGAAGCAAGTGAATGAATGTACAAATATGCCACGATAAGTATGTAAAGACACTGCCTCTATTCTTATCACAGAGGGCTCGATCTAAATTTGTTAACATACAGAAATGGAAAACATTGCAATTAGTGTTACACTAGAACTCATAAAAAATGTTGATTTTCCATCTAACCTTTCTTTCCAAAGCATTTAATTTTTGGTAATGTATACAATGGTTATTTTCAATTCAAATTTTTTCTTTTAAGAAGAAGACACATGGTAAGTTTAATCACTATATACCCAAAGGTACTTTCAGTTCCACTTTTGGTACATTTATGAAAATTCTGGGCTTACCTCGCATATCTCAGTTGTTATGTTTTCTCCAGTCTTTCATGGTTGACAGAGTTAGAGATGTAACTTAGATAAGTTAGTTAGCATTAGATGGTTAGCATCCTTAAAGACAAAAAAAAGAAAAAGCTTAGGGCTGACAAGCTAATTCTATTCTAAGGGTAAGTAAAGAAATAATTTTATAATGAGAAATTTTATGTAAATGATTTAAAATATTTCAAGTTGCCTCACAGATTTCATCCTTCATTACAAAATTTTAATTTAATTTAAATGAAATGTATAAAGCCTTGAAAGTAAAAGAACAAAAGAACTTAGTACGGAAAATACAAAACAATGTAATCTGTTATGTCCTCTTAGTATTTCCCCTCTTTATCAAGAAAAAAAGAAAAAAACCAGCAGCCTACACAGAGCCAATTACACAGAGGAATCATAAGCAATTGCAGCTTGTGAAATATTGGCAGTCACAAATTTACCATGACACAATGCAGAGGAAGCTATGGTTTGAAGCCCAAGCTGTCTAAGTCTGATTTTGGAAGTCTCAAAAGGCATAGTTAAACTTAGACACATATTAGGAAGATATTCAAGGAAGATGGCTAAGAGGCATACAGGAACTACTTAATTCCTATTATCTTTCCTAACTTCTGTTTCTAATACCAACATTAAAGGAAATGCTGAAATTAGTGAGAAAAAATCAACACTCTAGGATTCAATGAATCACCCACATCTGTGTGGTGTGGGGCTGCAGCAAATATGGGCTACCTGGGGGGCTAATGCGATGAGATTTATGCTGTGACTTGGAGGGAGGGAGGAAGGGAGGGAGGAAGGAAGGAAGGGAGGGAGGGAGGGAGGAAGGAAGGAAGGAAGGAAGGAAGGAAGGAAGGAAGGAAGGAAGGAACTCACTTAGCAGCACTGACAGACAAAGTAGGAATGCTTGATTTGAGAGTAAGGACAGTAAAGAATTAAGGAATCGTTTTGGTTGTAATGGAGATTTGTACTGATTTATTGAACCTGTTTCTCCATCGCTGCTCACTCTTTCAAATGAATTTCTGCGTTATTTAGGAACTGCAATAGTACAAAAAAGATTACTTATTAGAGGTGCATTCATCCCTATTGTATCCACTTTTTCCAGTAGTTATAAGGTATTGAAAGTGAAAGGCCTTATTATACTCCCATTGAAGTAGTGGCAAAACCACTGTTGATTTCAAGAGAAACAAGACAGAGACTAAAAATAGATTTGGTACCTGAATGTCTTAATTTAAATACCCAGTTTTTAAATACAGCTGGCCAAAGCGTGGAATTAGAAAGTATATTTTGAATTTTTAAATACTCATTTTTACTGCACTTTGAATACCATAATACTGTCTTTTAAACATTTGCTAGTACTGTATTTTAAATTTAATCACAGAAAATGAGCTGAGTTTCTTTGCCCTCTCATGCATTTTTATTCATGTCCATGTAGAGCATTGGACCCTGTGAATAGAGGCTGTAAACTGAATGAAGTCAACTACAGCCACATGGAAATAAAGACTGAAAAGCGGGTCTGACTCATTACTCTTACAATAGTTTGGTTTACTGCTAGAGCGAAGGGTTTGGATATTACACTTTTCTTTGCTTCTTCTCTTTCTTGGATAAGGTCCTAGAGAAAACTTTCAGAATATGAAAAAAAAAATCCCAAAACTTCAGGGAAAATGTTTGTTTTCTACAAAGCTATTCCTGTTAAAAAGAGAAAGACAGTCACTTTGCGCACACCTGTAGAAATAATGTGTGTGCAAATTGGGAAGGCAAAGTAAAACTTCTCTGTTGCCAGGACATCAACAACAGTTTTAATGGAAATTTGTATTAAATAGACCGATAGGTAAACAGTTAGCCAACCAGACTTTTGGCTTCTCAAAAATACCTCTTCTCAGAAGTCTGTATTTGAAGATTTTAAGGCCAGAAAGCACCATTGCGATAGTTTACTCTGAGTATATAACATCATAACATGGGCCATAGGACTTCTTGGTGCCTTTTGAAACTCAGTAGCAGTGCTTGATTTAAGATTGCAGTTAAAGAATATCCACAACAGTTGTTTCACTAGTTAATTTTCTCTGTCCTTAAAAACCTGCTACTTTGTCTGTAACTTTGAACTGTGGATCTCCCTATGTTTGTGTAATGGATTGAAGAGTCCTCTGCTAGCTCTTTTCCCACACATTGGTTCTTCTAGTGGCTTGAGTTACTTCATCGATAAGTTAAAGGGATCGCTATCTTTAAAAATAAGCCATTTTCGAATCCTTTCATTACTATCAGTACTCTTCTCTGTAGTCCCTCCAATTTCTCATCATCCTTCTTGAAGTGCAGATAATTGAATAGGGACTACTTTAGTAGTAGCCACACTACCAGTGCCAAGCAAAGAGGTAGTATAACCTCTGTTCTCCTTCCTTATGTGTCCCTTTCTATGTACCCAGTAATCACAGCAGCTTTTTTGGCCGTGGCACCCCACGAGGCGCTCCCAGTCAGGTTAGCTTTCTGCCAGCATTAGCATCACGTATATGAGTTTCTTTAGAAAACTTTACCCCCCTATTCATTGTTCTCAAAAACAGCAGCTCTCATCTAGAAATGATACAGCATACCTTGGGCGCTTCAGTAGCCATAGAGATGGTGTAAAGAAAAGCCATTTTAGAATTCTTGAACCAAAAATTTTGCATTTGGCAAGGGAAGCAATCCATATGTCTTGCATTTTCCAACAGTGAATCATGCTTTAAATCCTGAGTAATCCCACTGAATTAAGAGGAACCTTTTAAAGTGTAAAATATTATACAATGCAATGTCAATAGAAACAGGGAACTACCGCAGACTGCGTCTACACCAGTCTTAGTCTGAATCAGGAGTGCACTTCTGAAATGAATCTCCTGCCTGCTGTCCCAGGCATTACTTCAGCACAGCTGGGGACACGCAACACTGCATGGATGAGGAAAGACAAGGAAAGAGATGATCACCTCCCTCTTCTTTCTATCCCAGACTGGCAGGAGGCCAAACTGTCTCTAAGAGTAAATTAGAGCAACATAAAAAAATCTCTGTTCCATCTGAGGATCCTAAGGGACCCATAAAGCTAGCTTAGCCCCTCGTGTCAGCCCACTAAATAGATCAGAGGAGTGTAGATCACATACATCAAAGTTTCGGATTTATTTTACCTTAAGTAATAACAATTACACATGTTCCACATACTAAAAAATATCTTCCATATAGTAAATAGGAGTGTTTCCCTCATTTATTTAGATTTTTGCAACTGCACTTTGGAAGAATAACTGAATATGTTCTTAACATCTTATATAAAGAAGCAAAAATACACTCGGCATAGTGCTTATCTAACATGCAGTGTCCCCGAGCAGCGGGAGATGTTCATTGATTATATAATGGCACAAGGAAGAAACCATGAATAGTGCATCCTGGTTTGCAACCTCTGCAACAGTGTAATAGCATCAAAATTTTTATCAGAAATTATTAGATTCCTATTAGATTAGATCAAATTCCTGTTAGAGCCTGAAGAATCTAGATCTTCACATCTCAAAAAGGTGGATGAAAAAACATCACTAGGAAGTGCAGGTATTACAAGCCACATGAAGCAAACCATGGAGTAAAAAAAGGGTAGAGAGGATAGAAAAAGGATCAAACCATGCTTGCTTTACAAAATCAAAACATTTTTGACTGTTTTGCTTTCCAAAAACTTTGAGATGAGGTCTCCCACTTTGCTTTTTGATTTTTGATAATGTTGTTTTACTCAAGAGGTCTGCTTGCACAAGTACTCGCGAATTAAGCAAAAGCTTTCAGTCTAGTCCGAAGATATCAATGAAGTAATATGTGAAAAAAAAAAAATACCAGTGATGGTCTCAATTCCTGAAAATATCTTAGTCAATCAGAAAGTTATTTTAAAATTGAAACTCTTGGTATTAACAAGTGGCTAAATGAGAAATTGTTTTTTGATGCTGTGGAGCAGTTGCTCACATGAGTGACTCTATGAGAACATTCATCTGAAAAATGTCAAATACTGTAAGGATGCTCACAAAATAGAAATCAAAGCTTGCCACCACAGATGTGCTAAATAATAATAGTAACAATAATAATAACAACGTGCTAAAAGTCTTTACTTTCCCACCATGAGTTGTCTGGCGGGACAACTCATAATAGCAAAGCTAGGCATTTGTGTTTAACATATTTCTAAGTGTTGCAGAACTAGTGCCTACCATGTCACATTTCAGTTTATAGAATATCTATGTATGTATTGCAACATAAGAATTGCATACTGCAGCTGTATCCAAATAGTCTTGAGGCATCTATTCAAGTTAAAACACTGGTTCCGTTTTCATTATCGTATCAAAAGTTTGTATACTAATTGTCTTAAAAACTTAATTAGCGGATTAGCAGTTCCACATTTTTTACAGTTCATAACAGGAGTAAATAACTAATCTGTGTTTCAGACTTTTTTTGTGAGGAGAGTTATTTAACTACAGCTATGTAAAAGAAGAACCAATTATTTATTTTTGAATGATTTGCTTATTCAAGAGAACTTACTTTTATCTGCATAGCCAGAGAACAAAAAAACATGGTGTGGGGGGAAAACATAGTTAGAAACAGTTACCAACACAATACACGATGACGAAGCACTAGAAAAATACCAGTGGCTTTCATCTTTTAAAATGCAAAATATTTTGTCTCATGATCCCATTATCTCCACAGTAGGCCAACCCCGCTAGCCCTTGAGTTTGATTGTTTCAGGTTTGGGTTTCCATTTTAATGAGGGTAAGAAACCACAGCTCTGGCTTCCTTCATTTGGAGCTGCAGGGCCACAGCACTGCTGCAGATCGCCATCGCTGCGTCACGAGTTACGAAACCGAAAAAACAAGACTCTTAAAAACCTGGTGATTTCTTTTATATGTGGTCGCTTTGGGGTATTCTGTTACACAAAGGCCAAAATTATTGTAATGGCCAGAGCAGCGATTCACTCTTCTATCTCATACTCCACCATCACTTTATAGTTGGGGGTTTTTTTTTCATTTTAATTGAAAAGAACCCAAGTCTTCCTCATGGGTTCTGTGCTGCTCCCCTTAGCCAAGCATAGCTTGAAAATACCGCCTTCCTTGATAGACTTCATTTTAAGTTCTCGGCAAGCATTACATCAACATTTAACCTCGTCTCCCTAGGGGCTAGCTGCAGCCTGCCCGGCTTCCCGGAGTAGTGAAGACCGTGCCTGCCATGGCTGCGGCTCAGACACAGCTCTGTACAGACGGTTTGGACTGGCCATAGGAACTGGTTCAGAGAGCGAGGAGAGGCAGGCAGCCGTAGCCCTTCGGACTTGCCCTCTTCTGCTTGCCCTGCTTCCTGCAGCACTGACTTACGCTGCGCTGGTAACGGGCAGCGGTTGTGCCCAGTTAAAAAAGAGTAGAAGTCACTTCATTGTATGTGTATGAGGCTGCAATTTCATTTCCCTGCCAGCACAACACCTTCGGTTCCCCACCACCCCCTCTTTCCGTGCCTGCCTCTGTCTCCCTGCCGCTCAGCAGAAGAGCGCGCGTGGCCAGGCTCCGGCCAGCCTGGGACAAGCTGTCCGGGTGCCCAGCTGGGACCCGGGGGCTGCCTGAGCCGGAGGCTCACCGGCCTTTCCTCACCGGAGCCTGCTGCTCAGGACATCCCCCCTGCCCCAGTGCTTCCCGGCCATGCAGCCCGCCATGCTGAGCTGGCCTAGCCAGGCTGAGGGGCAAGGACCGGCCTAACGGAGGGGGTGAGCGCTTAATCACTCTCTGCAGAAGACGGGAGGAGTGGGAACGGACCCAGCCTCCGCGCTGGGTGACAGAGCCTCGGAAGCTACCCAAGTCTTGACTTGGGACCATTTTCTGAAGAGTTTACCTCACTTGTAAACCCATAGGACTTTAGGGAAAAAAGCGCAAACAAACGAAAAGCACGAGAACTAAAAATTCAATGCCATCTCACTATAAATCTGGAGGGGTTTTAGTTTGTTTACATCGTTAAGTAATAAAAACCTAATGTAGGTTTTGCTTTTGAAAAAAAGTAAGTCAGTCAAATGGGAGCTTATTTGGAACGGGAGACATTTGCTCATATGTCTGTCTAAGAGCTGCCGGCCTTGTGCCGCAATCTCTAGACTCCGAATATGACAGTGAATCACATTAGCCCGCAATAGCCTTTCCCAGTGTTTGGAGAGTTCTCATTTCAACTCATACATGGATGTACGTAGCAATGATCTTTGTTGTGCTGCCTTGGATGACATCTTATTTTTCCATAAGAACTGTCAGTGGCAGCACATACGTAGGCTTTGGGCTAAATGTACAAGCATGAAACTCCCTTTAATGTCAAAATAAGACCAGAAAAGAAAAAAGTGGAAAGGTCATTTGGAAAAAAACAATAATAAATACGACTTTCGGGGCCTCCTGAGTCTCGCCGTCACCGGGATGAGCCCACCGAGGCAGACACCCAGGCAACATCCAGACCATCTTATTATTTCCATGACATTAGCCATGAGGCCAGGGGGGTCGCGACCGCCAAAAAAAGCCCGGCGGCCCCCTCCAACCGGCCGGCCCCCGCTCCGGCGTTGCAGAGGTACGGGCCGAGCCGGGGCGGGGGGGGGCGGCACCGGGCCGCGCCGTGCTGGGGGGCGGCGGGGGGGAGCGGGCCCGCTCCCGGTGCGGCGGGGATTTGGCGTGCGCAGCTACTCGTCGCCGCGCGGTAGCGGCGCGGCGCGGCGGGGCACTGCGGAGCGCGGTAATGATGTCAACTTGTTATTTACTTTCCAACCCCGAATGACTGAGCAGGGCGAAAGGAGAATCAATCAGCCGCCGGGTGACCCTCCAGGCGGAAAAAACAGGAGCCCGGCGCCCGCCGCGGCCGGGGCGGGGGAGGGGAAGCACATGGAGCCGGGCCGCGTTGCATCATCCGCCCGGTGCGGGGCTGCGCCCCGCTCCCGCCGACGGGGGGGGGGGCGGGGGCCAGGACGGGCACGCTGGAGGCTAAAGGGCAGCGGCCTTTCTGTCCCCGGGTGCTGCATTCCCACCGATAAGCAGCGGAGCCCGTTTCTGCTGATTCACAGCCACGGAGGCCGCGGCAGCCCGCCTTCCCCCCGTGCTCGGGGGGCGCTGCCCGCAGCCCGGCCTGTGCGTCACCGGCGGCCCGGGGAGAGGAGCGGGGAGCGTCGCTCCGGCCGGCGCGCAGCGGCGGCGGTGCGGGGAGAGCGGCCGCGGTGTGCAGCCGCGGGGCTGTCCCCCCGGCCGGGCGGGGCAGCGCCCCGGAGAGCGGAGCGTGGGCCCGCGGAGCGCGCCCCGCGCGGGTCACTGCACCCTGCCCGCTTCGGTGTGCAAAACACAGCGTCGTAGCAATCCCGCGTTCCTCTTGTTTGCGGGAGGGCTCGGACAATGCGCCCCTATGTCGGCCGGCCTCTGCAGAGCCGGGCCTGCTGCGCCTCTCCCCGCGCCCCCGCCGGCCTCAGGCTTAGTAGTAGCAATACGGCAACGGTAACGATAGCGGCGACAACGGCCGGGCCGGCGGGAGCCTCTGAGCGGGGCCCCGGTGCCGGCGGGCGCCGTACGTGCCGGGGGGGAGGGCAGCCGTGGGCAACGCGTGTCCCCGGCCGCGCGGGGCGGCCCCGCTGCTCGCTGCCGGGCTCGCACAAGGTTAACGCCGCGCTGCTCGGCGGGGTGGGGGAGGGTGGAGGTTGTCCTCCGTGCGCGGGGGGGTGGGGGGGGTGTGCGCGCGCGCGCGCTTGGTTTGTCGCCGTGTTTCTGTTACGGGGGGGCGTGGGGTGTTAAGGCACAACGGTACTGAAAATAAAGCGTGGAAGCGAGGGGCAGAGTTACCTGAGGGCACCCCGAGGGGCGTTGGCGGCGCTGGGGACACCCGCCGTGTCTGAAGTTGCGCGTCTCTGCGTGTGCGTGGGGCTGCGCGGGACCCAGGTGGGGGAGGGCGCGGCGCGGCAGGTTCGCCCCCCACCCCGGCCCCCCTCGCCCCGCCGGGCTCCGCCGCTCGCCCCCCGGTGCCCCCCCCACCCCCCGCCGCCCGCCCTCCCCTCCCTCCCTCCCTCCTTCCCTCCCGCCCGGCGGTGGCGGCGGCGGCGGGCCCCGGGCGCGGCCGGCTCCCCTCAGCGCCGCTCCCGCCGCCGCCGCGCGCCCGCACCGGCCCCGCCAACCGCCCCCCGCCGGCGGAGCCGCGCCGAGCGGCGGCACCTCCTGACCGCCATTCCGCCCCAAAACTTTCCGTTTTCCCCTTCCCACTCTCCGGGACTTCCTTGTGCCGCCTGTGCGCGCGGAGGGGGAGGAGGAGGCGTGTGCGGCGGCGGCGGCGGCGGCGAGGGGGGATTTACAGTCTCCTCGCAGGCTGGCCGGGACCCCGGGGGAAGAGGAGTTGCACCATGCGCGGCAAGTGAGGGAAAGTCTCCGCCAGCGCCGCCCGCAGAAGTTGAGGCTTTCCCCCGCCGCCCGCCGGAGTGGGAGCTGTGCCTTTAACGCCCGCTGAGCGAGGTGAGTTTCCGAGGCGGATTATTCATCCCGGGGACCCTTTTTTTTTTTTTTCTTTCCTCTTACGCGCGCCGAGGTGACAAACGTCCTTCCCCGGCGCAGTCCCCCGAGCCGAGCCGAGCCGAACCTGGGGCCGGGGCCCGCCGCCCGCCGGCGTCCCCTCTGCAGCCTGCCCCGGCTCGGCGGGCTGACCCGCCCGGGGCTGGGGGGGCGGGCGGGGGGTCGCTCAGGCGCGGCCTGTGATGACGAAGTTTTTTGAACCCGGGCGTTTTGGCGTCTGTTTGTGTTTGGTGTGTTTTGCGGGAGCGCTGGGCCGAGGAGATGTGTGTGGGGCTGCCGTCTCGGTGGCGGGTGTGCTTTCGTCTGCCCCCGAGCAGACCGACGCTGGGGCCGGGGGGTGGGCAGTTTGTGGAGCGTTTCCCTACTTCTGAGATAGTATTTTAATGTGGGGGGTTTTTTTCCTTAAAAAAAAAAAAAAGAAATGCTGGGTGGGGGTGTGGGAAATGCGAGGTATTCACGCTCAAGTGTGGAGTTTGCAGAGCCCGGGTGGGGGAGGGGATCCCATTCATCGCCAGGGCTTGAATCAGCAGCGGGCGGAGGGGCCGATCGCTCCCGTGCATCGAAGTTTACTTCCAAGTAGGTAAACAAGTTGATCTGCCCCCCCCCCCCCCCCCGGCGATGTATGCTGCTGCCAAGGCCGTTACCGGCGCTGCAGGCCGGTGGAGGGGCGGCGGCGCTGCCGGGGGAGCCCCTCGGGGGGACCGGGCGCTGGAGGCAGGGCGCCGCGGGCGCGCAGACCTGTTGCGCACCGGTTTGTTCCAGGCCAGCGTGCCCAGCGTCGGTGCGGCTCCCGGAGGTGATGGGGCGGGCCGCGGGCGCTGGAGGCAGCCGCCGGCGGGGCGGGAAGCCGGTGGACACCTTTCCCTCAACTGCTGTCATCTCGGCGAGCCTGTTCCCCATTTTGTGGTGCTGGTTCAGTCGCAGCGGTCGGTCTGATCGCTCGGTTCGGTGCAGTGCGCGGCTGAATATCGGCGCGGTGTGATGTAAAGCGAATGACCCTTGACCTATTTAATTATATGTTGTTGGGTTCTCGAGCAGACATCCTGCACAGCACAAAAAGGGGGGAAAAACACAAAGCCACACCCTAAAAGTTAGGCTTGCATATTAATTTCTCGAAGTCGGTGTTTAGACTGAATAAAGGCTTTCCTTTATGTTGTCTTAACATGTCTCTTGCTGTTATCCACGAGGATTTGCACGGCGTTTTTCCTTTCTTGACGCACAAGTCCTGAAGTGGGGGGGTGGGGTGTGGGGGGGTGGGGTGGTGGGGGAGGGGAAGTGGTCTGTTTGGTGAAGCTCATTGAGCATTTCGCGAAAAAAGAAAACATTGCAGCATAATGTTGCAGAAAACTGAGATACTCCACTGAAAAGAGCGTTCCTCAAGTGATGATTTGAATAAAATGGAATGTAAAATGAAAATTTCAAGACTGGTATTTTAGGCCAATAGTATGAAAACAAATACGTTGTGCCGGAGGGAAAACTGATTGTAGTAATAAATACAAGGTCTTTCTTCGTGACAAATATAATGTTGTATCTTTCTTCCTTAGCCCATTTATTAGCATTTCTTTAACTGAGACTGCTCGTGTGGCATGTACAAGATTTAACAGAATATACCTTGCTTACCATGTGGCTGCACATGCTAGATTTGGGCCTCTTCCTGTCCTACAGTTAGTATACTGTCAAATACAGAGATACTGGGCAGGTTTTGAAGCAAATGTATTTATTCTGTGATAGCAGATGTTGTTGGCAAGAGAGCAGGATTGTCCTAGTATGTTTTGGTGGGTTTTTTTGTTTTTTGGGGTTTTTTTTAAACAATTACAGATAATAATCTCAACATCTCAACGACAGCAATAGTAAAAAAGGGAGGCTTTCCCACAGAAGGTTTGTAGAAGGGGTGGGAGGAAAAAGGCAAGTGAGAGGGGGAGGATGCCATCACATTAAAAATACATTAAACCTTTCTTGGGCTACACGCAATAATGGTAAAACCGGTGGAGATTTGAGCAGAGCTGCTGTAGTCGTCTCAGTTTAACACCTTCAGCAAGCTAAGCCACAACCAAGGTTGTTTTTCCTCCCGCTAAGATGAAAAAGTGTGCTTCAGAAGCAAAGAGGATTAAAAATTATACATACATGTAAACACGAGCAACTACGCAACTGACCAAGTCTCATAGGACGAAAAAAAACCCCTCTGCAGAGAAGTTGTCATCTGAATACATCCTCTGCCCTTCCCCCACCCGATTAAGTAACTCCAGTGTACTCTGTCATGCCACCGTTGTGAATTACGCTACTTCTTGTTCTTTTCAGCGGGTGGCAAGCATCCTCCACGCTCAACAATAAGAGTATCGAAATAGCAAAAATAAATTAAGTCCTTGATAGGGAAGGGGGACATGCCTGCGCCTGGAGTTGTCAGGCTTCCGCTCCGCCAGTTTGTCGAGTTCTGGTTCTCCCATTTATCTACGGATGGGCATTTCTCATTTCTGTGATGACGGACAGAAGTAGACCTGTTGTCCACTTGATGTGTCTAACCTGCCATGCCTCCTGGAAGAAATTCCTGAACGGAGACTCCTCCGGCAGCGGCAGTCGTTAAAGGCCTACATCCCTGAGCTTGGAAGGAGTACGCCCTTCAGCGCAGATGGGATGTTGTTTCTCGGTAGCTGAGATAAGTCAGTAGTGCGGTACGCCTAGGATTTAGCAATACGCTCAATTCAGTTCATCGTGGAGACAAGTCTGGAAAACCCATCCCAGGGCTAAAGCCCAGTGATCACTGTAGATAGCACGTGGGTGCGTGCTTCGATGCCATTAGCTCTTGCTATTTTCTGTTGGCTACTGCTGAAGTCCAGTGCTAGAATTCATGAAGTCCAGTGCTAGAATTCATGCTGTAGTCCGTATTGAACTGATGTTGTTTATATTTTAGTAGTGCCAAGGGGCCACCCTTCAAAGCAGGGCAATTTTGGGAATATTGTAGACGATGATCCTTTCCCTGAAAAGGTTGTAATGTGAGTGAGTGAGGGAGACAAAAAGCCAGGAGGGTAAATGGTGGAAAAAACTGACTCAGGGGAACAGCAGCTGATTGTAGTGCCTTATCTGCCGGACAACAGCGTGACCTCAGCTGGTTGGTAGGAGAGAGGAGGGTTGTTAACACCTGGCAGCGCTACTGCCAATAAATGGGGCTGCTCTGCACAAAGAGGGTGCAGGCATCCCTTCGCCTTCGTGGCGTGTGATCCATACCCTGCATTCTCTTTACTGTTACTCTGTTAATTCCTAGTAGTATTTTGGATCGTGTACACCAGCCTGCCTATAAAACGATCAAGGTTTTGTAACTCTTGAGGATGGATTATTTTTTTCATAATCTTCGTTATGAGGCAAGATGGAAGTGATTTTGTAAACTCTTTTTCAGCTGCTAAATTAAACTCCATTCCCTCTTCCCCTCCCTCCTCTTGCCTATTTTTAGTTAGGAGGAAATAGCTGACCTCTTTACAGCAAGAACCCAGACCCCCTGGGTGCCATTTATATGTTTCTACCAAATGGCCTACTTGGACAAGTTGGTTGAAATGAAACAAAAACATTGGAACTACGGCTCTACATAGGAATAGCAGCCTTCCTGTCAATATAAAATCTGTCATTTTAATGATACTGAAACAAACGTCCAAAGGTGAAAAATGGGGTTTAGGTTATTTTTCTTTTCTTTGGTAGACAAGGGAATATTTTAAAGACTTTTTTTTTTTTTGTGGCAGTCTGGTCATTAATATAACGGAATTTCATTTAAGAATGACTGCAGTATTTTGTTTTACAAACACAAGAAGCCCCCCGAAGTTAGGACTGTGTAAAAGCTAGGGGAAATCAAAGAAGGATGTTCAGTCTCATAAGAAAAGGTCATCGTTTCTTACTGGTTTTCTTGTGAAGATATCTTATCCTAGGTGGAGATCTGTAAATTATAGTTAGTAATGTTTAGTCATTCCACAGAAATACAAAATTGCTTCTGCTAGCTTAACTGAAAGCAGGTTTAACTACCGATACATGGCTGTTTTTGAAGGTTAAGCAGCACAGGCATCTTGCATTGCTTTTCTTGTGCGTGTTTGTATTTAGTTTTAAGTGATATTGATGCTTTAAAAATATTGGACTCTAGCAGCCGGTATTGGATTTCTTCATTTGTTGTTTGAGGAGAGAAGTGTATATGGGTGTACATACATACAGTCTGTATGTTGCCTCTGTAATCCTCCACCCAGGTCCCAGCCACCAGTCCCTGTCTTTACTCTGGGTTACTGGTACGACTGCAGTAGGAAAAGAGGCTTGGGGTTAGGTGCATCTGATGATTTGGCTTCCGTTTTTATCATTTTGTTGGCTTTATGCAATTATAAGGGCATCACAGTGTTTAACCCCATTTGTTGACCTTCTCTATTTGTAGTACAGACAGTCAATACATGTGCGCTTGTCCTGTTTAAATTGGAGCGTGTGTAGAGATTCATAATTTTGTATGAAGCTGTAACAGAATTTTATGCCAAGAACCCTATGGTATCCATTCAGCATAAAATCATTATAATAGTACTGTAGTATGACGAAGCAATTATTTTAATATTTTAGCTAAGTGCATTGCATAAATACCATTTGGCTTGGGTGTTGAATCTTACTCATTTGCTATGAGAAGTAACACAGCACACTAAACATGTGGACAAAACAGTGCCTCTTGATGCTTAGATGACACAACTTATGGCCTATTTATGAACAGACAAGTAGCACTAATAATGTGTAATAATTATATATATACTCATCAGAATACTTTCGTCTAATTAAGTCCTGAGTTTTATTGACTCTCTTTGCCATTGGAGGGTGAAACAAGGCTTTTTAAAAAGCAGTGTTCTCCATTAATGTGTAACGGTTACTCTATACGTTGCTCCACTGCCACTCAAAACATGATTGCATTTACTGACCTAAATTTCATTTGATCTCCTAATTCTTAGTTACAGTTTAACCTCTTACTACTATGTAGTGGATTTAGAATGCATTTTCTCACATAAAATCATAATTTTGTTAGGTGGAAAGATGTGGTAACATCAAATGTGATTTTCTTTTTTTTTCTGGTTGAAACACAACTTTCCCATACCTGCAATAAATTATTGATACAGCAAAGAAGATACGTTTTTCCCTTAAGCATTAAAAATACTTGGAAAATATCCTTTGACGGTATCTTCAAGAAAACAAAGAGGATTTTCTTTTGGTGGATAGATTCCCTTTGTCATTCTGCAGAATAATACATTTGTTGTGCTCCTTTGTGAAGGCAGCAAACTGCACTGGATGTACAACTTTGGCTTCTGCTGTATTTTGCTGTGTAGCACTATCAGCTCTTCATTAATCCTCTACCGTTGAATGGAGACTCTGCAGAATATTCTCCGTAGTTCAAGAGTGAAGCCAACTATTTACGATTTGTATTTCTGAACAGAATAATCATGTTATAACAGTACCGCTGAAAGGAAGCTGTGGCATTATGATTAACATGTATACAGCTATTGTGTTTCATGCTTAGAAGTGTCCACTGATGAGTTTGTGCCAATTTGAACACAACCCTGTAGCCTGCAGCAAAATCATTGGAAAGATGTTCTTCCAAAAGAATTGACCTTCACAGTGTACAGTTAATACATAGATGAGATTTTTATAAAGTGAAGTAGAAATAGGGATTTTTTTCAAATCCATGTATGTTGGTAACTTACAATTAGGAATTGTTATAACCATATGATAGTTGCACTGTCATTTAGCAGCTACAAGTTGCTTGTTGTCTATGCCAGTGGGTTTAGTCTAGTTGCTACTGGCAGAGGGTATGTGCGTGTCCAGAGACCCATTTAGTGTTAAGGCTTTTGTGAGCACATAGTCTCAGTTGGGATTGTTGACCAGTAATCAGTTTCACAAATATTAATAGTTTAAAATGAACTACACTAATTGAGGTGTGTGCGTTCATGTGCATATACGTATACGTATGTAGATAGCCTTAAGGTAGTCCGAAAAGTAGCTTTGGGGAAAAAAGGAGTCGCCCTGAGGTTGGAGAACAGTGCTGGAGTGCAATGGATAGGCTCTCAAACCCTGAACTAGGATATGCTCAGGTTTCAACCTCCAGTCAGCAGCACCTGAGATGGTTCAGAGACAGCGAAATGAACGTGGGACTGGGCCAGGCTGGATGTCAGGTTTTGGGAGAAGACAGAGGTGCGGCCTCCTTTAATTATGCGCTTGCTGAAATGTGACGAAGTCAGGAGCGCATGCTGTGTTTGTACATCTGACTGAGCATGGTGAGACCAGGAGGCGACAACTGGGGTACCGTATGTGGCTCATGTATGCAGTCAAACTTCAAAATGATAATCTCTTCATTTCTTCCTCTTTTTTTTGGTTTTTGATTTTTTTTTTTTTAAATTCTGTTTAGTTTTTGGTTCCTCTTAGAAGTAGAATTTAAATCCTGATCTCAACAGAGAGATTGAGGTCAAATTACCCTCTTCCCTAGCGTTCTCTACAGATAGGGCTGAGCTTTGCTGACGGGGTGGGACAGAGAATCCAAGCACAGACAGTGCCTGTTCATATTGTGGGGATTAGTTTCCAAGGATATCTATCTGGTGATTTTTACAGTCACAAAACAAAGTTAACTCTTCTCATGCCCATTTACATCCACACGTGAATTAGACCTTTAGGGATTAATTTGGTTACAGAATTGATTGAAACACACCAAATCTTTTCTGATTTTTTCAGAAGGTAATGGTAATGCTGCCAATTATATGCATTCAGCTCTCTTTCACTGTAGCTTAATTTCGACTGCTGGTTTTTTTACGTTTTGGATTGAGTTTTGTCCTTTTTTAATGTAAGAGCTTCTGTAGTTTTATGTAGTTATTATCGTTTACTTTTTAGTTTGTTGACTTTTAAACTAAAATAATGTGATCCAGAAGGCACAGATAAAAGGCAGGCTTGAGGATTATTCTAATGAGGAACACGTCTTCCTATCCCACTTCTTAAAAATTAAAGAACAGAAGCAGGTACATTTTTAATAACATTGCATAGTGTTCACAAGACAGATTTTGTGTCATTCTGTGAAAGATATTCAAGGTTTCTTTATTTCCATCTTGACTATTACTGTTTTTTTGGGTTGATGGTGTTCTAACTCATTAACAATGCTCATTTGTATTTGTAGGAATCTGTTGTTATATTCAAAAACCCAATCATGCTCGGCTCTGATACTTCTGCTTGTATCAATAAATATCATGTATCTTACATACCCAGTTAATTTAAATGAGTCAACTAGTTTAAAAGTAGTGCATGACAGTGTATCGTAAAAATTCGTCCAGCTTCATTCTCACAGGATTTTATGTGCTCGGAAAAAAAACATAAGGCAAGCTGAAAGGATGGCCCTAAATACAGTATTAGAGTGGAAGGAAAGAACCTATTTATTACACACAGGTCAAATTTACTAAAGCATTAACATAATGATTATTCTCACTGCTGATGAATGAAATCAACTTTTCTGGGAGACCACTGTTATGTCTTTGCTGCCTAGCCTGGTGATACTGGGTAGAGGTTAGGTAAAAAATAGAATGTAGCTTAGACCCCTATGGGCAGTTTACAGAAATGAGGAAGAAGAGTGGGAGTAGGTTACTTCAAAAGCTAGGCTCCGCTGGTTTTAATCTGCTGACCATCAAGTAGCCAACAAAAATTTTTTAGGAATTTTCTGAACTGTATTTTTTTTCTTGGCTAAGATGACATGCCTTCAAAACACTTATTCCTGTGCATTTCTTCAGTGTTACGATGGTAGTATGTATGGTATGTGGGTATTTTCTAATATGTTAGTGTTGTTTTGTGGTTACAGCAATGGCTTTTTGTGTGTGTCTGTTTTTTCTAATGTTTTGTGTGTTTTGTATGCGTATGTGCTCACTGCTGGATTAAATTTTTTATTTTAAATTTTGCTTAGGGTAAGCAGTATGTTCTTCATGGTATCTATTATATTACCAACAGCATATATTTTGGGTGAAAAAAACACTTGACACATGGAAGAGTTCTGTGTTCTGTAATGGCAACATGTTAAATACAACTACACGTTGTCAATTTGATCATACTCGGTGATTGGTGGCTTTGTAGATAAGGTTTGTTGTGCATAGCAGGTGTTCATGTACATGGTGTCCAGCGTGAAAGAAAAAAAATTTCATTTCCTCTTGCTAAAAACATAGTGACCTCTATCCTGTACATATTTTAAAAGTGTTCAGATAATTACAGGTAATACTTTTGTCGTTGTTTGCTGCTATATTTGTATTGCCATGATAGTATTTTGAAGTACAACATTTTTCCTTTTTTTTTCCTAAAGTAAATTTGAATATATATCTACAAAAACAAAAAAATCTGTTCCTTAACATCTTTACAAGGCAATTGATAGGGCACTCTGTTCCAAGCTGGATAAATCATTCCACTGTAAGTGGAATGTAAATGTTTTATCTGCCTACCATCCTACAGAACTACTATGAAGATTTTATTAATGACTGGTTTTGAAGAATTTTAAACATCGAAACACATTGTCAGTTTATTTTGTTGCTAGTTTATTAAAAAGTGTGAATGTAAAATTCTACTTCCTTAAGTACAATCCCATTTTCCATCAAATTATAAATTAGGATAGCTAAGTATCAAAAGAAAATTAGGAAAAGTTTTATCCTCCTTTCGGTGGTCAGTTTAGGGTTGGAAGTAATGATTGCTTTAAGTTGTTAATCTGTAAGTTAGTGTCTTGGCTAACAGACTTGGGTTTAGGGTATTAGCTTGCCTCTGAACAAGCCTCTGTTGGGTTTTTCTAACCTTTTTGTAATTGCTTCTAAACGTCTTTTTTTTTTTTAACTCCCCCCTCCTCCCCCCCAGTGAAAACTATTGGAGTTTCCAGTGAAGTTTAAGAGGTTCTGTTTTAACGGATATTTTCTGCGTTTCATAGTTTTTCTTTCTGTCAGCTCCAAGATACACGGGTAATGCCAGCGAGGACAGAGTTTATGATACATTTGTGTGTTGAACATTCAGCAAATCCTGTTATAGCTATGGCCTGATACTGCAAAAATGTATTTGGCATGTGCAGGAGACTTCTAGGATCAGGCCTTATATGATGGCAGCACAGATTCTTGACTGATTAAGTAAACATTTCTGAGCCTTTTTTAAAACATCGGATGACGTGTGATTTTAGCTTTAGTCCTGATAGTCAGTGTTCTTGTAATGAAACAGAGATTGTGATGTCCCTCTCCTTTCCTATAGCCCACATAAGTAGTCTTTTTTGTATGGCGTAACTTCCACGATCTATTTTGAATACCATTCTTCTCTGAATCCTCACAATGTTCTTTGAAGTTTCTGTAGCTGACAAACATGAAGTTGAGATTTAGAGCCCAGTTTCTTTAAAATGTCCAGGAGCTGTGTTAGCTGTGTTGAAATTTACTTAGGTTTAATATTTTGCAGTATAAAGTGTAAGACTTAATAAGTTGAGGTTGCAGACACATACATTGAAAAGTGACCAGCTTATATGGATGGTTGGAACCTATGACGTTTTTCAGTCAAGTGCCCTTAGTTTTTCAGGCCAGCCCACATCAAAAGAGACGTCTAAGGAACGCTAGCAGCAGCCACCCATAAAGCGACTGGCAAGCAGTGGCAGGATGCTCTCGTCATTGCCTCTCTAGATCGTGGATAGCCTCAAAACTATTTTGCTTACTGTCACCTATCATATAAGAAGCCCAACACGTCAGGTCCGGCACCTAATGGTTGTCTTCTGCGTAAGGGTTACGAATGCCATACCTTCTGTCGAGACCATGCACCAGCCTTCCCACGCAGTGATAGGAATACCCCCTGCATTTTGCACTGGCCAGAGTCTGGAGCTATACTTTCTCTAATCCGTTCTGTGATGAGTCTCAGCAGTCTGGCTCTCACTGCTTTGTACAGACCCCAGCGCCAAGCCTGCCTCTGCTGACTGGTTCATGCCAGCTAAGCAAAGCTTTCTGGAGGTATGAGTCCTGCAGCTGGCTTGGTTGACACCAGGGAGGCTCAGTTGGAAGGCAGAAGCCTGACAGCGCATAGCGCGACACTTCATCCTTCACATTAGATGCTGGCCATAGAAATAAATACAAAGGTTTCACGGCTCCTAGATGCAAAAAACCCTAGAACGGGTATGTCTGTGTACTGGTGATGTGCTGTATGTGTTTTATTTTAATTTACTGTTTTTCTCAGGGGTGGGTGCTCAGTGTTTGTCAACAGTGGATAAGGAAAATTATGCGGAAGGAGCATTAAGTTTATTTTTCTAACCATAAAAATAAATTTTCTGACTCAAACTTTGTTCATTTGATGACTCAAACATTCTACAAATAGTTGTTTTACATAAATATATAATTATTTATGCTGTTAGCATTGTCTTTATTGTTGTTTTTGTCTTTGGAAATACATATGGTTATTCCTCTGGTGTCTCAAGTGGAGCGAATGTCTTGCCAGCCTATTTAACGTGCTAACGTATGTGAGAAAGTATGCCCTGTGGCCTGAAACATAATTTATGCATTTGCCAATTGCCTCAGTCTTTTAATTTCTGTTTGTATGCATTGCATTTGGTTAGGTTGAATTTATTATTGATTTCAGCTGTTTGCAAATATTCTACTGACAGACCGTTTGCTTGTGTCTCCTTTGAGCCAGCATTTTACCCTCATTAGTCTATGGATGTGTTCTTTTGAATGTTAGCCAAATGCATTCATAAAAATGGTAAAATTAAAAGAAAGGAAAAGTACGAGAGCTGTGTGACCTATTATTTGTAAACAACATTATGAAACTGCCTTTCAGTGTTTGTACTATATGTATTTTTTTTTTTTCAAGTTTTCCCTTTGTATTCTCTCAGGTTTTCTGAGCTTCCCATCATACACAGCCATTTGTTCAGATGTTTTAATTGCCTTTTTTTCTTTCCTTTTTTTTTTTGGGGGGGGGGGGTACATTCTTGTTTGGTTTGTTTTTGAAGACTAAAGCTACTAGGTAAATAACAGCAGTAATATTTACCAGTTCTCTAATTCCGTAGTTTCAAACTGTGGCTTGCAGGCTGCCAGGGGACACACGGACTGGTTTTTTAGAGATCTGTGGGGAGAAAAAAAAGGAAGTCTATTGTCATTCTGTTCAAATTCACTGTACAAGGTATCTTTATAGGTCCACAAATTTAAAGAGATTAAAAACCACTGATCTAATTATATTGTAAACTTCTTAAGGATGTGATGATATCTATTTTTATGACTTACTGCTTTGTGGGTGTATATATCATTATGCAAGTAATAATCTTTGTTTTCACAGAAGGTAATTTATACCAACATTAAATTTTGGCATTAGTTTTGTTACATTGTGTAGATTTTTAGGAAAATGTCCCTTCTCTTTCGTAGGGCTGTGATTAGTATTCTCTGACAGAACACAGATCTGTCTGATCTTTAGTTGCACAAAGAATAATCTAGAGAGGAGCATTTGGATTCCCTTAGTTTGTGTTTATCAGGTCTGTCACATAGCAAGCCCGCTCAACTGATTTTTCTTTTCTTTTTTTGGGGGTCTTACGCAGTATTAGTTTTGGTTTAGACTCCAGCCATTTATACGGTACCATCGCATTTCAGTAAATCCAAATTCTTGCATCTTAAAACGTCAGGAATTTTGTTATTTGGTGTTACTACATTTCTGTTTTCTCCTCTGCTTGAGAGCAGCACTCCTTGCTAATGTTAGGAGGGGTTAGGTAGAGGAGGTGTGTATGGTGAGAGTGGGGGTGGGAAGTAAAACAGGCTCTGGCTGTTTACACATTCCAGGCAACCATAGATCTGCTCTCTTTGAGGCCTGAAATATTTTCCTTTTCACTATCAGTCTTGCAGATCTGGGGTATTTGGGCACACTGCCAATAAAAATAAATAATAATGTGTTAATCTCTTAGCTTGAAATGTAATAAACTGTATTTTACCTTTTTGTCTGTGTGCATAAGAATAAAGATTAACAGGACTTTGTAATTAGAATATGACATTTTTAGAAATACTGAAAATTATGACTATTGCTATACTTTCTTCAAGAATTGCCTATAAAAGGACAAAGTAAATTTTACTCCTTCCTTCTTGCTAGTTTATTCCAGAGGGAAAGTAGCATAATCAAAATATTTTTGCTAACTAGATTTTCTTTCTTCAGCATGATAACCTTTGGCTCAGAGCTGACAACAACTCCCTCTTTCTGATTTCCATGTAATGCGTGTATGTACATGCGTGTTTTTCATTTATTTTGAGGTGGGTTTAGTCTGCTTTGTAGTCTTTCATTTGATTATTCTGGTTTCCAGCACTTATGTTTCAGAGTTCTGATGGAATCAGATACACAAAGCCATCCACCTGCATGTCTGTTTTTTTTTTTAATATTGGAAATTATTTCCTGCAGCCTGCACTAAAATACAGACTGAGCAGGCAGGCAGATGAATAATGATTTCTTCCAGGTTCTGCATAATGTAATGAACAGACTTTCTGTTTATTATTATTTATTAGCAATGTTTGTATACATGTGATTTCCTTCCCTAAAGCTTGCTTTCTTGGGTTTCTTAAAGCTATGTGTGCCATTATTGGTTTTTCCCAAGTGGTGCAGTAATGCCACTTTGTCACTCCAGTAACTTGCTTTGTCACTGCGACTTGATGTGGCTCAACTTCGTATTGTTTCTGCTTTCTGTTGCCCTCCAGAAATACTACCATATAATTATGACACAAAAAACAAGACAGTCCCACTGAGATAACAGCTGTTACCTTCAGTCTTGAGACCATCCTAGCACATGCAGTGCAAAAAGTAATTCAGACTATACAGTTTTTTTCCAAAGGCAGTTAATTGCTTAAAACTTTCTTGCGTAGCTGTGACTTGTCATGTAATCGGCGTTTAGAGGCATTAAACCGCTTTTGGAAAAGCTGTAGGCTACTGCAGCTAGACCAACAGCAACTTGGATAAACACGTGGTAATCTCTCTCTCTTGACTCCATTTTTAGGAACAAAGTAGTGCTCTTGTCATGTAGTGACCTGGATCTGAAGCCAGAGGTTGTTTGGGGTTGCTGTCAGGCAAGGTCAGACTGTTGAGTTTAACCTAAATGGAAGTAAACACTAGGGTTACCTGCACCTCATTATTTCTGTGCTTTTATGACAGACACTCAAGACTGTTTGTATACTGGCTATAGCTCATGCTGATTATGTTGTTAATAATTTGTGTCACTAGCATGTTTACTAGCCGGGTCCTTTAAGAGGCCAACATTTTTGAATATAGATATTTAAACGAGTGGCTTGGTTTTCAGAAGCTTTGGGTAGGTATATCTCCAGTTGAAATCAGAGGAATTAGTGGCTGCTTGGCGCCTGGATAAGTAATTAGTTTTAATACAGGGGTGCATCGTAACATTCTGGCAACAGAAGATCACCTCCCTTGTTTTCCCCTAAGTTAAATAAAGTAGTATTTTAAAAAGTATTTTAAAGAAAAAGATCCTACCAAGTGACTACTGCCAGTCTGTGTATAGATGGGGTTTTTTTTCCATCTTCATATGTTTCCTGAAAGGGCGAAATTTGGTCCTGATGCTCAGAAGCAGCTCCTCACATTTAAAATATGGGTAACTGTCAAGGTGGTGTATGGTTTATATTGAAGTTAAGGGGTCTTTACTGTAAATTGGTAACAAGTTTATTTCCCATATGTGTTTAGTTTTATTTAATGTAACATTTGATGTAGTGGGAAGATTTATTGTAGTGGTGGTTTGATTTAGTATTTATTACAAATATTTCCTACCTTAAAAACCATGAAAACATGTTTTGTGGTTGAAATAGTAGGAACTGGGAACCTTGTTCTTTTTTAAACAAATAAAAACACTAAAGAAACAAGAATATGAGCTATAGTGACCTAATGCAAAAAAGCCCCAAATGCTTCTCAAAATTAAACAGATTTACATATTGATTATGTGTATGAATGTGTAGAAATGAGTAGTATCGAATGATGAACTTCACTATAGAAGAATTATATGCAAATTGCACAGGCGTGGAGGTTTGTTTTGTTTTGTTTTTTCTTCTCAGTAGCTTAGAAATATCGGCAAGCTGGTTGAAGAGAGTTTAGTGGAAGATATTTCTTAAAAGAAACTTTATGTGAAGAACAAAATGTGATGAACTGTTTCTGTCCACAGAGGAGTTTAGGACCTGTAAGACAGTAGCTTAGACTTCCTTCTCATTTCTTTCTCTTTTTGTTTAGGTTGAGAATGTGGGCCTGTACAAAGCGTACTCTAGGCTGTTTAAATATAGACAATTAATTTCAAGCCACAAAAACTATGAAATGAAATTTTAGATGTACATTTAAAGTTTTGATTATCATCTTTTTTGCTAGTAACAACCGTCTTTGGCAGCGGATTGCAATATAATAAGTTTGCATTGTTGACCTAGCAAAACAGTCTGGGGTTAGTTGTTCAACACTACAGATACTACTTAATTACTTTCTTTAGAATTGTTAATTACTACTCATTATTTTTTGTTTCACAAATTTCCTAGAAATCTTAGTTATGAATCTGGCTGGTGCGGTAAAAAAGTAAAAGTGAACGGTAGGGCCCTGTCACAGGAGCATGCAGCTTGTGATGGAAAGAGGCCATTTTAGTACTTAATTTATTTCTTCAACCCCAGCCGATCAATTAGTAGTATGTGCATTTACATAGTTGTACCAGCATCTAACTTTGTATCTTTATGGGTCTCTGTTCAAATTAGGGAGAAACCCCATCTTCCCAGAATATGTGAAAGCATGGAGACAGTTTGTAGTGTATGAGCAAGCTACTGTTTCGAGAGACCTTTCATAGTTAAATACTAATAAGCTAAAGAAAAGGAGTACAATCTGGTCCTTGAAGGAGGAACACCTCACCCAACTGACAGATTTTTGTTGGTCTTTTGCAATTGCTGTTTCAAAAAGGTTTCTCTCACGATTGGTTTCACAGTTTTTGAACCTGATAGTTTCAAAGCCTATTCTAGGCTAGTCTGCTTCCTGTGAGGAGTGATGTTTATTGAGGTGTTCGTGTATGCCACATCATGCTGGTGAGAAATAAATTGTGTTTTGATCCTGCAGGTCTTGCTTCACTTACTAGATTTTATGTTCCTTTGCCGGGGGGAAGGGAGCGAGAAAGAAGCAAACAACAGTGCTGATACAGCACAGTTTTATTGGAGAGAGAGGTACGCATGCCAGATTTCCCCCAGGTTTGATCTTCTCAGGCGTTCTTATCAGTGGTAGGTCTGGTTGAGGCTGGTAGCAAAACAGTAGCTTGAAGAGGCTGTGATCTCTTTCTCTTGGAAGGTAAGCATTTACACAGCACCCGTTTTCAACCTTTAATTGAGAAGTGGCCTTTCTGAAAGAGGAAATTGGTTCTGCAAGTGTTCATAAATTGCTACAAATTATAATGTTGATGAATCTTTAAAAAACCAAACAAGTGAAAGTAAACCAAAGCAAAAAAAAAAAACCACCGCTCAACATCCCTCACCAAACCAAAATTAAGCAGATGACAGACTTGTTAACTGAGCACTGAGGGTTGTCTTAGGACGTAGGTGCTTACATTTTGAATTGATTCTCAATTGTCAACTTGATGTGTGTGGGAGGTGAAGTGAACTTTTCATGAAAAACATTCTTATAAGAACAGTTGCTATTCATGGTTCTTCTGGTACACTTGCGTGTATGTTTGGGGAGAAGGGAAATGACATATTAGTGTTTTCAAGTCTTCTACATCAAAGAATTGCCTCACTTTTTTTAAGCAACACATCTTTAGATCATATCCAGTTGTTTGGCTGCTGGAAAGATATACGTAATTTTTCAGTAAATACAGTTTTCTTATTTTACAAAACTATAATTTTGTCATTTTAATTGCAAGCATTTTGATTAAAAGGCTGATGACAAAAAGAGTATTTATGTAAAAGAGGTGATTATGCCTGATGATACAAGATCAAAATTAGGCCAAAATTTTGATGTTCTCCATCACGCTTCCTTACATAGACATGTACACCTTTATTCCAGTTGTTTCTGTAATAGTTTGCAGACCATTTCAGGTGTTGTATGATTGCCAGTACTATACAGGTTGACACTGATCTAAAAAGGAGCTGCGTTAAGAGCCAAGAACTGATCTTTTTACTAGTTACAAATATGTGTCTTTCCTCCTTCAACTTGCGTCAGTGTAGAAGTAAACTTAATGAAGCTGTTTCTCCCCTAATACCTAGCTTTCCGGTTCTTAAACTTATTAATCAAAATGCAGCTAGAAGCACTTTGGTTTTGATGTTTAAGTTGAATCTTAGAGTTTGATGTTAAAAAAAAAAAAAAAAAAAAGGAAAGGAAAAAAAAAAGGGAAAAAAAAGAGAGAGACTTTGCTTCCAAATGTGTTTATACACTTAAAGAATATTTTTGTGAAATGTGTGTCTTTATTGTAGGCTAGACATTTCCTTCATATAGGATATGGCCATAGGTATTAAATATTTATGCCTGTGCTTACTTGCACATACAGTAGTTTCACAGAAGTCAACAGCAGAACATGCATGCAGAAAGTTTAGTGTGTGTGTATGTTTAGGACTTGGCCTTAATTTCTAGTTTACAATCTCTAAGAATTTCTTGTCTGGAGTAGAAATGTTTTAAAATCCATCTTATTTCTACTTTGTAGATTTTAAATACAATACCCAGTAACTAAAAGCTTTCAGTGGGCAGTGAACATCTAGTTGCTGGGCCTTCTGGTTCGTCTTTGGTTCATGTTTTATCTTTGTTCATGTACCTCCAGTAGGTAAGACTGGCCGAAGGGATTTTTGGCTGCTCTTAAAGAAGGAGTCTGTGAGGCTTCTGTGTAAATAGGATGGCATTTAGTAATGAGAAAGTTAGCAACTGTGTTAATTGCTCCTGAGACATACCTGTGTAGAATTGTGCTTTGAAAGTTTCTTTGAAGTAATCTCCCCATCCAGCAGTCTGAATTCTATATATCCACTAGCAATGCAGACTCATTCTGTAATGAAAAGTAAAAAAATGCGTGTTCCAAACATTGTCTAGTCACGGTTAGTTCCTCCTGTTATAGTCCTTAGAGAAGTTAATGCTCCCCTTCTGAGATGAAGGAGGCCTGTCACCAAAGGAATGAAATAAATTATACTGGTATTCAAAGGATAAAATAAAAAGATGGATGTGGAGATCACAGATGAAACTGAAGTCAGATGAAGGAAACAGTTGTAAATACTCACTCTAGGTCATAATGCAGGAAAAAGGGAACTCGTGTAGTCCTCGGAGAGTGTATGGGTAGAGTTTGAGTAGTTTATAAATATTTGGGGTACTTTTTCCCTCATGCATTGAACACACGGTTTTTCGAAGGCTTTCTGTGTAGGTCAGGCACTAGGCTTCATTCACCAACCTGTTTTGAGAAACAATGTAGATGTTGTCCATATTGTTAAGATCCACTGCCTACCATATTTTCCAAAATTGCTCTGAGGTCAGTCCCTTGGGTTCTGTCTGGCAGGGGAGCGTTCCCCCGTACGGGGGTCCAGCAGGTCTGCCCTGACAGGGGCCGCCTTCACAAGGTGCTGGGCATCGCAAGCCACCTCTCAGCGTCACGGCTGGCTGCTCGCTGCTCAGCCCGTGAAGTACATACCTGTGTTGGTGCACACAAATCTCAGCTCCGACTCGGATAAAGCATCTTCTGGGGCAGTGTAACGCGTTTGATGGAGCCTCTGTGCCTCTCCCTGAAGAGCATGAGGAAGAAAACTTTGCCACAGGTGTTTGCTGTGGCAATATGCATCTGTCAGGAGATGTTTTGGGAAGCCAGGGAGGAGGTTAACAGCAACAGTATGAGGCAGCAAGGCCAAATTTGCATGGCACAGCCATATGGCTGTTGAAATAGTACTGTCAGATCGCTTCCCGTTGGTGGGTGAAGGGGGCTGGGGTGCGCCCTGTGGGATGGCAGGGGTGGAGGTGTTACGCTTTGGGGCGGGAGGGGGGGGAGCAGCCTTCTCTGCGTGGTAGGGACTGGTGGTAGGGACTGCGTGACGTGCCCTCCGCCGCTCCTGCTCACCGGCAAGGGCTGTCCCTCGGCTGTGGCTGTCGTTCGATGCAATTAGTTTTTATTGACTAAGACAACCTTAATAGGTTTCATTTACGTACCTTGCTTTTATTGCAGTTTAGCCCTCTAAATACCCAGGAGGCTCCTAAAATAACAAAGATACTATTAATTAGAAGTTAAAAGGAACGTAAGCTTTAAATACTTTATTTTCTGTTTTTCTCTTTTAATACATGTACGTATTTAAAACTACACCTTCAGTCTTGGAGTCGTACAACAGCTAAAATGTTTTGACAAGTGATATCTGAGGTTACTATAAAAAAGAAATCTATGTAATTCTCTTTTTTTTCCCATCCCTTTTTTGTTTATTTTCCATATTTGAGACACTGTTGTCACAGTCAGTTTCATTGCAGTCCTCCAAGGTCACTGTTTTTCTCATCCAGTCTGTTGGATGTTTTACCCAATAGTGAGGGTATTTTTTAAATAGTAAAAATAACATGAAATGCATTTTCAAATCCATAAAAGCAAACGTAAGAATTGGGGCTGATTTACCCTGTGAAACTATTCTACCCTCCTTGTTTGAAATTGAGCAGATTTCACACTGATGGTATCTCTTAAAATGGGGGAAAAGGGAGAGGGAAGAAATAGCGATAGCTAAATGTAAGACCTTACAGCTAAAAACCTGATGTGTAATAGAGTATTTTTCTGCCATTTGTGCAATCAGCAACAAAAGAATAAAGACAGTACATTGGACTAGAAGCTAAACTCTTCTGGTGTGAGATGAAAATTTATCTGGTTTATTGTACTTTTAAAAAGATACTGTTTGTTTTTCTGCAAATGAGTGCGTGCCAGATTATTGTTTACCCGTTACTATTCTAGTTGAAATCAGAATTGAAATTGGCAGAACATAAAGGAAATTTCAAGACAGCTAAATAGCATAATCCAGAGCTTAATTTACGGTATATTTTTGTAACTTGAAAATTACAGTAGATCGAGGAATGGGCATATTAGGGTCACTAGCACAATATGGTATTCAGTTCAAATAACTCATATTTTTATGGATTCATCCTATTTAAGCGTTGATTTTCAGTATTACTGCCTTTAAAATTAAAAATCCAATTGCCGATTAAAAATAAGAGCTGTTTAGAGTGTAATACTGGTACGGACTTCTCTGAGACTTGTTTCTTGCCCATTGGTTTGAATTTGCTATTTCTGCACAACCAATACCTAGGTAACCAGTGGTGGAAACCGAATAGCCAAAGATGAAGTCTAGAGGACAATGACCATTTCTTACACCTCATTGAGGAAGTACATACAAAGCACTGTGCTTTTCCCTCGTGAAATGGCCTGACTGGCTATGGTGGTGTGAAATGTTACGTTACTGAGGTGTTTTGCTCAGCTGACAAGTATAGCCATTTCACTGGATCTTAAGTTGGACTTCCTGAATGTAAGAGTATGAAAAGTTTGAGAGGAAAAAAGAAACTGAAATCATCAATTTGTGTGCCCTGGGCACGCTGATGGGTACGGCTAGAGTGACTTCTGCCTGATTTCAGTACTTATCAGCGGAAGCCGGAGTTTGTATGGTGAAAACTAAGTGGTAGGTCAGCCCACAAACTTTCCTTGGGCAGTACTAATGAGCCTGGGGATTCTGAGTTGGTATGAGTCACCTGTCTAAGTGTTACTGAGGTTTTCCTAAGAAACAAAATGTGTGTGGTTTGCATTCATAGAATCATAGAGTATCTTGAGTTAGAAGGGACCCATAAGGACCATCAAGTCAAACTCCCTGCTCCTTGCAGGACTACCTAAAACTAAACCGTATGAGTAAGAGCATCGTCCAGATGCTCCTTGAACTCTGACAGGCTTGATGCTGTGACCACTTCCTGGGGAGACTGTTCCAGTGACTGACTACCCTCCCAGTGAAGAACCTTTTCCTAATATTCAAATCTGTCATTGTCTCTGTCTGTCCATCCCTCCCGTAATAGAACAGGTTGGACTTGATGATCTTACAGGTCTTTTCCAACCGTTGTGATTCTGTGATTCTGTGAACACTTGGTTCTGTGAAAACATCAGCCATGTTCGACAGAGTGTTAATGTGCTCAAAGGTAGGGCATTCCTACAGGTGGTGTGAGAATTAGTGGCCAAGGAGATGAAGGGAGACCAAAGTCATGCCACTCCCTCCCAAGATGGGAAGAGCGCAGCTCATGGTTCCTTCTGTGGGGCAGCAACCAACTTAGGAGTCGAGTGTGTGCGTACTGACTGGCCAGGCAGTACATGGCATAATCGTCTGCGTTATAGCAGAGGTTTGTGAGGCTTTTCAGCAGACGTGGGATATGAAAGTGTAAAAAAGCAGATTCCTTTAGTTCTGCTGCTTATAGAACAACATATTTATTCGTTATGTGGGCTGCAGTCTGGTATGAACTTAATTCAAAGGGTGTTGCAAACACCTGTTTGCAGAAGGGGTATGAACTTACTGTTTAAAATATACTTTTGACTGTAATTGTGAAATGCAGATAAAGTTATAAATCCGTCAGCGAACTGACTATTTTAAGCCCATCTAGTCATGTTTCCAGAGATCAGGTTGTTACAAATGAGATATTTTTAGATGTTTGAAATGAGCATATACGACATGCTAGAGGTATGAAGCAGCTTTATAAATTGTAAGTTTAAAGCCTTCTCTTTACAATATGATGTTTTGAAATCTAATGGCGTACTGTATTTGTCATGTAGTGTATCATTAAAGAAATGTAACACAGTTCCAAATGTCTGCAGAATAATCCATTGCTGTGCTGAAGTGAAGAATCATCAGATAAATTTATTTTTTTCCAAGCAACCAGAAGATTTATAATGATAATTAAGACTTCTTGCATAGTTAATTTCTGTAACACTTGCAGGAGGACTTTTTGTTACTAAGCTATGTACAAAAAAATGTATAAATCCCTTTGAGATATTGGTGTGTGATGTGCAATACGTAAAGACTTCTTGGGTTTTAGACCACATTTTCACCCTAACCCACAATAGGAATGTGGATATTATTTACATTTTTGTTTTGTTTGTTTTCTATTATGGTCCAGCTGTCATTTCAAAATATAGCTTGTATATAACAAAATGCCTACCTCCATCAGTATGTACATACTTTGAAATTAATTGTGATATGGTTCTCATCCAGATTGGTTTTAAGAGGGCAAACTGCATCCTGGGGTGCATCAAACACAGCATAACCAGCCGGTCAAAAGAGGTGATTATACCACTGTATTCAGCATTGGTACGGCCTCCCCTCAAGTACTCTGTGCAGTTCTGGGCCCCACAAGAAGCGGGGGGCCTTGAAGAAGGATGTGAAGGTCCTCGAACGTGTCCAGTGGAGGGCAAGAAAGCTGGTGAAAGGGCTGGAAGACATGTCCTGTGAGGAGCGACTAAGGACATTGGGTTTGTCTAGTTTGGAGACAAGGAGGCCGAGGGGCGACCTTATTGCTCTCTACAGCTTCCTGAGGAGGGGAAGCAGAGAGGAAGGTGCTGAGCTCTTCGCCCTGGGATCCAGTGATACGATGCATAGGAATGGTTCAAAGCTGTGCCAGGGGAGGTTTAGACTGGACATTAGGAAACATTTCTTTACTGAGAGGGTGGTCAAACACTGGAACAGGCTTCCTGGAGAGCTGGTCGATGCCCCAAGCCTGTCAGTGTTTAAGAGACATTTGGACAATGCCCTTAATAACATGCTTTAACTTTTGGTCAGCCCTGAAGTGGTCAGGCAGTTGGACTAGATGGTCACTGTAGGTCCCTTCTAACTGAAATAGTCTGTTCTGTTCTGTTCTGTTCTGTTCTATTCTATTCTATTCTATTCTATTCTATTCTATTCTTTAGTATTCTTTAGCTGTGGAACTCCTGTTAATTTTGTTACTAGACCTGTAGAGCTTAGTATCTCATAGATCAGGCTGAACATATAACCACGCAAAACACAGAAAAAGAAAAAAAAATACCCAAGCATTCCTTTAGAGTGGGACTTGATAGCAAGCCTGCTTTGAGTGTGAGGATGTGACAGTTCAGGCATTTTGGAACATCCATTCTTGGCAGTCCAGTCGATACTGTTTTGCAGGCATAAGAAGCTTTATGCTCCAGTAATGATGACAGTGTAAAAACCAATGTGATAGCCTGGTATCACCTGTGTAGACGGGACTATTCTGCTAGAGGTGCTGCCGTGTTTGATTTTTTTTTTTTTTTTAAAATTCAGTTGTAATCTGTTTAAAGCTTGGTCCATTTACCTGTCCCTTTGCTGTAAGTCAGCAAGTATCAAGTGGTTTGAACTGCATTATATTGGGTTATAAAACACTTCTCTAGTAATGAGGTGCTTATTTTTAGCACTGATTACGGAAAATGTAGTAGACATAAATATATAACTTTACGCAGATTGAGGAAAATGACATTGTGAAATGACAATATAGTGGACAATTGAGCAACTGTTTCTGTTCCATTTCGAGTATAATAAGCAGTGCATGCTGAAAGCATGCCAATCTTCCTGCAAAAAATTTGCCAAAATTTTATTCTGGAGACAAGAGATTATATTGGTAACTGGAAGAGAGCTCAAGAGAAAAATTGGTTATCCAGGATTAAGCTCACCATCTCTGATAATGATCTTTTCTGGACTGACACATCCAGGGTGTGACCAGTGCTTGCTTTTGTTTTCTCATCATGCTCAGATTGAATTACCTGTATTTAGAATGAAATCCCTTTAAACTGAAAAATCATTTGCATTACTCTGCACCCTTTTTGAAATGCTATACCCACAGAAAGTTATTTCCCTCTTGCTAGGTATAAGAGTGAAGAAATGGTGCTTTAAGTGACCGCACTGTGAGGTTTGATGGGATGTGATCCATGGATGGAATGGTTAAAACTTGAAAGCCTCCCTTCACCTGCTTTTGCTCTCTTTCCATTTCTCTCAGGAATTATTAACAGGTGCTGAAGGCACAAGTGCTGCATGGCCCTGAACTCTCAATGCACAAAGAAAAGATGAAACTTTTTTTTTTTTTTAAAAAAGGAAACCGCTGGAGTTGGAATTCATTGTGACTGAGGACTAATCTGACAATACTTACTAAATTTTAAGTGAGAGTGAAATGTAACTGTTAACAATTGCATCGACTGTTGGTTTTTCAATCTGTTTTTCATGTCCTGCCACAGGGAGGACACTAGCAGAATGAGGAGGGATCAAGAAACTATTTTGATCAAACGTTAAGCACTGTTGAGAGAGGTATGGCTGGGGGTGCTGCGCTCAGAAAGAGATACACTTTTCTAAAATAAGTAAGATTATTTTCCCCTCCTTTTTTTCTTCACATCAGTGCTCATCCCATCCTCCACATCATGTTTGTTAGGCTGAAGATTTTGAAAAGATAACATTTGCTTTCTCTCCATATCAAGATCTCAACCCATCTGCGTTGACATTTTAGCTTTAGGAGGGAGAATGCATTATGTAAAGTTTCCATTAGCCTGCAAAATATTAAATTAAGTGTTGAAAACATGAGTTGTTTTTGGTGAGTGAAGCAGAACAAGCCACTGAGATGATTTGTACCCATCAAAATTAGATAAAGTTGTTTTTTTTTTAAAGTTATAGAACTTAGCCTACCACTCACTTTCCTTCCCTTCTCTTTACCTTTGTTCAAAAAATGAAATACACTGAACAAAGGCCACGTTCTTAATAACACAAGTGGAAGCATAACTGTAATTTGTAGTTTGGAATACTGTGAGTAGCATATGTGGCCGTACATTCTTTTGGCAAGATGTTATTATTCGCATTCGCCTTGAACGTATAATTATGTATCATTGCTTAATGAGGAGAGAACTTTGTCAAACATTTCTCTGTAGTGTTAAGCTTTCAAACTGCATATTGTAATAGAATGTTTTGGAAGGTATCAGAAGACTCAGGTGCTGCATTTTTTTTCCTGATGGGAGATAACATTGCTTACAGCATTAATTGTGGTCTAAAATAGGTAAAAGTGTAATATGCAATAGTGTATTTGTGCATAAGTAGTACAGGAATATAAATGAAATCTGTCTTGACATGTACTCATGATAACATTTTTCCAGCTTGTTTACAAAATGAAGGAATATCTGTCTCTGGTAGAAAATTCTATGTTTAAAGCAGTCTCCCACTATCCTTTGAAGTGTTAAATCCGCATAGGTTTCATTTTTTTGGCACAAGAGTAGTGGATGTTTAAGAAGCCAACAACATTAGCTTGCACAGGAGCATTCCTGTCTTATTTTTGTTTCTAGTCTGTTTCCTGTGTTGGGGGAAGGGGGATGAGAGCACAGCTGCTCCCAAAGTTCAAGATGAAGCTGCTTCTTTAGTGTGTTTTAAGCCTTGGTCACAGTTTCTTACTGGAAGTCTTTAAATGAGCTTTAGTCTGATCTTCAATTGCTCTTTTATAGGCATGAAATCTCCCTCTTTTTCCCCACCCTCCATCCCAGTCCCCAGCAACTAAACCCACTCATTAATAAAACAAAACTCCTGATTATCTGCAAAATAAATATCCAAGAGAACCCACAGAAGCAGAGCATTTTGACGTACATGTTTCTGAGACCAAGTAGATAATTCGTTCATCTTCAGCTTGACAGAGTGATTGATCAATATTTGTTCTGAGATTTTTTTTTTTTCCCCGCATTTTTAAAATGTTGATGCTTGCCAGAACAAAAGATTGGCTACTTTGGAGACCAAAGCTGATCCATTTGAACTTTTATTTCTCAGATAAGCTGAAGATCACAGAGAAGGGGAGATAAATTTTCTGGCTGGTTATTTATGGTACCTGTGCTTATTCAGATGGAAAAGTAACAGTCTATTCCTCTCTTGCATTTCCTTATACATATTTTAAACAAAGTATTCCATCTGAATTTTGGCATACATGTTCCCCCATCAGAAACACTGCTAGTTTTTCATAGTTTTACAAACAAATTAAAGCACCTCCTTCTTCTGTTTGTCCAGTTAACATTTTTATTGGCCTGTGTTGCAGTTACGTGTATAAAAGGAATAAACCAACCCTGCAATGGGAAGAATATTGGTGTTGCAGTTATTTTCTTTCATGCACTGGTAGAACTTCCTGTTGAGGTACCTTTGGTTATATAGACTAAAATGTTTGGGTGAGAAGGAAAAGCACATATTGTTGGTTGTATTTGATTTTCCTACTTGAGAGCAGCTTGATGGTTGGTATAGGGAAGGGTATGTTTTGCTTAAAATGTAGAATAATGGGAAGTAAAAATGTTGTTGCCTCCCAGAGGCATGTAGTCCATGACAACGGGTACATAGATGGAAGTCCAGTTTTCAGCATGGATGTTTTAAAATCTGAAGGTAGTTTAATCCAAAAATTGCTGACAAAGGAGTTAATGTTGGACTTTCACTGTTGATTTACATAAGTCTTGGCATACCGGGAAGATTGTAGAAACCTGGATGAGCACCAGCATTGTAGACCAGGTAACTGAGGTAGTTATAAGCCCTGATACTGATCCAGGTAAAATGGTGGAATAACTGGTGTAGGACTTGGTTAATAAAGGACAGAGGAGAATCACAGGATATCGCTAATGCTTGTCAGCATGAGTTTGTTAAAAATAGGTCTTGTTACACTACTGCACTTGCCATGTTTTCAATGTGCTTATACATTGGGCTGTTGACAAAGAAGTACTGTGAAAATACACATTTAGACTTCTGTAAGGTCACTCCCTTGGTGCTATTTGGCATTTTCATGAAGAAACAAGAATGATGCATGGTGAGAAGGACACGCAGTAGCTGAATCAGACCTAAAGGAAGATGATTACAGTTAGTTTGAGGTCCTTGATTATCTGTGTGTACCAGTGGGTGCTAGTCCTCCACATTTGAACTTTTTTTAATCTGTGCCTTTGTAAAAATAATCACTTACAAAGTTTATAGATGATTCAAAGATTGAGAAAATAGTAATGAATGGAGCAAATCGCTGAGTGACTGTGCTTGTCAAACTGGGCAAAACAAGATCGTTGCTTTAATATAGCAAAGGTAACGTTGTGTAGCAAGAGGCAAAGACATAGGACGACTTCTTAGGGCAATAGTCTCTATCATGCGTAAAATATCTGCGGCTGAAGGGCTGACATGATCTCTGGGTGCATAAGCTAGAAAGTTTGGGAATGGGAAGGGAGGTGATAATCTCTCTGGCACTGAGGGGACTAAGGCTGGATTGTTTTCTCTAGTTTTAGTGTCCATAAGTAAAGAAGAAAATAGATGAAGGCTCAAAGAAGAGTCACAAGAATGATTAAAGGGTGGAAACAAGCCTTAAGTAGAAAGGTTCTTTGAGTTTAAGATATTGAGCTTAACAAAAAGCTGAAAGGTGCTCTCTTTGAGCCTTCGTAATGTGTAAATCTCTGAACTTCTGGTGTTTAATTCTAACTGGGAGAATAATGGGCCCCCTCTATTCTGATGCCAGTTTGTCAGGTCTTGACAGTTTTAAAAGCGTCACAAATTTTATATATAATAAAGGCTTAAGAATGTTCAGCAAAGTAGTTAAATACAATTACCAGATTTTGTAGATGGAGAAACAGGGATAAAGTCACATGCTTTAGTTCTGCCTCGGGATTTTTTTATGGAGTACATTTGCAGAAATCTCAGGGTAGGGGTATTTTCTAATTGTGTTGTCCATTGAAATGGTTCTGTGAACTCTCCAAATTCTGGATAATTAAGTTATTTTTTATAAAGAGAATTTGTATTTGTTATATGAGCTCTGATCTTGAGGAATTGTGTTAGTACCTGCGATCCTAAAACTGAAATTCAGTGGAAACTAAGATGAAAGGGAAAGCTAGGGGGTTTGATAATTATCTGATAACTGCAAAAAGTGAACAGTAGCATGCATAATGAAAAATATATTAAAAAATCCAGTGACGCACATACATACCCATATATGGGTTGCTTGGAAAAATCAAACAGGTGAGACTGGTATGGACTACAGCAGATTACAGAGAAAGATTGGGAAGTCAAGGAATGAGTGATAGAGTGAAACATTGGAAATATACTCAAGGAGGAACAAGTAGTTCTGCTCTTAACTTTTAAAAATGCATCCTCTTATTTATAATGGAATTGGTATATCACCCAGTGTATGTGTGTGTGTATATATATATAAAAATATGTATGTTATTTCAGTAGAAATGAAAATAATTTTTTTTTCTGTATTAAGAAGTGCCATATGCTGATGTTGGAGAAAAGTTTTATTGCTGTTTCTTACCATTAAAATATATATTAAAGAAGCAGTAATACAACTTCTTGAATTATTATTGTAGATTTTGCATAAATGTTCATTATGTACTCTCTTTTCCTATATAAGTAGCAGGAGGCAAATAATGAACTAAATAATTAATGCAGTACACGATACAGTGTTTTCAAGCAAAGTGCTTATGGTTACATAAAGCAGGAAAAATATAAGTGAAACCCAAAAATGTGAAAAAAGAAAAAAGTATGACTGGAACCAAGGGAACAAGGTATGGAAGTAAAATCTGAAAGTTCACATGTAAGCAATTTTCCGATTAGTACACATATATTTATCTAAATAGAGTTTGACTAATCCTACTCAATTTGAATTTTCTCAAGGATATCTGAGTCCTTGCTATCCTATGTCAAATGAATTATTTTTCAGGTATAAACTTGTCAGCAGATGTTCTAAGGATCCAGTCTGCTTCCACCCTCATGATAGGATGGGGTGTGGTGCTTCAAAACTTGGCTACTCTGTATCTGGGAAGAGTGAATCAACTTTAATTAGGTCAGTCTTTTAATGTCAAAACCCTCAAGCCTTCCACTGTCCCAATAGATGCATGACAAGAAATTAAACCCACTAATCCCAGTGCTGTGTGCTTATATGTGAACTCTTGGAACTTCAGTATTGCGAGAGCTGTAAAACCAGAATTGTTCATGATACCAACAAAGAAATAACACCAGGTCCTGCCTTCAGCCTCTTCTAAACTCTTAACAACCGAGCAAAAAACTTCCAAGCAAATTGCGAATGGTAATAGTCTTTCAAATTATAAGAATATTGAGATCACATGTTTATAAAATGTGGTCAGCAGATGATCCAATTCAGTGCTGAAGTGTGTGGGTTTCAGCCCTGCATCCTGACATAGAAGTTGTGGCTGATTAAACCTAAACTAACAGCTACCGTGTCAGAATTATGTCATTGCTCAGAGCCTTTCTAACCTGTTCCAGGTGAAACAAGGCTCCCTTTTTCTTCTCTAGCTGTTGTTACTTTAAAAAACAAACCCAAAATATGAACTGTACAGTAATGTTGTTGTCTCATGTGATCAACAGGGAAAATTTTCTCACTCATGCTCATGTATAGATGGTGGATGGTTGGGTGTGTAGAAGTTCTTTAGGACTTGACTGAATTTTGCTCTAAATGTTGTGTGTGTTGTGCGCTTGTCACAACAGTCAATGTTCATTAGTATTACAGGTTATAGAGGTGGAATGTGTAAATACATTTATGGCTGTGGTTGCACAAGTCTGTTATAAAATGCCATATTCAGTTGCGTAATACTTCTGAGTTAATATGGTGCCTTTTTTTCCCTCTACTCGGGAGTATTTTTTACACCTGAACAATATAAGCAAAAACCCACAGATTTTTAAATTGAGTGATACCAGGGAGGTTCCATAGAGTCTGTATCATTATTTGAAGTGAAGGGGGGGGGGGGGGGGGCGGGAATCCAGAAAGGATTCTGGTTTTTTCTCCCCCTTTTTTATGTTCTTAGACCACAGCAGAGTTTCGGGTGTAAATAATTCATTTGATGTTGTGTGCATTTTAAAACAAAACTTCTCACATGCAGATATATTTTCATGTTGACAGTTATGCTTCTATCCTAATTCTGTACAGCACTAACCTGTCTCTTTCAGTCTGCATCCTTCTGTGAGATGTGTGCCTGGGGGAAGGGAGGGTGCGTTCTCAACTCTCCTGTGATTTATAGCAGTATATAAAGAAAATGGCAGGACCCAATGATACTGCACCTTGAATACTATCTTCAGTTTTGGGCCCCTCACTACAAGAAGGACATTGAGGTGCTGGAGCACGTCCAGAGAAGGGTGACGAAGCTGGTGAGTGGTCTGGAGCACAAGTCTTATGAGGAGCGGCTGAGGGAACTGGGGTTGTTCAGTCTGGAGAAGAGGAGGCTGAGGGGAGACCTCATCGCTCTCTACAATTACCTGAAAGGGGGTTGCAGAGAGGTGGGTGTTGGTCTCTTCTCCCAAGTGACGAGTGACAGGACAAGAGGAAATGGCCTCAAGTTGCACCAGGGGAGGTTTAGGCTGGATATTAGGAAAAATTTCTTTACTGAGAGAGTGGTGAAACACTGGAACAGGCTGCCCAGGGAAGTGGTGGAGTCATCATCACTGGAGGTGTTCAAGGAATGTGTGGACGTGGCTCTGTGGGACATGGTTTAATGGGCATGGTGGTGTTGGGTTGATGGTTGGACTTGATGATCTTACAGGTTCTTTCCAACCTTAGTGATTCTGTGATATATAATTGTTGTCGTCTTTCCTCTTGGTATACTTTCTCTTCCATTTTTCCTCTTGGTGTTTTCTGGGTCAAAATTTAGGTGTTACTCTAATTTTGCCCCTGTCAGCTGGCCATCCTCATAGATGAAATGAAACCCATTTTTAACCACGTTATTTTCTTGAAGATCTCTATCCTAAATTCCAAGGTGCTTGGAGATTAAATCATGATTTATTATACAGAATGCTACCTAGTGACTTCCTTCCCATCCTTACTTTTTTGGAGGAGCAGGGATGGGGCCAGGGACAGTAATACCCTCCCCCCAGCCTTTATTTTAAAATGCAAGTGTTTTTTTGAACCAAATTAATTCAGACACAGACCATGGGGAATGCTAACATTTTATTTTGTTTTTTTCTTTTATTATTATGAATTGAAATGTAAAGCTGGTATTTTAAAATTCAGCACTAAAAATGAGACAACCAAAATGCTTCATTTTTATTCAGGTTATCGGTGTAAATTATCATGTTGATTACTTTGCTTGGACCATTTCTACAATATTAAGCGTGTGTGATATTAAGTTAATGTAAATTATTAAAAATACAATATGTTTTTAATATATATATTTCAACTTAATTTGCATCATACCTGTTTGTAATTATTTTTGCATTTCTTTCATGAAATTTCTGCAGAATATGTTCTAAAAAAACATTTATTTTCCTATCTATGGATGGAAAATATTCTTCTGTCAAAATTTCTAACCAGATGTACTTACAATAGTTTTACCAGCCAAATGATTTTTTATTTTATGGGTGTTGAATAACTACTTTGCATTTATACCAGAAATAATAATAAAAAAAATATTCCTTGCAGCAAAAGGTGCCACACATCATCCATCTTTATACCTTTTCCGAAACCCTATCTGCTTCCATTCTAGACTGAGGTACCATGGAGCCTCTTGGTATGTTTATGAGTGCTATAGATAAGTGTTTACAAGGAAATAAAGGTGTCCTGTGATTTCCATATGTCCCGCATGTTAAAATGCATTACAGAGAAAAATATATTGTTTTGTATTATATGCTTAGCTTTCAGACAGCTGTGAATGTTATTGCTGTAGGCAGCACTTTAAAAAAAAATCTGACTTCTAATTTTGTTTGTCTAGTCTCATGCACACTATTATCTGTGCCTAGTGGATTGAACAGTGAACCATATTAATCCTGGAAGTGGCTTTAGGCCATTCATCCTTGCTGGTTGTATAGGTACAGTTCAGTTATCAGGAATCACTAGGAAAGTTATTCCTGCTTGTTCACAGATTTGTCAGCTCCTTCTAGCAGGTGGTCCCGTTAAAGCACAGAGAGCTAATATAACAAGAGAACTTACTAAAAAATAACATAGTGTGGCAATGGCAAAGCATCATAAACTTCTGCTTGCTACAGTTTTGTCTGTCTCCTCAGTCTAAAATGAAGTCTCTCAAATGTTTCCATACTCCAGAATACATCCGTGATGTACAACTGAATATGAAGTCACATCATGTCATGTACTGACTGCTTCCTTATAAAGTCATTTGACTTAATATCATTAAATTCTATATGATCATAGCAATGTGTAAAATTTCTGCAGTTATTACATGCAAAGCTCATTTTTAAATTTGAAAGTATTTTTAAGTATTTTTAAGTGTTATGTAACACAGGCCATCAGAGCCTGGCTGTAACAGAAGCCTAAAGCTTCCTGTACTGTAGATCCATTCATCCGAAAACGGAGAATAACATGTCGTACATTCATCCCTGCATAGTAATAGTGATAAAGGCTGAACTGAAGGACTGTGCTTTCAGCATGGTGGCACTCTCTCTGAGTGCTGAAGAGAAGTGTCACTGGCAGAACAGGTTTAGGTGCTCGTGAAGACTTGAGCTTTCCAGTCTTTCGATTTACCTGTAAAAAGGCTACTGTATGTGGTCATGTGCAGCTATCTGGGAGATCCTTCTGCTATCTTTTTGCAGTCTTTTCACAAATGCGTTTTTGAATGAAGATGTCCTACCACACCAAAAAAGAAGTATGCTTATATGAAGTTGTTTTCAATCTATGAACACCGAAATGAGCTGAGCAAAATGCTAAGCCCACTAAAACGTTGTGCATGAAGATCAGTCTTACCCTTTTGGCGAATTATCCAGTGTTGCTTCTTTGCAGAAGCCAGCAGTATTGCCATGATACAAGATGCTCCAGGCTTCATGTGAATTTCAGCCATCCCTACAGATGGAGCAAGAAGGGTGAAGGTGCCTCTCTGATTTAGCTGTTGCGTCCCATTTGTTCACTGACCAGAGGGAGAGCAGCCTGGTCTAAGCTACTTGGGAAAATGGAGTTCTTACTCTTTTCTCTCTTATGAAAACTAAGTTTCTTCTTTTCTGCTCCATTCTCCTTTCCCCATCCGATCCTTACCTCCTCATGTCTGATTGCAGGCAATAAACAAGCCTTGGACCTGTGTTATGCCTCACCTCCATCTTCCAAATCTAGAAAGGAGGAGAAGTTGACTTTATTTCATCTGTCCTTGATGTGGAAAAAAAAGGGGCTTGGGTAAACTTTACCATAGCAGGAGGAACAGAAATGGTTTGAGAGACAAGAGACCTATGTGGGTGCAGTTAGCTGCTGATCCAAGCTACAGGCAAATGTAAGGCTGGCAAAACAGATACCTAGTGAGAAATTTCAGGAACAACAGGGAGCTCTGCAGCACTGCTGCGTAGCCAGAGAGTACAGCTGCAGCAGGAAGCAAGGTTACTGCACTCTGTAAAATGGCAGCCCTGTAATTGCTGTGTGCATTATAGATGCGCAGGAAGAGTTCAAAAATCAAAGAGGGTTAGAAGAAAACTGAAGTGTATTCTTACAAAGAAGAGGTTAATTTTTAAGTCAAATCTTTCTGATTTTTTAATAGAGTTAACACTACAAGGGAAAGACCTGGGCACGTGCTTAATGGTAAGCACGTCTTTTAGTGTTTTAATAAACCTGATTTTTTTACATGTGGTTGGTTTGTTCACTGCTGACGAGAATTGCGTTTCACTTTGGTTAAGATAGAGACGATACCTGATCTGCTTAGGTGGCATCATGCTGTTACGATCTGCTCCTTCTACCTTTAGAATGATCAGTCAGTTACTTTTTTGATTCAGATAGGTACGCTTCACAGTTACAGTGGGGTTTTCAGCTCTGGACAAATAAAGATAGAAACAGGTATGACTAAAAAAAAAACTGGAAAAAACACCCAATAATATTTGTGCCTTGATCATTGAATGTCCGGTTATCTTTTGTGATTTTTCTTCTTTTGAAGAAGAAGAAAAGTCTTTCAGAAGCAGGTTACTCAGAACTTCTGCTGAAAATGTTATACAATTTTTCTGAAATTAGAACACTATAACAGTGCTACCTAAAATTTCTAGGCAGTTGGATCTGTGTTAACTGTTTTAGCCAAATACATTTAAATTCATACAAGCTGCTGAAATGTATAAAATCTGTCAGTCTAATAGAAACCCCTTGTTTATCTTATCTATTGGACCAAAACTAAGATCATTTGATAAAACAAACCTCTTGTTTCTACTCCAACCTGATCTTACAAAATTCTGAGGCCTCCCAGTGTCTCCCAGTTAGTACTTCATTATGAAAGATAAATAAAATACCATTTTGCGAGAGACCGCATATGAGAAACTCAACGGAAACAGGAAATATTTAGGGACTTAATGATTACAATGGAAACCTGTATAGTGATGGAAAGGATTTTCACAGCAGTGACAATGCAGCAGCCGTAATATCTTAATACGTGTCAAGATGATGTTCGCAATTAAGCCACTAAAAAAAAAAGTTTGTATGAGAACTCAGTTTTGCAACTGCTAGTGCTGTGCTCTGATCTTAACAGTTACGCAAATACACGTGTGAAAGACAAACCCAAAAATCACCACAGATGTTTTTTTTCCCCCCAAGTAAAATCAGCAAGACTTAGACTTAATCAGTCCTGCTTATGAACACTCTACCTCTGCTGTCCATGGCCCTATCCCTGTGGATTTGTAATGCATGCTGTTGTATTGCGTGAGGTAGCAGTGTGTGGAGAGGTGTGTTGTCAGAAACCAGGCTGGTGCAACACGTGCTGTAACTTTCACACAGGCTGTGAGGTGGCCATTGGGAAACTCGCATGCGGGTCTGTGGAACAGCAGGAACCACGTCGGTGACCTCTGTAGTTAGAGGCTTCGTTAGAAAATGCTGCAGTGTGTTTTGTAAATCCTATTTAAACCTCTATAGAAGTAAGTCTACAAAGTTTTATGCCACAATGTTACCACGGCTAAATGCTAAATAACTATCTTTAAAAAAAAAAAACCCACAAAAAACCATAAAACATCATTGCCACTGTGAAGACTGGGGATCTGGAACCCCACACTAGCTTCAGCTTCTTTCTATAGCTAAAACTTTTAACAATCTCTACTGAATCTGGAGCTGCGTTTCACTAGGGAGGCAGTGTTGAGCTTCCCAGCTCCAGTAAAATTGGAGGCAATGTACCTTCATCCTGTCTCTAGAAAAGATATGGATCTTGTTTTAATTAAAAAAACGCAGGATGATTCACATAAATTACTTTCCTACATCCTTGGGGGACCATTTACCGATGCTAAGCTCTAGTTACGCACCACTTATGTCACCCTTTTAACTGTTTTCCTTTTTTTTTTTTTTTTTTTGATAATTTAGTAACAAGATATCTCGATGGAAATAGGACAAAAAAATTCTCACTGAAAACAGGAATGAAGACACTTCCCAAATATTGCAGTGGTCTCAACTATTGTTAAAACTACAAAGGGTTTTTTTTAACACTCTCCTTCAATAGGAAGTGCTTTGTGAGACTAGGCAGTGTCTCTCAACTGGTAATGCAGTTTTGTTTCAGAGCTCTACTCACTCTATAAGGTTTTCCTCATGCCTTTAATACAACAGGTTTGCAGGTGTGGAGGAATAGATGGACAGTATAATTTTTTTTGCTTGCTCCACTAATATTTAATGTGTTTCACTTCCATAGTTAAGAAATTTTCATCCAGAAAAAAAATACCCTGTCAAATTCCCGGAAGATGAAATAGAAATAAGCCCAATTGCAATTCCCTGCTTTGAAATGAATCCAAGAAAGTTTCTGATACAAGTCACTAATAATAGATGTTTTAGAAGAATTTTGGGATAATACTTTTATCGAACAATGATAAAAAGTCCCAGAGGAGACCTCCCATAGCAGAAGCTGCCTGACCAAACTTGGCAATTAATTGATCTACACCTAATGTAAAGAATTAATTAGATTTTGATATATTGTCAAGGGATATCAAATCATTGATCACAGATGTGCAAGTGACTTTTCAAAATTAAATTAGTAGCCCCTCTTTTTTTTCAGAGATAAAGTTCAGAGTATTATTTAGTCACTTGTACTGTTTTATTTCAATTAGAAGGTTAATTAGAGCATTTTCTTCTATCCAGATAATATAGTCAGCTTCCTTCCTTTGTAGGTGTTGCATCATCTAAAAATTTAGTTGCTTGTCCCTCGTAAATTTGTTCCAACATACTTTGTGTACATGGCGAGGCTATTTTTGCTGTTGCAGAGAAGTGTGAAATGTCTCCAGAGAGATCCATGAAAAGCTCACCTACTGCAGAAGCCGCCGTCTAGGACCAAGCAATGGGAAGCACTGAACCACAGGAGGTTAGGTCTCTGCTCTTGGATGGAAGGTGCACTAGCCTCCCCAGCCCTATCAGTGCATGTTTAGGCATGCCTTGTAAGTACGGGCGGAATTTATAGACTGAAGAGGAAGACATGCTTGAAATTAAGTAGTTGGAGTTTGGGTAATCCGGATTGCTTTCCTGAGGTTGAGCGTTGGGTAGCTGTAATCCATTCTAATCCTGTTTACATGCCACTGTGTGTCTTGTTCTCCTGTGCATTTAAGGAGAGGAGGAAACCTAACCCCAACTAACCTAGGACTGGAATAGTGAATGGAGGAAACATAGATAGTGATCACTCTGCCTTCCTCCCTCCAGCCTTGCCCTTTTTTGTGCATCAGTCGAGGCTGGTAGGCTTCGAGGTGCTAGCAGACTTTAGAAACATGACTGATTGCTCTAAAAGGCTGCAAAATTGTTTGTGAGTGCCTCCCTCCTTTAGTTGGGACTGTGAGGGTATTGCCAACCTTTCCGGGTCAGAAGGGGTATAACTGGAGTCTGTTCTGCAGTTGCTAATTCCCAGTTAGCCTTACAGTCCTTAGCAGTTTGGCTTGGCTATAGGAGAGGGACGAGAGGTGTAGTGTCCTTGGTTTGTGATTTCATGTTACCTGCTGTCACTCTAGGCTGGTATCAAAAGGGATGTCCTTGTAGGTATCTTCTCGATGACTTTAATACACAAGCCCTGGTGGTCACGCGAGAGTCCGATTAGAAGCGTTGTTACAATAGAAAGTTACTCGGGGGGTGTATGGGAGGGAGCAGCTTTCTGTTAGGCTGATTGATCTGCCTTGCATTTCTCCTCTCCCTCCGTGCTCCCCTGCGCTGCAGCCACGGGGTCACGGGCTCTGAGGCAAGTGAGGAAGAACCGAGCATCCAGGAGAGCAGCTTGGACTGTCTCAGTGGTGGCAATCTCCAGTTAACTGAATTAGATGCAGAGTGAAAATTTCTTGCTTTTCAGTTCTTAAACCCCACAGCTGCATCTTTTCTCTATTTGCTCCGTATTTTCTGTTGTATTTGAGTTGGTCAGTTAACTGAGCTGAAGTAGCCTTGAGGTACACAGAACAGTTTGGATTTTAAAACATTTGTTCAACTTCAGCTTTGGGATTTTGTAATAGTTCAGGTTTGGGCTGCTAGCTGGAACCATACTCTCCAGTGTATTTCCCAATGTTCTAACCTGAGTGACTCATTTTAGGTTAGGCAGCCTTCCTCTTGCACTCCTCAGCCTTCCTCTCCATCCTTTCCCTGGGAATTGTAGGGTGGTGGCGTGGGTGTCTGTCCACAGCTCTCCAGGTGAATTCGCTGGTAGCAACTCGGCTCCCTTGGTGGATCCCTTTCTCCTGCGGAAAGCCACAAGGGGGAACGATGGAAAGGCCCAGTCACTCATCCCCCTGAGCTCCCAAGGCAAAAGACTGGGCTATGTGTCTAATACCTCTCACTAATAATGATGCTTCAGATCTATTATTTATTTTTCTAGGATCTTTTAAGTAAAGGCTACTGTGAGTACTCGGTATACTGTGTTAGCCTGAATTTTGTCTAATATGGAAGGTCTGTATTTTTGCTGAATGTGCTGTGAATACTTACACTTTGTTTATTCCTTCTGCCTTTTTAGTGTGTTAGGGAGAGTGGGAAGACGCAAGCTCATACTTCTAGATAATGTTTTTGAGCAGCTTTTATTTCTTTTTCTTGTTCTGTGAAGTATGTATCTGAGAGAATGGAAGGTACTTTATTTTTCCTGTGAGCTATTTTAAATGATTAGCCAGTGGTGTTTCCTGTACACACACACACAAATGCACACATATACATGTATGTGCAGACACATGTACGTGCATGCACACACACACGTATATAAGCACCCTAGACCAAACTCTTTAAGAAACTGGTTTTCTTCTGTATTCTCGTCCTGCTTTGCTTTCTAGAATGTAGTAGCTTCAAAGGTTTTAACCCAATTGTATCCATTTTCTGCATTCTCATCAAATACAACATTTGATCTTAACATCTAAGTGTTAAGGTATCAGCCTGCCCCATTTCCTCTTCACAGAAGCATTCTTCACACCTACAGCATTCTTCTATTTTTCATACCAGAAATATTTGCATCAATATTAAACCTTTTCCAAGTTACTGCTGACCCATGTTTCTTTAACGCTTTATTTATAGTGTGGTTCTCTCTTTTGATATAAAATGTCAACATGTGTACTGGACAGGTTAATTTATTTGGAGAAAGTCATGATACAGCTTAAAGAAAGGCTAGGCCGTCAGCTGAGATTATGGTTTAACATAATCCTTACCTGTTATGATTATACTGGAAGTAATTCGTAGCTTGTTGTAATGAAAACAGTATGTCGAACTGAATTAAAGATTATCTCTGGTACAGGGAGGAATTTTACCACATAAAAACCTTAGCACGTGGTGGGAGGTTTTTTTCCTTCTGAGACTGAATTAAATATTGCAATAATCAGAAGGTTGTTGCTTCAAATAATAAGTTGAGGGAACTGGGAGGAGTGCATTAACACTTTATGTGACACATTCGTGTTTCAGTATATCCACTAATGCACAGTTTTTGGCCTTTTAAATATTTGATAAATAGTACTTATGTTCAGTGCTGCTTTATGTCACCTGATCATACTGCAACCAGCTGTGTGCAAAGAAACTCATAAATGGGTCCTCCACCTGAAGGATAATTGAAGAAACTGTCCAATATAGAGGTACCTGTTTTTGTCTGGCAAATCACACAGATTACATAGTGCTGTCTTAATTAGTCCCCCTGGTATGCTGAAATGCTGAGCTTGTAATACCTCATCGCTTGTGACAAAATTGTGGTGTTTAGGAGGAGGCAGAAAATGCTGGATGTATAATCTTAATTTGTAATCACATCAGGTGTATCTACATAAACATCTAGTTTTTCACTCTTTTGCATGCTTTGATGGTTTTCTCCTTTTGCTGAATAATTGTTAATGGGTCTTTCTTAAATTTCCTTCTCTTCATCTCCCTTGATCATCAGACTGTATTGAGAGGAACTGTTTTAGATGTTTAATCTTTTACATCTTCATCCTTAGGCATTATAGGGTGTTATTGAATGACAAAGTGAGTTAGTAACTATGGTAGCCACTGTATTGTATTCCTTGTGATGGTTAAGCATACTACAAGAAAGACATTTTTGAATTAGTGTAATTTGTTGGTAACTTCCTTGCTTTGTTCATTTTTTCCCTCTTGCTCTCTGAGTCACAGAGGAATAGTTAGTTATACTTCATGTGTGTGAGGGAGTGAGGACTGGCTGATATGTGCGCTGCCATCTGTGAAGGCTGAGTGGGAAAAGCGGTGGCTGGAGGATGGTTCATTTCAGTGGTCTTTATAGAATGGAGAAACACCTCTTTGGCAATCACTAGCAGCAGCAACCATCCAAGACTCTCTAATCTTGTTGCTTTCCCAAGAAGAAAGAAAGTTCAACAAGCTCACAAATCATTTAATTAACAATTAATTTGTGTGTTACTCCTGATTTGCTTAGCACTTCTGACACAGAAAATATTACCCTTATTTGATAAGGCAGGAGTACCTTATTTTGAGCTACAGGAAAACTATACTGTCATCCCTTGCTAGAAAGTAAGTTCGTGTTCACAGCAAGTACTGCATTTGCTTACTGTATGTTGTGTAAGGTCTCCTTTAAACTTCATATATGTAAGATTTCCTGGGAACACTGGAATATTGTTATTTTTCAGAATGCACCGTCAGGCAATGCAAATAATATCAGTTCTCAAAATCCGAGTTTGTAGGAACGTAGTATTTTCTAAAATACAGTGTTTTAAAAATTATGATGAAGTGGTGACACAAATCAATAAAGCTAGGGGATTTTCAAAACGAAGGCAAGTCTGAAACATCTCTCCCCCGGTCTTCCTGTTGTGCACTGGTACTAGCTTCTGCCTAAGCCTTAGTTTTAGTGTCAGTTCTAATTCTTCTGAATTTATCTGACAGATTTATCTCTGTCAACCACAGGATTTGTATGCCATCTCATACTTTAGTTTCTGATGTCTGTACTTAACTGATTTGTTTCCTATCTGCCTGGTCCATCTTTTCATTTTTGGTAAAATGGATTTATCTTGTTTTTATGATTAAATAGAAGGAGTTGCTAAGGAATCAGTTCTGGATCCTTTATTACATTTTAGCATTGTTCCTTGGAAACCTGATTATATCTTGCAAATTAGAGTAACATCTCGAAGGTAATAAATCCTGCATAGCTTGTTAAATATCCCATTTTTTACTTCTAGGCGCTCACTGAAGCAGAATGATATGATACTATTCCAAATTTTGCTGAGTGTGAAGTGTTCTGCTGTTGCTCTATGTGTTCACTAGTAACTAACCATTTGCCATGCTTTGTCTCAAAGACTTTACATTCAGAGTATCATTTCATAACTGTCAGTTAAATAATGACTTTTTATTAATGATATTTAAGTATTTATCGCTTCTCAAAACAAACAGTTGTGAAAAAGCAAGGGAAATACTTTTCTAGGCAGATTGAAATCCATGTCTATTAAGCCTCTGTTTATCTTCCATTTTCAGCTACATGGCTGATGTCTGTTTTTTGTTATTTGATGGGCTATAAAAGTCACTTTTGTGTCTGATGAATTGAAAATGTGCAGCATATATGTATATTTTGTTACTGCTGGTAATTGGATTAGAATTTCACTAGTAATACTTGCTCTGAAGAGTTTATGGTATAGATCCATTTGCATTTTGGAAATAATTTTAATTGATGTTTCTGACTGGGGAGTGTTCAGAGTATGTATGTGTGTTTTCTCCTTCTGTCCTGGCTTCTGAATACCTTACAGCTTTACTCATGTGAGCAACCTTCATTAATAAAGAGTTCTTTTCACGGTTTCCGCTCTGAGATGTTTCTTGACGTTTCTCAATATTTTTCTCTGTTGAAGCTCTTGTTGCTACTGTCAATGAGATGCTGAAATGGAGACAGTGTAGAGAACTCATTGACCTAATATCAGATGCCTTTGGACACAGTGCATTTTCAGTCATCTCTAGATGAAAATCTTGAAAATAAAGGTGGTGTTTGTTGTTGTTTTTAAAAATCCTCCCCCCTCGTCCTGTTTCAGGTTTTGCCTTCTCATTGGTAATGATGCAACTGATCAGTTTAGGAAAGTAAATATATGATGTTGTTGCTTCTGACAGGAGAGATTGAATTCAGTGACCAAAAAGGATCATTTCTTCAGCAAATCAAATGTACTTCAGTGATGCTTACTTGAAATTTAGGCTTGTGATGAAAGCTAAAACACTGGGCAGGAATAATCATTCCTGTTGGCAAGGAACAGGAAATTAAAGTGATGAACTAAAAGAGACGATTAAGAAGTTAGACACAAAAAGAGATGTGTATTTAGGGAGGAAACAGGAATGAAAATATAAGCAAACAGAGCATGCAAGCATGAACTATAAAGGAAAGGAATTCTTGCAATAAGACAGTGGAACCAGGAGTGTTTCCAAGCCATGAGTTGGTAACCACTGTCATATACCAGCTGCCTCCTGACCTGTATTAATTGAGAACTAAACACGCGCCAGCTCTTCCACCTCAATTTCCACACTATGGAAACTCTGGTGAAAATGCTGGAACTTTTTTGAGTGTGGTTGGCCCCCACCATCGGTGACGAATGGACAAGCACCTACCTTCTGCTGCTCGCTGACAGAGGTATGGGAATACTCAACCTAACCTCTCCCTCCAGAGCTGTAGAGAGATCTTGCGGTAGGGAACGCTTTGGCACAGCTGCATTTGCTGCTGTGGGTTGTCAGCCTAAAGGGGAGTTACATGTGATGTGGGAACAGTGCTGTCACCCCAGAATAAACAAAACATCCCCATGCTGGGCCAGCACTAGCAAAGTGAAAACTGGAGAAATACAAAGAAGCAAGTAAGTGAAGAATTGGTTTTGCTCCACTGAGGGATCTAAGATAGGTTGCCCTCTGTCCACAAGCAAGCTTCCAGCAGTTACTGAAAACAGATTTGACAGCAGCATTTTTTACAATTAAATGAGTACTTCCAAGTGTCACTTTGTGAAACTGGACATTAAAGTTGGGAGACATACTTTTTCTTCACTTGTTGAGCTTCCTAAAAAGAAATGTGGCTTTATTACCTTTATTTTTTAATGTAAATTTCAGTAGTTTGGATACAGATCTTCAAATTAATTATAGTTCATAATGAGCATCATTCAAGTAGTTTTTTTGTCTCTAATCTCCCCTTTAAAATGAGCGTGATAGAGGTAAGGTGCTTTCCTGCTGCTGAGGCATGCCTAGCTGGGGGAGCAAATGTACCACACAGAGAGTCACGACTCCAGGCAGCAAACTCCTCTTGTGCAATTTCTTTAGCAATTGTAAGTCACGACTGCCTAAGGTTTGCTCTAATTTATACCCCTAGGATACGTTTCTTAGGTAGCACAATGTAGCAAAAGATCAGTGGCCCAGGGGATCTCTGCCCTGGCTTCCATGTATTCCTGTCCCTGCTGCTGGGGAATGGCTGGGGTAGGAGAAGGCTGCTTTGTCAGTTTTGTTCAAGGTGAGCATTCCCGGGCTTTAGTAGGGTCATCCTGCAGCAAGAAGAGTTTTCAGCTGCCTACTTGCTTTAGAAATCTGTCTGTTATGTTATTTGAACTCCGTGTCAGGGTCAGGTCATATTTTAGTTTCTGCCCTGGAGGGCTAGCAATTTCGGTATCACTGCTTCACTTTAGTGTATCATGTGTATATATTGTAGGCTCTCACTGTTCTGAAATTGTGTGCTGTTGGTCCATCAAGAGTTGCTAATTAGAGAAGATCGGTGGAAAAACCTCACGTGTGTGTTTCAGTTTCTAAGATTCCCTGAACCCTTGGCATATAATTCATTACAAAAACAATTGAGAGCCTGTGCTCAAAGTGATGGGTTAATGTACTGCCTTTGTCAGGATTAAATGACTGGAAAAGGAAAACTTAGCTCCTCCTCTTCTCCACCATGGCTTGTTTTGGTTTATTTTTATGTTACGGTCAAGAAAATCACTCTTTTATAGACTTAATATCTGGCTGCTTCTTTTAATCTAAAGTGCACGGGATGGCTAAATATAGGAATGCACATGCAAAGTTTATGTTGCTGTGAGACAAAGATACACTCTTAACTTGGCCTGATCTGAAAGTAAAAGCTTTTGTGTCAGGGTAGCTCTTTTGGCCAGAATCCCTATTGCTTTTTTAAAGTCTATAACCACTATGCTGCAGCCCCTAGTATTAATGATGTTTACAGGTACCTCATATTTCCCTTTTTCCCTTTCCATTTGGGATTAAACTGGTTCCATATAAGCATGTACCATGTCTTGATAAGCAACAGTGCTACAATATGTAAAGCAGTGCTCATTTCATATATAATGTTCAAAATCTCACTCCTTTTTCTGGGAGGTTGCCTTTCTTAGTAGACTGTTGTTTCTTAATTCTTGACCACTGACTGAGCCTGTATTTTCTCTCCAAATACTCTCCCTGGCTGTACTTCTGTTGTTCTGAAGAGCCAGTAAGTAATGAACGGCAGACAATGTCTTGAAGGACTCAATGCCCTGCTGCCAGAGTAGGTCACTGGAGAAACTGTGGCTCTTTGCAAGAGCATCCTCTATAGATCAGGGCCACAGTAGGAAAAGGTGAAACCTGAAGTCAGTGGAGTTCTGCAGCAGCTCTGGAGAGGGATTTAGCTGACATCGACTTTGCAGTAATGGTGAAAATGTGTGGAAAGCTGAGCATCAGAGATCACGGGGAATTCTCTGTTTCTCCTTGCCCAGTAAGATCTTAACCACAATATATGCACTCTTAGAGGTGAAGAAGATCCCCTTGTTATTTTGAAACTGATTATAGTTGCAACTGTAATGTCACATGGTAATACCATCACTTTAATAAGGGGTTTTCTTTCTTTGGTTTGCTTTTTGCAGGCATAGTTAGGGTCTCTTTGTGTGTTGCACACAAGTCAACTCACCCATTCTTTCCTTCAAACTGGACAGGGTCAACATGACTGTTAGACTGTAAATATTTTGATAAGGGCTGTTTTGACAACATGCAAAAATACTTCCTGCAAAGGATAAAATAGCTGAAGATAGGAAAAAAATGTAATTTCCTTTCGACTTAATAGGATAGAAATTTTAAACCCTTGATTAAAATTTCTATCTTGCGATGTTTCTAAGCATTTTACTTACTTTCTCTTTTCTCTGTGTCTCTGAGAGGAGCAATCTTAGCAGATGGGAATCCAAAGCTGAAAAAAAATATTAAAAATAATGCACTAAAAATATTCAGGGGTTTTAAAAGAAGAAATTTTAATGAAAAATAGATCGTATCATTGGTAATTTTTTTTACTTCAATGTTTCCCTTGAAAAATTTCAGTGTTCTCTGTATGTGGAAATGAATGTGGGTATCCCTCAGTGAAGTCTTTCTGCTCTCTTTTTTTCACATTTGCCTCTCCCAATCGCAACAGGATCTACCTGAAAACAATGCACTGACTTGGCTTTTTACTAACTTTTGTGACTACGTTAGTATTCTAACGTTGACTTAGTATCTGAGATTGGGTGGAATTGACTCAGAGCCACGTCTGGCTTGTAGTCTCTAGTGCAGGTGACATTTCAGGGAAATTAGAAATCTCTCCTTTTTAAACCTCTTCTACGTGTAAGTATCTTAAGTGATTTACCAATGTTTTCAGGGAACTTAATACCTGTAAGAGATGCTTTAGTGTCAGTTGCACTAAATCGTAGCTGTTTCAGATGGCATTGGTTGTTTTATTGTTGTATGTCGATGTCTAGGATAATTGTGAAGTAGACTGCCATTAGTATGCTTGGTCATCAGGGAGGCATAGAGGTCCTGAAGTAAATAACTAGTATCTTGCATCCTTTTTCTGTTGCTGTAATTAGATAATAGAACCTTTTCTGGCCAATATTTTTACTGACATGGAGATTGCTGAGGTGAATAGTGACTCATTTGTATGTAGTAAGAAATCCATGAGCAGAATTGTTGCCTCTCAGGAGTGTGAAGGTGTCCAACAGTTATGCTTTAGAATCTGTTTTATCTTTATATAAATAATTACTTCAGGAGAAAGCACTCCTATGTGCCTTATCAGAAACAATAAGAATTCTCCAAAGGGTTTCTTTTCAGAGCCTTTCAGAAGTCTTTCTTACTATGCAGAGTATGCCTCTTCTAGTGTCTAGACTAATTTTCAGAGGTCTTGACTGGGCTGTTTAGTCTGACATGCACCACAGCAGTCTATTAAATAAAATACACATAGATAAAAATTCTTACGACATTACCTTTTTTATTATTTTATTTCTTCATCATTAGGTCCTACATTACTTATATAAAATTGTATTTTAAAAATGTTTATTCTTCCACAGTGATACTTCCTGCTTTTCATTAGATTAGCCTAGTTTAATACTCTGGCACTCATGCACTAACAAAAAATACTGCAGCATTTGGCTGGAACTATACCAGCAGGTATTTAGGTGCAACCAATTCATATTAGGAGTTACTCAGTTTCTAAGTTATGCAAATATTTATACTGATCTTTCAACAAAGCTGTAATTTTGTGTCTCAAAATCCAACTTTGTGTGTTAAATATCAGGTACTCTATTCTGTGGAAACTTCCCTGGACTTTCAATATATTTCCCTATTCTCAGCTGTAATGTGTTTCTAAGTGGCTAGATCTACATGATGTAGACATTCAGCATGATTTGGTTTCAAACTCTGGATGTGGGCAACCTTGCCAAATGGTCACATGTGATATTAATTTAATTGGTAATGCTGAGTATTTTCACTGGGATGTCATGAATGTCTTAAAAAAAGATGAGAGACCTAGTTTATAGTCCACTGCTCAATGTCTGAGTGGCCAGCTGGTTATTCTGTATGGAGAACTTCAATGGCTATGTGTGGCATGAGTAGTTTTAGGAAATCTTAATTGTCTATGCTGTTGCTTTGATGCAAAATGCAAGACAGTAAACTGAAGGAAGCAATTCTGGTCTTGTGTGTTTTGCTTTTTATCTTCTGGACAAATTTAAATTTACTGTAAATTGATCAAAGTTAGGAAACTCAAGCCAAAAATATCACTGAAGTGATTCTCCTAGCAAACCTGGTGAAGTACCACTTGTAAAATTTTCGAGTGCTCCTCCTGTAGTTTCTTGCTTCCCTTTTATGGCCATTAACTACACTGTATTGTTTCTGGTTTTCATGTTATTATGCCACCTGACATTTGCATATGCTGAGTCCTTATCCTGTGTCATACCTATACTTTCTCTCACATCATACAAATACATACATGCCATGTTCACAAAATACATTCATTGCAAGATATTTTTCACTGTCTGTTAGAAAGGAGCATGCTGCAGATAAACATCCATTTAGGAGCTTCAGATTCCCTGAATTTGAAGGGAGTTAGGCTCTTTAACATAGACACAGGCTCTGTGTTGGGCCTATGCTTTACTTTTTTCTTACTCCGATAGTTTTGATATATGAGATTCTAAAGATGAAAACATACAGTGCTGAGGTCAGTCAGAAGGGATGAGTGGGACTTGGTGACTAGAAATGGAAGTATTGACGATAATGGTATCTGTTCAAGTGTGTTGTGATTTAAAAAACCTATTTCATGCTAACATCAAAACCAAACAGTGCTCAGATATAGATAATTCAGTATTCTTGAGACATTAATTGAAAGATCAAGCACAATAAGGCAACAATGCAATCTTCCTTAATTTAGTCTCGTAACTGTGTATCATGCGTGGCCAGTACGGGTAATTTACTGTAAATCACTTTAATTCTTATCCTTCCTGATAACACCATACCACATTGTCAGTTTGAAACACTGCTTGCTCATTTTTGCTTGCAAACTGCAATGTTTCTTTTACCATGTATACATGCAAAGATTTCAGTATGTATTTGTATACTTGCAACCTGTATGCCTTATTTGCAAATGTATCTTGGCATGTGTATTTTCCAGCTAGGAATGTGAATGGATTATGCTGGTAGGACTTTACAATAGGCACATGCATTTGTATTCAAATAAAAGGAATTGTTGAAATCTTCTTGAAATCATGCTGGTTTTCTGCATGGAGATTCCATATTACAAATAAAAAATGCACTTCTTTTTTACCAGATTTATGGACTCTGAAATTTTAATATAGAAATATTATTTATGTAGATAAGAACTGCAAACATCAGGAGATACTTTTCCTGGTTTTCAGATTACTTACTTTTAGTCAGAAAAAGTCAAGCGTGCACTCAGTCAAAAGTGTAGGTATTGCATATTCCATGTGTCACACACCAAGAACATAACCAGAATTGTGCCTGATATTTATCTGCAATTTCAGTGAAGCATAACCTTTTCCATTATCAAAAACAAAAGGGCCAAACTGATACATTCACAGCTAGCCAATGAGTGCATGTGGCACAGAGGACAGAAAACCATCTTTACAGCCAGGGGCAAATTGCGCTGCTGCAAATTAATAAAATGCTGGGTGTTACTGCAGCTTTGTATGAGATAGGTCATCATGAGGCTTGGCATAACTTGGCATAACATCAGGTATGATGGCTTTTTCATCCCTTCAGTTGTCAAGTAAAAGACATGCGCTTAAGCCACCTTGGAGTTATTTTTCCTCCACTGCTGGGCTCAGCTCAGCTGACCAGCAGTAACATGCTAGGTCATGTCAATTCAGTTGTTTCTGGTCCATACCTTCCTTCAGTGATGCATGAAAGTGCTCTGAAAATATAAATATTTAGAAGGTATATATATTTCATTTGTAGAGGTGATGTAGTGAGTTATAATAGCCTACAATTTCTATCAGGTAATGCTCGAGGCTTTGCACAGCTGCACTCTTTCATTTTAGTGCAGCACTGTTATCAACACGGACTTTTACACCACAAGGTACTAGCAGAAGTCATCCCATCTGCCTTAGATATTTGTGAGCTTTTTCCCTTACCAGTAATATATTCATCTGTGGAAGATAGCTCATACTACAGATCTAAACAGGAAATGGTTAAGGTATACATGTGATAATGGGCGAAAAAGAGAAACCAAGTTCAAGTATAACTAGGATATTTATTTTCTGAGAAGAAGTGGTAGTGTGTTGCTTGACTAGAATGCTTGCTTTATTTACAGAAAAAGACTCCCATGTCTTAGCTCAGGGGACGGTGCTGGCTCTGCTAGTTGCTTGGAAGAAAATGTAGTTTTTGGAATGCGACTGCAAAACATGCATGGCATTTCTGAGGCAATTAAGAGATCCTGAGCTTCGAGGGAAAGTAGTTCATTTTCTGACTAGTTCTAGTGATGTTCATGGTCCAGGCAAACTTTTCACAAAGACAGGTTTTTATTAGTAGTCTCAGGAGTATTTGATTGTGACTGTGAAATTAACACTATGATGTGAGTAGCTACAATACACTGTGTTGTGTAGGAACTGCCAAGCTGTTTGCTCGGTACAGGTCAGCTCCTTTGTCCACCATTATTCCTTGAATTTGTGCTCCTGCATTTTTAGATTTTTTTTACATTTTTATTGTGAGTTGTCACTTTCAGTATGATCTGAATTTTAGAACAAGAAGAGCGTTCAAATTATAAAGTCAGAATCCTGAAAACATTTTTCAGGAGAATATACCAGTGTAAGCACGAGCTTTGGTAGAAGTGTTTATAATTGAGCTGCTTTTGCTCTGGCAACTAAGAGCAAGTATGTGTGGGAGGAGGTGGCTTAACACCTAGAGGCTTGTCTATATGGGATCGCCACAAAAAGGTACTTTCAGTGCCAGCTGAGGACATGAAGATGAGAGCAAGCAGTGGGGAGGCCAGGCCACCCCCATGTCAAGGTGTGTGGAAGTTTGGCCTTTCTGGGTATCTTCTGTGTGGCTCCTTAGCAGGCTGATGCAATTACATGGTAGAGGAGAGAAGTGGCCATCTCTAACCATCCATTTAGAAATGGCTTTTGAGTGCAGGCACAGGCATTTAGCATGGAGTAACAGGAGTACCCTTGTTACTGTGCACTGTGTAGTTCATCTGTTTGCTGCTAGTGTTTGGAGGTGTATATTTAGGATTAAGAATCAGAAAATCTCAGTTGCTAATTCAGCTCTGAGAGTCCCCAGTGTCTGGTCTCAGATAGGTCATGCTAGTCTTTATCTCGATATGCAAATATTTAAAATGAAAAGAACATCTGTTAACATCATAGGATGTTGTGTAGATGATTTAATGGTTGTAGCAGTCTGAATTAGGTGAAGTGCTGTGATAATGCCACTAAGATGGCTCTGAGCCACCAGTATGATGCAGCTGTGAAAAAGGCTAATGTGCCTCTACGATGCATCAAGCATGATATTTTTGTAGAGAGAGGGAGAAATGCTAATAGCATTTCACAAAGCCTTCCTGAGGCCTCATTTGGAATATTGTGTCCAACGCTCTTCCCTTACAGTGAACAGAAAGATGGACTTAAATTGGAAAAGGTGCAAAGACAGATTACTAGGCTGATCAGAGTTACAAAGTATTTATCTTTCGAAGAGTGAATTGGAAAGCTTTTGTCATTCAGCTTAGTCAAATGAAGGTTGAGAAGGGATAAAGTTATTCTTTGTAAATATGGGTAAACATCAGCAATGAAGAACTGTTTCAGCTAAACTATAACCAATTTTTCTGGTATTGATACTATAAATTGGTCCTGAATGAATTTAGACAAGAAATTACAAGAACTTTCCTCACCATTGCTTCTGAACAGGACAGTGGGGCAAAGAACCTGACCAGTTTTAAGCTCGAGTTTAGTAAGCTGCACAGGAGATTTTATTCTGGAATGACTATAGAAAGTTAAGTTATGAGACAAGTCTTTGGATTTGAAGTATTGAGGTCTCCAAGGGGTCTGAAGGGAGGCTGAAATTGTTTGTTTTCATTCTACTTATTTGGCACTATCAACTTGCTTCAGTGTTTCCAGTGGTTACTTGTGTATAAGAAGTATGTTTTTTCTGCTCTTATCCCAAACCATTTAATAACGACTTATTTTACTTGTCCCCTGTTCTACCCCCCCATCTTCTCACATTCACCGTAGAACTGATCACAAGATCTGGGATCAGGAATGAATGGCTCCCCCTAGGAAAATAGAGGATAAAATAGATACTTTTATCCCCTTTTGTTCTGTGATGCATGGTCCACTTCCTGTGATCGTTTAGAAGAAGTTGTTACTTGGCAATTGTTAAAAAAATACGCAGCTATTGCAAAGGCATAGGATATAGACAGTGCTCTCAAGCTCCATCTCTCCCTCTATGGTGTTCTATAATTATAGTGTTTCCTGTAGTCATTCTGCCTTTGGTAGGGTATTGAGAAGCATTTTGTGGTGTTAAGGGGCACAGAGCGGATATACTATGGAAACTTCAGAACTGAACATTCATCGTCTGGTGGCCTGCAGTTGCACATCGTCCCAAAGAGACCATCCCATGTCTCTGAACTATGCAGAGGCACACACTGAAATGCTGTGTTGGTGATCCAGATGAGGTGTTGCATTCTTTCTGCTGCTCAAACTTTGCTGTTTGGTGCGGAGAAATTTTTCTGTCATGTTGTCTGAAGAATATATGTATTTGTCTTCTCCTATGGCCCAGAATGATTGTTTTCAGTAAGTGATGCCTTGCAGTTTGGTTATCCCTCTGCCTTTGCATTTGTAGCATTTCTGTGAGAAAGTGGGCTTCTAGGGAAATCAGCATATCATCAAAGACCTCAGTTTGAAAGGGGAAATAGGAAGGAAAATGAGATGTGAAATTCTTTCACAGCTCTAACTCTGGTATTGAATTAAGTAACCAGAATGTGGTCAGGAAGTAGAGGATGATAAAGAGCAGCGCTTCCATTAGGTTCTCTTGTTTTTCAGAAAGTCGTGCAGCCTAAAACATGTGTAGTGTTTATAACACATTCATGGCATAGCTGCTTCCTGGTAAATGTGCAACATGAAGAAGTGTTGTTCTTAAATTAGTAAGCGAAAAAGCAGCTGGTAAAGGATGGACTACACCTTCCTAGATTTTATTGTGGACAGGATTTAAAGATAAAGCTTCTTTTCAGTGTTTCACTGGAGGGCCAGATTAAAAAGTAAAATCTAACTTCTTACGTTATTGGGTTTTTTAGGTTCAGGCCATACCGTGCCACGAAATGTTCAGCTGACTGTAAGGGGGCTCTCTGCTTTGGGTGACTATTGTCATAATGAAAAATTGATTCTTACAGGGAACCACTATAATATAAACCTGAATGTTTACAAAATAAATTGCTAGGCCATGGAGAACTCTTAGAAAGTGAACTCGGTAAGTAAGAAATTATTCCTGCTTCTACCAATAACTTGCTGTGTGTTTTTCTACGTATTATTTGAAAAGGAGACAAATAATTTTGAATAGCTTATTAATTTTATAATTGGGGCCAGCGGAATGTCACTTTAGGGAGTTACAGTCTTTTTATGGGAAAACCCATTTAGGTTTAATTCTTTTCAAAAATGAGTTGAGTTCACAAGCGCGTACTTCAGCTTTGCTGACTAAATTTAATAGCCAGTCTTTTGAAAATTTTAGCCATAATATTTATAGAATAGTAGACAGTTTAAAAAATGGATGTGATTTATACTTTGAGAGCAAGCACAAAAAACATGCTAGGGAATAAATTAAAATGAAAGGGGCTTATGCTGTGGTAAATTTCTTGCCTGTTCAACACCTTACAGATTGTCAATCTGGGGGAAAAAAAAGGCACTGAGACCTTGTCTTTCATGGACAACTGTGTGACAGCAGTTGTGCTGTTTATATTTAAACTACTGGATTATCTCTAATGCTTTCAGATGGTCTGAAGAGAACTTCTAGCAATGCCCTTCATGATGAGTTGCTATAATTAATAGTTCCTGAAATTACCAGGCCTCCAGCACTTCCTCTCTCCCGCAGCTCTCTGAAGTGTGAAGCTCAAGGATCAAAGAAATGTTAACTATACTGGCTTCAGTCTGCACAAAGTATAAACCCAGATCACTTGTTTGCTGAAAAGTTCTAGGACTTGTCTGTGTAAGCAAGTTAACTCACATCAGCCAGACTATAATTGCTATAGCCATAACACTAAAATCCTCTTATTTTAGTAAGAAAGATGTTTCAAGGTGAGCTGGGCTTCTTTTGGATGAAGGTTGTTAAGCCAAAAAACTAGTTATTACAAAAAAACCCCCACCCCGGACACCTTCATGGAAGATTTAAATTAGTGCAGTGTATGATTCTGTCACCATTATACTGGTAAATTTTCTGTGCTGGGAAACCATTAGATGGTTATTTTCCTTCAGTCATGCAGGTGCTGGGGAGGCACAGGCACTTGTTAACGTGATGAGGTGTGGCTGTTGAATGCAGGCAGTAGCACAGGATGGGGCAGTCCTTGGCTTCATATGGGTAATTTGTGGGGAAAAATGACGGATTTTCATTTGCAAATGATTCTCTTGACCCTTCTGGCAAGGAGTTATGGGTGGGTGAATGAAGTGTCTTTTTCATGTCACTGGTGATGGAAACTATAATGTAAACACTGTGGTATGAGGGATGCCAGGAGCTTGTCAGCAGGAAGAGAAAATAAACAGAGGAGAAGGGTTCCCTAGATTGAGTGGAGGCAAACACTGAAATTCACTTTATGTCTTTTTGGTCAGTTTATCAGTGTGGGTTTTTTTTTAATTTAACATCCATCTACTACTAGTAGTTACAGATATTTATGTTACCATAACTAGCAAACAAATGCAAACATGCTGATGAATAGGAGAGACCGAGAATGCCAACTTTTGAGAAATGTCTAGGATCACCAGTGATAATTGGCTTCTGTATGAGTTACAGCCATTGGATTATTTAGGTTTTGAAGCCTAGTTTTAAGGGCATGATTCATATTATCATCCCTGCTTCCTCCACGGGGGATGTGACAGTGGTGGATTTGCAGGGTCAGGCCATACTGATGACTGAATCTCATTCTACCTTTAACTCCAGCAGGCAGTATACCAAATTGAAGAACAAGAGATAGTACAACATTAAATATATTGGTGTAACTGTTTGAGACCTTTTCAGAAGAAATAAGAATAAATACCATCTTACATTACCCTGACAGGTACCTTTTAATGTTGAGTGCTTATCAGCAAGATCCAAGTATTTTGAACATTTTTATTTCACTGTTGGATTTGGGGTCAAATAAAGATAATTAGATACCACTTTCAGCATTTAAAATGTACTTAACACAGCATGGCTCAACAGAGGAATGAGTGATTTATTTGTAAATAGTACATTCATCATCATTGATGATATTGCATTTATACTTAGTTTTTATATATTGGACACACAAAATGTTTGTTGAAAGGCTGCCTTGTAGTGTACATAAATATTTTCCATCATTTGTTATTTAAATATAAAAAGTAACTTCAGTCTACTGTCTTTATTTCGGATAAATCAGAGAGTTGTTTTTTCTTTTTAGTTTAAATATTGGAAGAATCAAAATGTAATAGAAATTCCTCTTTAGCAGACACCTTCTAGCACTGAATCATTCATCTGTACTCATTAAGTAAAGTATGCTGTTATTAAATGGCCACTCAGTAATACAGTAGCAGCGTAGGGGAGATACGTGCTTTCTTCACTGACTCTACATCATTTCAGTGGAGGTTGAGATTTTTAAATCAAGAAGGAGATTCAGTTGCACAGGTTTTATTAGAGGCTGTGAGAATCCCAGAGCTTAACCACCCAGGCCGTATGTGAAAATGTCAGCCGGAAGAGTGGCTGCCTCCCTTCCCCTCCTGAGTGAGCACTTGCTCCTGCTCTCTCACACGTGCTTGCAAACACACGCACGCACTGGTCAGCTTCCTGAGTATTTCAGTGCATGGCACACTGAGGGATTCAGGAACAGACCCCATTAGTTGTTCGGGAGGAGCAGGATTTTGGACGGCAGCAGAGCACAAAGGTAGACAAGGGAGAACTGAGACCGCTGTTGTCACTCTGAAGGGATGAGGTTGCATTTGATGGAAGAGGAGCCCGGATCTGCTGCTCTGTTAGAGAAAAGGAGTGATGTGACCAGCTACTGTTTAATCATCATGAGAAGGGGAAGTATAGTAGCTCAGAAGAAAAAAATGAAGAAAAGCTATGTGACTTTTTGCACTATTTAGAAATACTGCAAATGCTATCCTTCAGAAAGAAATTTACAGAGAAATTTACCAGCACATGAAGCAAAATGGCACCTTAAGTGTGCCATGAAAATGTGACACTGTGTGTATTTGAATAAGGTAGGGCTGGAAGAAGAATAATACTGGGAATAAGCTGAGGATAACAATTAACAACACATGTGGTTTTAAATCCAGTGTGACCCTTCTAGATTTTTATTTTTCCAAAACTATTGTCTTCTGGGCAATCAACATACAGGTTACACCAAACAAGATTCTAAATCTTAGGAAGCTAATTGCAAAAGTAATGTGAAAGATTAATCTAAAGTTTTCACTTACACCAATTTAGTATTTTCTTTTACATTCATCTCTCTGATACACCAGTCACGAATTGTATTAAAGCTAAGGAAAAGCTCTTGCAGGATTTTCAGTGCATGTGGCTTGTGTCCCCAAAGTACTGGTTATACTGTGCAGAAAGGCAACTGCATTCTTCATTATTTGAAACTTGGGTTGTATTTCAGTGAGGAAATTATGGGGAAGAGGAAGGAACAAACGTAGGGAGATGAGTGGAAGAGGAGGAGTTGTGTGAGATAGGAGAACGTATAAAATATGGGAAAAGAAAAAATTAGGTAGAAGGGCAGATTAGTGGGAGAGCTGACACGTTTAGGATACTGATCTGTAAATCCATGTTAGGAACAATCCTACGGCTAGCTGTTAGTTTTTATTGATATCAAGAAGCTGAGACCACCTAATCTATATTAAGGTTTGTGTTACCTCTTCTTTTCAAAAGATGCCTGTTACAAATAAGGGTGATGTCATGAGATAATCGAAAGAACTATTTTTGTGTATTCAAAGGTGGGAAGAATGTTCTTAACTAAATTCTCATCATATTTTAATTTGTTACATAATTCTGACTTCTGTTTGTGTTGATTTAGTTTGTATTCTGCTGATACAAACTCTATTGTTACCAAGCCAAATATTGAAACTATTCTAAAAATAGGACTTATGCAGTAAATCAAATGTCTTTTAATTTGCTTTATTGTTTTATATCTTGGGGGAATCAACCTCTCCCAACTGTATAAAATCATCTTAAATTCAGCCTTAACCCCCTTAAGCCCCTCCACCTCAAAAAGGGGGGTCGTTTGAGACAAGACAGGAAGATGTCTTTGATTGGTTTGTACTTTCTGAAAAAAATAAGTGAAGGTATGCTGTCAGCTACTTTCTTCCAGTGGAATAAAGATAAGCACACTTATCCTTGGTAAACAGTGCCAAGAAAAGCATGTTCTTAATTAAAAACCATTCCTCCCTCCTCCCTCTAATACTCAATACATTTCACTGAATCAAGGGCTGTTTTGTCTTCAGAAAGAATGGCTTAAAGAAGTACTAGTAACTCTGTATTAACTGAAATGTAGAATGAGTTTAGATTGAGATTTAGACTATCTAACTTTATTTGGGTTCTTTGAGGAATGATTTTTTAAAAGAAATGTAGAAGAGTAGGTGGTGTTAATCTAACATCAAGACTGAAGTACCTACAGTTCACAAAACCTTCATACAGCTGCCTTGAGATCTAAATATATAGGTCTCTATGTTTTTCTGCAGTGAGGGATTTAAATACCTAAAATTCTACTTCTGCACAGACAGCAGTGCTGGTTTGGCTTGTCTTCTGACCAGTTCCTTCTGGGATCCCGAAATTAAGTGTTACTGCTCATTAGCCCTTGTACAGATCTCTTTAACGCCCATCATTGGAAGTGAGTTCAGCACAAAGCGGAACAGCTGTGGCTATGGCACACTAATCACAAAGACTGTGTAGGAACCAGGAAAGGAAATATGGAAAAGATAGGGAGCTGGTTGTTGAGAATAAATCTGAAAACTGCTAGGGCAAGAGGCAAACGCAGGAGGCTGAGTGGGAGAGTAAAGCAGTGGGAAAACCACTGGAAGGTGAAAAGCAGAGCGGAAGAGCTAACAGATCTGTGAAACGGACAGAAAGCTGACGGATAATGCTGAGATTAAAAGGAAAGCTAGTAGATGAGAGCTGGAAGCTAATGGGAAATGGGATTCTGGTTGCAGGGAGGGGAGGAAGCAGTATATCGTATAATGAAGTTGATGAGAACGAAGCAGTTACTCTGAAAAGGCAGGGAGACAGGACTGAGATCAGAAATAGGAGACTGAGCCTGATGGCAAGAAGTGTGATGGGGGTGGTGGCACATATCCCCAGGATTGGCAATGGTGCAGTTTGGATGAGAAGGAGAGGTGGGCAAGTTTTGAAGGAGGCTCTGGGTGTCTCTGTTGAACAAGATGGAGCTTCTCCTTTTCAACGGTTACTGTCTTTAGAAGAGCTAGAAATTAAACCAAACTCAGAAAGCTGTCTTGAAGCATGTTGTTAGAGTTACCAACAAGCACTGCAAAGCTGGGAAGGTGAAGAATTAAGGTTGTCTAGAACATGTTAACTGAGCTCTTAGATGTTTGCATTATGATATAGTTTTAAATGCTATGATCTTAGAATTGTATGGTCTTTTCTACGGGACCAGAAGTGTACGAAGACTGTGCAGCAAAGGAGGCAGGTCTTTGAAAACTTGCTTTCATTTGTTGTAGAAGCTGTAAGACAGTGAATTGGGGCAGTGCCCTAGAAGAAAGGAAAGATGCGTCACCTCGTTAAGGCAGATGAATACAGCTTCCCCAGAAAATTAGTTTAAAGTATTATGTCAGTCTAGGTACTCTGATAAATGAGTTTTAGGAATCTCTGGTTGAACACTGAAATTTGTAATGCTCCTAATTCAAAAGTTTCATTCTTTAAGTTCACAGCCTATGGGGATCATACAATGTACCTCACAGGCGACTGTAATGCAATCTGTTGTGATCTGTGCTGTGACCATATGTAATTCAGTTAACGTGTAGATTTTCCATACTCTCTTTTCTTCTAGCTACTGTATTTACTGAATGAGGTCAGGGTCCTGTGGAAAAACATGGCAAGTCATCACCTAATAAAAAGCCAGGCAGACTAGATATGAACAAGGGGGCCCAATTAACTCCAAATACTTAAAAAATAAAATTAAAAATTGGGGCTTCTGAAGTGCTTACTTAAAAAATGTATTCATTTCCAAGTCATTGGACACCTTTCTTATTTTAAGGTTTTAGGGTTGTGAGGATGTTAGCGTTTATACAGAGCTTGTTGACTTTCGTTTTTTTTAAATGCACAATTGCCATATACTTATCCTGGATGCACAACACGAAAAGAAAACTTAAAAACTAGGAAGCACAGTTACAGTCAGTTTTTAAATTTCTATTAACTTCTGGTGAAATCTTTAAAAAACTGTACGTTGCTTACTTTTTCAAGTATATATTTACTTGCATGATGGAGAAGATAAAAAATAATTTTATCTGATGTAGTTGCAATTGTATTTTAGGGGAACTAATTCCATCTTTGTTTTTTTTTTTTTCTAATCTGGTTATATTCTGACCACGGTCAAAACCAAGGATACGATTACTCTTTAAAGAGACTAGTTTCAGTGGCTGTATCATATCAAATGCATTGCTTTTCTACTCTGTTATTGTTAGATGGGCTGCTCTAAATCAGATGGTCTAATTCTGGAAAATTTGAATATGTGCAGGTGGACTTTTGTGTCGGCAAAGCCACACTTATTTAATTGGAGCTTCATATGTCTGCAAAAATTGATTCCATATGGTTGAATAGCACATTTTGAAAATGCTTCTTTAATTCATACTAGTGCCAGGAGAAAGTAGAATAACTTTATTTTTTGAGCTCCTCCTTAACTAAGTGACAGTGCACCTGTAGACAAACCTTCTTTCAATTTTTAAAGTGGTAACTGAATATGTAGGATTTTCTTGTCACATGTTAACAGTTTTAAGGTAGCTTAAATCTATGGCTAACAAAGCCTGAACTGTGTTGCTGTCTGTACTCCTGAAAACAAGTGATCAAATATACCTAAATCATGCAATCCCACCTTCTACTAGGTTGAATTTACATGAGGTTTCTCACAGAAAACTCTTTCATTTAAGGTTGTGCTGAGTCTGAAAAATACATATATATATGTATGTGTGTGTGTAGAACTGGTCAAATAAAACCCAGTCTTTTTGTAGGGAAAAAAAGCTTTGAGTTTGCTTCTGGTTAAGCAAATTGATGGGAAATAATCCTGTTAGAAAAGCTGGATATCTGAATTTTTAAATTGCTGACAGTTTGGGGCCATAAGAGTTGATATAATCAAGAGATGAACCTACAAGGAGTTATGTAAATTGTTTTTTTGTTTGTTTGTTTTTTATTGTACACAGGTACCTAAGGATAAAACTGGCCTGAAGGGAAAATCTGGGGGGAACTGGGGAGCTTGACTGTTCTTGCACCTGAGTAAGTGAATGCTTAGCTGAAAATCAGCTTTACAAATTGTTAAAACTGTTCAATATTTTTCAGCATCTCCCTGCCTAATTGCAGCTTGTAACTTGAGACAATACCTTGGCTTTTGAATTGTAAAAGACTGGAAGTACTAGGACTAGCTAAAGGGAATGTTGTGTAGAACCTTTAGTGCTTTGCAGTAGGTTTGCTTTTTATTGCTAGCCTATAGATTATATGCAGGATTGCTTGGTATTCTGGTGTTTTGCCTTTTCAGTTATTTATCTTGAGACTAATTTCTGAGTTTGAACGACCTTTCTGCTTCTTAAAGTTAAACTCGATCTTGCTGGTTGGTGATCATAATAAGGCACTGAGATTCGGCAGGACTGAAGTCCTAAGAAGAGGTCAGGTTAAGTATGAGGTCATCAGAGGATGAAGGCTGAGAAGATGACCTCGTGATGGCCTAACATGGTTGTCTTGGAAAGGGTGAATGCTCATTTCACGTTGTTTGAGACAAAAGCTATTGTCTTGGTTGGGTTTGCTTCCATTAAAATAGTTGGATTAGATTCCATTAAAATAGGACAAGGACAGCTTTTCTTCATCAGCTTTGATGGGGCATGTGGCAGACATTCCTAGGCGTCTGAAGGTCTCCAACTAGTCCCAAACCCAGCCTACACAAGTTTGAAAAGGCAGGAAGAATATTTTTCAGTTATCAACCTAGTTTCCTTTCCTGGCAATCTAAGCATTATTCTAGTTACAATAAATTATTTTACATGTCAAAAAGGTACTTTGTTGTATTATTTAATGTATTTATTTATTCATACATATTCATATATGAAATGTGTGTAATATTAGTGAGCTGATAAGTATAGTGTAGCACGAAACTTCTTTCTACTGGTAACATTTTTAACAGTGGGCAAGTTGATTGAGTTTTCTGGAACAATTGCCAGAGCTGGAGCCTTTCTTCCTGCTGGCATTTATCATGCTAAAAGAATTATGTTTAGTTTTGGAAGGCTTCAGTAAGTTGAATATCCTTACTGGTATCGACATTAAATTTTACAAACTCTACTTTTCAGCCAAGAGTCTCGGCTAAACTTGTTATCAGTGCATTTTATTCCAGTTCTGTGCTGTGGTTTAATCATATTCTTGTACTGAATGCATGAACTTATAAAGTGATATCTGTCATGTCAGTGCGTAGAAAAGTGTATTTTATTTTGCTGTAGTATTTACTGTGTTTATCTCTTTGCGATAGAGTAGTAGACAAAAAAAGTCTCTTGATTGCTTTTGATAGTAAAGAGATTTAAATATGTAACTCTAAAATACGCCAGGCTTTGTGAGCTATACACATACAAGACTTTCAATTCCTTCCGAAATGCATCGTGGCAGCATTATCATTCTTTGATTTCTAAGTTAGGTAGTGAATCACTAATAATGCCTGAGACTGTATTAAGTAACTGGTGGCTTTCCTGTGCATTTGTAGTTCTCATTGAAGTTCTGGTTCCTGCAAATACTGTGCCTTGTCATACTTGCACTCATTGTGCATGGTTTTAGGAATTAGGCCTGTGGACTAGCGAACAGGTGTAAGGTTTATTAAAGGAGAGAAGTTCACTATTCTTAAATGATAATGGCATGTTTTGAAATCCAAATTGGCTCAACAGCTCTGTTTTAAATCCAGCAGGGACCTTTGAGAGAGGTTTTTGCCTTGTTTCTTTTAACTTCTATGCTAACACGCAGCAAATGTTTTCATTTATTTCCTGTGTTATCAGTCCTACTCTGCATATTTTAGTCTATTGCTTCTGACAGTGATGAAAGACAGGTATTTCCTGTATTTTGGGTGCTACGTAAGCTCAGCTGTTTATTTTGGGAATATTTTCTTCTCCTGTCTTGTTCTCGTTTTCTCATTTGGAAGGTAGTACTAGAAATTCCAGATGCAATTGCAGTCTTTTTGGAATTACAGTTTAAATTTTGTGCTTGTGTGCATGATACAGGAGCTTGCCCATACAAAAAAAGGTGGTCATTCTGCTGGGCTTGAGGGTTTGTAGGTGTAGTGACTTCTGCCTTGACAAAGATAATCATGTCAGTGTTATGTTACTTTTTACTGGAAAATCGTCCTTAATTGTTTGAAGAAGGCAGAAGTCAAAAACTATTGAACTAAGAGAAGGGGATGATCCAATTAAATTGTGTAGTCTATTCCTTTATGAATATAGGATTGATCTCTACTCTAATTTAGGTGTTTTATCCAGTTTATTATTTGCCAGTTACTGTAGTCACTGCATCACCTACAGATTTTCTCATTCAGACTTGAAATTGAGTGCCCTGGGGCAAGATATTCTCAGTTAAGCATGGGTATGAACTGGCCTTGTTTTTGAGAGCATCCTGCACGTAGCAGTTCTTGTGCCTGGTGTTCTGGAAAGATTGCCGGGTTTGTGCAAATCTGCGTCTGGGTTTGAAGCAAGATAAGACGTATCCGTGACGCAACCCTCTGTGTACTGCATTATGTGTCCAGAGAAGGGCAACGAAGCTGGTGAGGGGTCTGCGGCACAAGTCTTATGAGGAGCGGCTGAGGGAACTGGGGTTGTTCAGTCTGGAGAAGAGGAGGCTGAGGGGAGACCTCATCGCTCTCTACAATTACCTGAAAGGAGGTTGCAGAGAGGTGGGTGTTGGTCTCTTCTCCCAAGTGACAAGTGACAGGACAAAAGGAAATGGCCTCAAGTTGCTCCAGGAGAGGTTTAGATTGGATATTAGGAAAAATGTCATTACTGAGAGAGTAGTGGAAACACTGGAACAGGCTGCCCAGGGAGGTGGTGGAGTCATCATCACTGGAGGTGTTCAAGGAACGTGTGGATGTGGCATTGCAGGACATGGTTTAATGGGCATGGTGGTGTTGGGTTGATGGTTGGACTTGATGATCTTACAGGTCTTTTCCAACCTTAGTGATTCTGTGATTCTGTGATCCTGTGCTCTTTTTCAGGGACTGGTAGGTAATGGTCTGTACCGTAGTTTAGAGGCTGAAGTGAAGCCAACTGGTACTGTTGCTACAGCCTGTTGATACTGTAGGATGAAGCTCTTCAACTTCTTTTAGCAGCTAATTTAGGGAGATTGTTATTATTTTTGTAAATCATAGTGTATGGTTTCTGACAGTTTTTAAAGATATCATACACTCTGCTCTTCATAGTCTAGAAGTCTGTGGGGATTTAAAACTCTTTCTCTACAGTCTCACTCTCGCAGAGATCAATTAAGTTTCTAATTAGAGTTGTATCAACTTAGCATCTACTGAAATCCTAAAAAAGTTGGTGTTTGATGAGACAATTCTAGAAGGTCTTTTAATCTTATGAGAAATTTTTGGTTGAGGATTTTTTTTTAATATATTTTTGAGAGGGTTTCTTTGTTGTTCGGAAAGTGGTGTTTGAGTAATGGAAAGCTTCAGCAGCTGAAATTTTAATAAAAAGGAACCAAACAAATTTATTTATTAGAATAGCTTGTTCTCAGACAGCTTACAGCACTTTAGTTGCAACCCTCCCCAATGTTTTCTGTCTTTGAAAGACAACTTATTTTGATCAGACCTAAGATGCTGATCAAATTATATCTCCTTGTTTTGCCTGAAGCCAAGTGTCACAGCCTTTCAGTGGTGTTTAGAAAGTTGTATATCACTAAATTTGAAAGCTACCAAAGTCCTGTGGTTGGCCTCAGCATTAAAATATATAGACACTTGTGCTTTATGAGGCTGTAAACCAGATAATTCATCACTAGTTGGGATCTGGAGGTAGATGTGAGCTTTTAAAGAACAATATGTTATATTACAAACTCCTTTGGAGGGGGAGTGTTTGTTTTTAGGGAATCCTGGAGAGTGGAAGCCTATTATGGTGGTATTGTGCGTGTAATAAATCATGTACTTTGCCTAGGTTTTGGTTTTGGTTTTGTTTTTTCTTAAATGTCTAAGACCACTCAAACATTCTGGCATAATAACACGTAGTATCCTCTCTGCAAACACAGAAGAGGGGGGAAAACGATTTTTTTTTTTTAAATGTCATATTCTCACTATCTATATAAATAAATGATAGCGTGTCACACAACTCATATGAACAGCAATGCAGCTGTATTGCTGTTACCTGCTCAAATAACAAGAAATGAGAAGAAAAGCGGAGATGACAGGGGGGATATGTATTGGAGATTGGCATTGTGGTATGAATGAATTGGCGCTGTGGTTTTATTTGGGGGGGGACTCATTACAGGAGGCTTCATCTGTTTGCTGCTCTTCGATATTTAGAAAGCATCTTTAGTGATCCTTTTTGCAAACCAGCTCATGCAGTAACTGGCAAAACAGAAGCAATTAGTGGTGTAATCTCAAAGGGAATCTCAAGCTTCACTTTAAGTGCAATGATTAAATCCACTAAAATGATAACCGTTGCTGCCAAGAACTCCTGTAATTGGTCACTAATGTATTTTGTTGTAGCAGTTGATAACTACTGGATTTCATGCATGTAATTAGTAATGCATACACGTTTGGTCAGTAAAATTGAAAATCCTAATAACTGAGGCAAGAGAGGGTGGGAAGGAACACAGAGCTGGAGAACTGAAATAGTGCTCTGTTGATAGTACCTAACTAGAACTGTATGCTTCAATAAAACAAGTGTCCTACTGTGCTGGAATACAAATGGGCTGTCTGTGGCAGGATATAGCAAAGACGTTTGGCAGAGAGGGATTTGAAAGCTTCTGGCATAATGTAATTGAATTGGCCATTTCTTTAAAGATACAGCAAATTGTTTGCTGCGGCATTCATCATCATAAGGAAGGTCAGACAGCTTGCCAAACATATGATATTCATAATAAAAAGTAAAACGGTGACGCTTATATTTAAACACAAATCATGTTATCATATTTGTAAAAGCTGTGGAAATGAATGGGAATATTTTTGGTGGCGCTGAGGCATTAGTAATCTAAGTAAGACTGTAATTCAAGAGGGGAAAAGCGTATAGTCAGGGAAAAGACCCCCAAGGGAATTCAGCTAGTGAGCAACATATGATCCCCCTGACTTGAGAGGATGGTAGGTGTTTTGGCAGGAGTATTGCTGACTCTTCTGATCACTTCAGGGAAGATAAGCTTGTATGATCCTGTTTTTTCCCTTTTAAGAAAACAAAGCGAAAAATAACAAAGAAGAAGGACTTAAGGAAGTCTTTAAAGAGAGACAAAATCTAAACTGAAGCGTTACTGGGTTTTGTTAGTCAGTTATGCTGTGACAGAACAAGATGATGCAACAAGCTGTAGCATATCTGAAATGTTGTATGAAATGCTCAGTACTGGTACACTGGGAAACCCCTCTCAAGTCACATCCAGAACGCTGAACATAAATTGCACGATGACAGGGGCTTTGGGCCTCACAGTGATGCCTCTGCAAATGAGTAGCTGTTAGCTTTTAGGTTCTAATACATTCAGGAGACTGGCATTTTGATTTCTTGCACCACTGCACCACTGATAGGGTTGGAAATGGGAATCAAAATAATTAGATTGGATATATAGATCCCAGCAAACCAGCCAAGAAAGCGGCTGGGCTGGGGAGGGCTGCTCTGAATTCTGAAGTGTTCCGGCGCTTTTTTAATGAGAGGGCGAGGACGGAAGGAGTAAACTAGAGTGCAGATGCTCGCCATTTATATTCAAAGCATGTAATAAAATAATTGAATATATGCTTCCTCCTATTAAAGCCTGTTAAAATCAGTAATAAAGTATATTAGCATTATATTAAAAAGGGAGCACAAATTTTCAGGTAATACATCTTAGTTACAGTATGCACTGTGTATGGATAGGCAGACTGGGAAGTGGTCTTTTACATCATATGAGGCATTCCTCATTGCTGATACAGGACTGTTCCCATCAGTGTATTTTCTGTTATTTTGTCCAGCAGTAGCTTTGCAGTATTCCCTCTGGCAGTTTTTTCACAGGCCAGCAGTTGTTCCCCTCCAAAAAGCCTTTCCTGCTAGTCACTCAATATTTTCCATGTGAAAAAAAAATCCTTCTATTTATTTCTTCTTGAGTTTCCGTATCTGATAGAAAATGTCTTCCTTTTTCTGCTATGCAGATTCCTCCTTTAGATATTTGTAAACTATTATCCCACTTTCTCTTTGCCCCACTTTGCCATTTTTCACCTGTACAAATTTATCTCTCGGTCTTTACTCAAAAGTCAGTTCTTCACGTTTTTGTTTTTTAGAGACCCCCCTTCATTTAACCAGGACATTCAGGAGTCCAGGTCCTCCTAAATTTATAGAGGATATATGTTTTTTCTGTTAGTATGTTTTCTGATGCTTTTGTTTTTTTAAATTCTACTATGTAGCTTGTCCACCCATAATATCTTCTACTTCATTTATGGCTCAGTGCACTTTTCCCTTCCTTCCCTTTCTTCTGTATTACTTTTTTTCTTTTTTTTTGTACCAAACTTGTTATCTCTTGCATTTTCCCAAGTAATAGCTCTTTTTTACTTTCCATCAGTATATCTGTTTCCTTTTCATTGCATTAAATCCCAAGTCCTTGCCTCTGCAACTTCTAATCTATCTAGTCAATGTTAAGCATCGATCCAAAATAGCCTAGTAGTTTGTGTGCATGTCTGCGATGAGGAAAGCAGTGGATGCAGATCTCAGTATCTCCTGTGCTTTGAAGCCAGATGTACAGGGCTGTGTCTCCGCTAATAGTATGTGATACTAACACATGCTTAAGTATTTGCCTGCTTTGGCAGAAGCCTGTCCTGTGTCCTGTCCCTAAAACACTGGCTGAATTTGTAAGCAAATCCAACAGTTATTTGCTCCAGTTGTAGTCACTGGAAAAAGCTATGTTGAGCTCTTTCTGAACATCCTCGTTCTGAACTAAATACCAGCATTTTTCTCCTGTTTCCCGACTCCAGATCTCCAGGCGATTTTAGATGTTAGTTTTCTTATTGTGCTCTTCAGTTCATTATTTCATGTTACACTACTCAATTGTAAAGATAGTGACAAGGAATAGCAAAATGATGGTTTTTGTTTTGATCAGTGCAAGCCCATAATATCTAAAGCTCCTTCAGAAGTTGTCATTTGTGTATCTTGAGGTGTGCTGCAGCCATACTGTACAGTTTGCACATTAAGTCTGTGGTGGGTTGACCCTGGCAGGGTGCCAGGTGCCCACCAAAGTTGCTGTATCACTCCCCTTCCTCAGCTGGACAGGGGAGAGAAAATATGACGAAAGGCTCATGGATCGAGATAAGGACAGGGAGATCCCTCACCATTACCATCATGGGCAAAACAGACTCGACTTGAGGAAATCAGTTTCATTTATTACCAGTCAAAATCAGAGCAGGATAATGAGAAATAAAACCAAATCATAAAAACACCTTCCCCCCACCCCTCCCTTCTTCCCGGGCTCAACTTCACTCCCAGTTTTCTCTACCTCCTCCCCCTGAGTGGCACAGGGAGACGGGAATGGGGGTGGTGGTCAGTTCATCACACGTTGTCTCTGCTGCTCCTTCCTCCTCACACTCTTCCCCTGATCCAGTGTTGGGTCCCTCCCACGGGAGACAGACTTCCACAAACTTCTCCAACATGGGTCCTTCCCATGGGCTACAGTTCTTCACAAACTGCTCCAGCATGGGTCCTTGGGTCCTTTCCATGGGGTGCAGTCCTTCAGGAACAGACTGCTCCAGTGTAGGTCCCCCGCGGGGTCACAAGTCCTGCCAGCAAACCTGCTCCACTGTGGGCTCCTCTCTCTTCACAGGTCCACAGGTCCTGCCAGGAGCCTGCTCCAGCATGGGCTTCCCACAGGGTCACAGCCTCCTTCAGGCGTCCACCTGCTCCGGCGTGGGGTCCTCCATGGGCTGCAAGGAGACAGCCTGCCTCACCATGGTCTTCACCACGGGCTGCAGGGGAATCTCTGCTGCAGTGCCTGGAGCACCTCCTCCCCCTCCTTCTTCACTGACCGTGGTGTATGCAGGGCTGTTTCTCTCACACATTTTCACTCCTCTCTTCTCCGGCTGCCATTGCACAGTTGGGTTTCCCCCTTCTTAAATATGTTATCCCAGAGGCGCTACCACCATCGCTGATGGGCTCAGCCTTGGCCAGCGGCGGGTCCGTCTTGGAGCCGGCTGGCATTGGCTCTACTGTACAATGGGGAAGCTTTTAGCAGCTTCTCACAGAAGCCACCCCTGTAGCCCCCCAGCCACCAAAACCTTGCCATGCAAACCCAATACAGTCTACCATTCCATGATACGATGTTTTGATGTAAGATTACACGACTAACAAATAAGAAGTATATTTACTATCCATATGGAATGGATGATATTTAACTAGTATGGAGGTGCAGTGGAGGTGCAGTGAAATTGGCTGGCAGTATCACAGCTGGTCTAAATGCAACATTTTATTCATGGCAATAATTCTATAAAAGAACAAATGGGGTTTGGGAGAAAAGGAGAAATTAAAGAATCTTACCTTTTTTAGATGAATAACTTGCCTAATATGCATGAATGCAAATGCCACTGACTTGAACAAAGAGATCAAATTCAATACCTTGCGCAGGTTCCATAATGTCCTAGAGGATTACAACACTTGATCCCCTATGTTTTTGACTACTGCCATTCAGTCAACAGTATAGCAGTGTATTTTACTCGGGCTGTAAAAACAAGGCAGTGTTACACAGGTAATATTTTCTGTACCTGTTAGAGTGTTAAATGTTATTAAATATTTCCCATTCCAATGTATAAATAACCTTCTATGATATGAATTCTAGGTAATGGAAGCACCTTACATGTTTCAGCACACAGTATAGCATTTGTTTTGTTTAGGAGAACTGCAGATGGCTTTAATCTTCTATTTTAAGTTATTAAAATCATATGATATAAACAGCAGGATGTGCCACATAGCTAACTTGATTGTGCTGTAACTCAGAACAAACTGGGCTGTTTCTTCCTTGTCAGGAAGACTTTTCTACGCTTGTTGTTGTCTTATCCTTGGTTATTGGAACCCTGTTCATGTCCTTCTTCTACAATAATCTTCAGAACTAATTATGTTCAACAAATACCTTATTCCTTGCAACTTTTCTCTACCAATGCACATTATATGGGATGACTTCTTTTGCTGTACAACTCATGAACTCAGCTCTTCATTATTCTGTGTTGAATTTGCTTTTGAAGGCCATCTGAAAATAGGTAGAAGAATATTCAAATTCTTTTGCTTTTTCTGATCTCTTATGCCAACTTAGAAACATGGTGAGTGGTCTCCTCTTGTGAGATAGTACACAATCGAGGGATTTTTTAGATTCTTTCTAAACTGGTGGAGAAGTTTCATTTACACACAGACTTAGCGGTAAAGAGATGCATATAGTTAGTTATTTAAACAAATAAATATTGTGGCTATGTAGGACTCGCTTTTACCAAAGAATGTGGAAAATGCTTTTGTATTTTTGAAACAAACCGCATTATTTTTACATGATCTTAGGGGAATGTGTTTTTGAAACTTGCTTTGTTACTCTAGCAAGTTTTTTAGGCTTTCAAAACATTAGTTCTTAAATTAATAATACCCTTCTCCTACCCATGTATTGTTTGGAAAAATTAGGCTTGTTTAGAAAATGATAAGTGACAGCACTGATATCTTAGCTTCCTACCTTGGGAAGTGCTTCCCTTATTTTCCTTTTCTGTGCACAAAAGCAGTACAAAAATGCAGATGTTGAAAGGCACAAAAATGTGTTTAAAGTATTTTCCTTCTGTCTTGGAACAATGGTTGCTGACAGCAGAAGGCTTGCTTGCTTGTTAAAATTAGATTTGAATCATCAGTGTAATAGCAGTAGGAAATTGTAGGATGGAAGGGTGCCAGGAAGCCGATCTATGTCTGCCCTTTCAGTACGCATAAGGTGGGCCCGGAATGACTTTAGCTGGCTCCTCAGTTGAGCAAGTTTGCCCTATATGAGAAGTCATGGATACTGGTTTAAGCATCTTGAAACCAAAATACTTTGTACTTGGGCAAAAGCCATTTAGGTGGGATACCAAGAACAGACAAAAGCAGAACAATGTACGATGGCTGTTACAACTTAGGCTTCCTAAGTGTGTGTTTCTTGTTGGTTCCTTACATCACATTTAATTGGGCCCAAGCTCATTACCTCTCAGCATTTTCCTAGAATAAAAAAATCTGTGTTTTGGGGCTTGGTTTATTGGGTTTTATGGCTGTAAAAACACTGCGAAGTTTTCATGAGCTACCTTTGAGTAAATGAGAGGACAATGCCTGCTCTAAAGCTGCATCAGAGTCAGCATCATTCTGGCTTATTCTGTTTCTCCTCAGCTGTTTTAAGGCAGTCCAGTACCCAGTTGCTGCCTGGCTGTAGTTACTATCCATTGGCTTTGCAGTAACCCAATCTATGGAAGACAGTGACCTCTCTATGCACCTTAAAACCATTCAAAGAAATGGTTGTAATTCTGCTGATGTAGAATGCAGCTGCCCATTTAAATATCTTTTTCTTACAGAGGGGCTGGTTATGTCTCTGCTGTGTACTGGCTTCTGTTTCATTTCTGGTGCATTTTTTACACTATTTCCATAAGCAGCTTGGTTCCTGATTACTTCAGGGAGTGCTTTGCATGATATAATGGTAATTGATATCAGCTGAAGTGCTAAAGCTACCAGTCCCCTAATTTAAATTAGTGCCAGTCAGAGATGGGAGAGACTAAAGCAGAGTTGTGCATGGGAGAGGGCTGTGCTTTTGGAAATTATTTAGTTTGCTCTCATATTGGAGTAAGAATTTTCTGACCTTCAGGTCATGAGGTTATTCTTGTCCTGCGTGGCAAAGTGGTTGTGAAGGGACGATCAAGGAGGAATGTTAGCTTAAGTGTTTAATGATGTTTAGTGCGTTACTGTTCTCTTCATCAGTCCTATGAATGCAATCAGACATATTTTAAAATAAATCTACATAAATAACTGGCTTACAATAATGCAGCATTGGTTTATATCTTTTTTTATATCATTTGTTTACATCTACTCTATTTAACACTCTCTCTATTGTATGTATGTATGTATCCATCTATCTGTATATATCTGGAGTTTATAGATATAATGTTTATTTATCTTATGGAGACATAAGCAGTTCTACAGCTGGACTATATTGTTTATAGGTATTATTTAATTGTTGGCAAATATTTGGAAGGCACAGGACCACCATAGTTTCATGAGACTGGTAGAGCAAACTTGGGTGTACCCAGGAGAAAATTCAAAGTGTTGCCTGAGCATGAGAGGCCACCTTAAGTTAACCTCCTTGTATGTTCAGCTGATAGACTGCAAGCTGTACTCCTGCGTGTGTACCAACTGGAAGAACAGTGGGTTATGTAGAAGATTGTGCTGGAAGTTACTTATGTATTTCTGTTTGAAAAAATTGATGGGGATTGATCTAGTTTTACGTTTCCAGAAACGTAACTCAAATTTTATTTTCTGTACACTGAGTCTATTATTTATTGTTAGATCTTTGCTGATTAATTTAATTGCTTGTCCTCATTGCGGTATCCTGTGTTGTATTTGTAGACAGTTGTTTGCTATGTTTCTCAAGACAAGGTCAAGAGCCATTCCCTAAAATATCCTGGATACTTGCGTTATATAGAGCTTTTTCGTAAGTGTTCTTCCTATTTGTCTTGTAGGTATCTATAAAACTATGTCAGTCTAACCTAGAATGTTAAGGTTTTTATGGCCTTACTACTTATATTCTAGTTCAGCTCAGTGCATTGTGATACTGCATATACTCTTAATCATACTGTTAGCCAGTATCATCTTTAAACATATTCCATGTCCCCTGGGTGGCTACCTACCATCTGTTACTTTATCCCATTAGATTTCCACCAGATTTCCCATTTTCTCTCCAGCATACTGTGCTGAAAAAGCCGTCCTTATAGTTTCCCTTATTGATCTCCCAGTTTAGTCTTAATTACACAGCTAATCAGATTATGGTGACTTTTTCTATTTCTCACCTCCCTGTGCTTTCCAGTTTGACCAAAAGCATATACCCAGAGCTGATTCTCTTAATTTCTGAACACAGGTATTTATATGCGTGCAAGATGAGTATGCGAAGTTCTTCTAAACACTGTTTTCTGTTCCATTCACTTTGCATGGTAGGTATAAAGACTTATGTGGGGCCCAATTCCTCGCAACTTCAGCAGCCTCTCTGCCTCCCGTTCCTCCTGGGGGCCAAGGGAATCCGACTCTTCGCAGCTGACCCGAGCCCATTCTAACGCAGAGGCTCCAGAAGGGCCAGTCCTGCCCTCCCTCCCCTTCTTGACCCTGTGCTCCCACTCCCTGGGTGCTGTCGGCTCTGTTGTCATGCTGCCGCACGGTGCAGAAAAACGGTTTTATTTGCGAGGCAAGCTTCCAGTCAGATCGACAGTCTGATGCAGCCCCTGTCCCCGAAACATGGCAACAGTCGCGTCTTAAATAAGCTTAAGCTGGCTATTAATACACAATGCTGAGTCACTGCTGAAACACTTTACTTTGCTGTGCACCTTTTTAAAGCAAACCATTACCAGATCCAGCCTGCCTAGAACAGGCTATAAATCGCTGTCCTGGGCAATTGAACGATGAGCGGCTCAGCCGTTTTTGCGGAGAGGTGAGGTAGGCACGCGTGGAGGATCACCTCAGCGGGTGTGTGCAGCCACCCTGCCTCCACTCGAGCATCACCACCCAAATAAAAAAGCTGGGGAAATGCTCTCCAGGCAGAGAAGGCAGCTTTCTGTTTTCTTTAAAACCTGTAGGAAATTTAGGATTCTGGGAAGATGGGTGAGAATTATTTACAAACACTGGCGGTCTTATGACCCAGATGACTGCTGTCAATAAACTCTCTCTTGTTATTGTTACAGAAATACCTCAGCAGGCTGGAGCTCGGACCTGGTGACAGTTCCAAACAACTGAGAGAGCATCTTGACAGTTAACTGACATTAACCGACATTCCTGCATTGGGGATCATTGTTTTACAGGGCGGGAAGGGGTTCTTTCATTCACTGCTCATTTTTTGTATTGCTGGACAAAAGCTTGCCTGATAGAACTGCGTGTTGTCGTAGCTAATGAGCTGAGCCAGTCCTTGGTTTCTGTCCGTGTACTACAGGAATTAAACCGTATGGAACATTACTGTGGAATATTTAGATTCATTTATAAATACAAAGATTCATGTGTACAAATTGGCTTCAATCTTAATTGATTTAGAATACTTGATTAGACAACACAGCTGAGCCAACGTAACTCTTGCTGAGAGAGGTGGTTCAGCCCTTACTTTTGTCTTCCCTCCCTTCTGGCCATATGGTGCTTGTCTGACTCCTCGCTCCACCTCTGAACTCCTTCCTTCCTGGAAGAGATCAAGCCATTTTATCTGGTTTGATGGTGTGAAACAGGTGTGAGGAGCTGTGTGCTTCCCTTCTGGAAACTGTGGTTCAGCACGAGGGTTGCAAGTCTAGTGAGAAAACCTCTGGTGCCAAGAGGTGCAAGCTACATCAGCATGGGTTCATTTCTACTTACTGTTTTGATCAAGAAAAGGAGTAGTCTGGTTTTACATATATCTTCTGTGATACATTTTTAGACGTTACCACCTGCACATGATATAATAGTCCCGCGGCAAAAAAAAAAAAGATAAAAGAATGGCATTTCTAGCACAGATGGCATGATTGATAGAGCTGTGGTTTTACATACTTTGAATTTTAGTGGAGTGAGAATACTTCCTACTCTTACACTATGCTGCATTCCAAAATAAAAGATCTTAAAAAAATGCCGTGGTGCAGGTATACTTGGCACAGAAGCGAGACTTACTACTTTATCCAGTAAAAATTAATGGTCACAGAACGAAAGTGTTCTTCACCAGCTAATCATATAGGACGTGGCTACGTTTCACTAGTTTTGGTGACTGATGAGGGCATCACGTGTTTGAAGTATGGGCGCTCTACTTGTGTTTCTTTGGACTTACTGTCTTACTGGGGTTCTGCAAAGCTAGCAAGAGTCACCTTTGGTGTAGTGCCATCCTTTACAGTTGCCCCATTGCAAAGCACGGTGTAAAGTAACACAGTAGCTTTGGGAAACAGTTACACAGGTTGCAGCATTAGGAATGATGGGTTGGATACCATCTTGATATAAAAATGGCCTTAGCAAGCACGTGTGAAAGTGCAAATGCAAAGGTTGCAGGGGCAAACAATGCATGCGCTCAAGAGCCAGAGCAGGCACTAGGGCAAGAAATGTCCTTGTTAGTGTTGGCTGAGTTCAGCTGCTGCTGTTTGCCCCGCATGGGAGCAGCAGTGGGAAGTGGCAGGAGCTGCCCGGAGCCCAGGGAAGCGATAGGAAGGGAGCGGTCAGAGCAGGATCATGCCTCTGGCTGGAGGAAGCAAGGAAGAGAAGAGAAGATGCCTTAGGTCTTGACAGCTCATGTGTGCTTTTCTTCTCGGGTCTCCACAGTCTTAATAGCATTTTCATTTATGTGTCATCTCCTTGGCTGTTTTACTGTTCCTGTAGAGAATGGAAACTTACTAGGTGTAGTGCTAAAAACACATAGTATTGACAGCAGTCCTAGTTTTGGGGTTCCTGGCCATTGGCACTGCATGACCTTAAAGCTGACCTAAACAAGTACCTTAGGTAGCAGGATTGTACTGCTGTTTCTTGTGGACCAGCCACTGGAGACAGGTGTCTGAGTTGGAAGTAATGAATTCAACGTGCCCTCCACCAGCAGAGCCAAGCCAGGCGGGTCTGCCAGACCCTCTGTGGGTCAAACTGAGCCCGAGGCGTGGGGACCTCGGTGGCCTTGGGGAACCACCTTCTGTTTGTGCCGCCTCCAGCTGGAGAAGGAGCCCGGTGCAGCACGCTCACGCCAGGCAAGCAGAAGCCATCAGAGGTGGCCAAATGGGGGCATGTGTCCCCCAACAGCTGGGCTTCCCTCAGGCCCAGCTGGGCAAGTGGCACCGAGGCGGCTGGGGCCTGTCCAGAGCCCGACTTTGTGTTGTGTGTGTTGAAATGAAGAGCCAGGGCCGGGTGGGCAGTGTGCACGGGGTAGTGAGGGACTTTAGCAGCTGGTTTTTAGCTGTCTCTGCTGACAAAACCTAAATGGGAATTTTTTTCCGCAGCAGCTTTGAGCGTAGCTAAGTGAACACATTTCACATAGGACTGAAAAGGCATCTCCCTGTGCCCAGGGCTTCTCACTGCCCAATTTCAAAACACTGCTGCAAAATAGGGAGGTTTGCAAAAATTACAAGAAGAGGATTATAATAGAAAACTGAAGTAAATGTAAGTATAGGTGGCGATTATAATAGAAAATGGAAGCAAACAAAAGTATAGGTGTCATAGCTTCTTGCTTTACATGTGGGGACAGGCCTTCCTAGTCTCAAGCGATTAGCGATTGTGAATATCCAGATTACACCGTAAAGAGTTGGGGTGCTCGGTGATTTGACAGTCTGGTCCCCTAACAAACTGAGAGACGTTACTTACAGCCACGTTGCTTACAAAAATTACATCACGTATGCGTGTGCAAACAGGTGCATGCATACCTGCGTGCGTGTCTGACGACTGCACGTTAAAATCACTTTCTTCCGTACTGACCCCAAGGTTTGGAGGCATTTTCACAGCGTGCACCAGGCAGCATCTTAGACCCACAGGTTCTGCAAAAGCAAAGTGTTCTCTAACAGTGGCAGTTAATTTTTGGAAACGCGAAACCGGGTCTACAAGGTTTTGCAGGGACGAACCGTGGGATCAGCAGCTGGGGTGGGACTGGCGCTCGCCATGCATATTGATGACTTTGCATCCAGGCCTCCCCATCCCTCCCCTTCCCCGGCCCCACCTGCGCCGCTGCGCCCTGACTCATTCCAGGCAAGTACAGAAATGGCTGTGGTTGTACCTGTTTGTGGGTGATGGGTTGTTTTTCCCCTCCTATTGCTGCAGGCGCGGAAGAGAACAGCAGCTTATCAAGCACTTCAATCTGGTTTGCTGAGTGTAACAGCTTATGAGAAAATGGCTGCCTTGTTTTCCAGCGCTGGCCCAGGGATGACCGCGCAAGAGAAAATGAGGATCTGAGCATGGGAAATCTCTCAGCAGTTTCCCGGGCCATTTAGCATTTATAAATACACTGCGAAGGATCCTTTTTCTTTCCAGGTAGCTGCCTGACTTTAGTCCTTGCCGATTTGCCATTCAGCACTGTCATTCTGCCTGGCCTGCTTCAAGGGTGGCTCCTTCTGCGGAGGGGCAGGAAGGAGCCGCCTCAAACCCTTGTGGGTGCTCCTTGGGAACCTTCAGAGATAGGGCTGTGCCCGTGTGTGTCGCTCCATGTATATGCATATATACACATATATATACACAAGCTGAGATCATAGGCTTGTGATTTGTCTTCTGAGGTGCTGGTACTGTAATCACTCGCTTTTTAGTGATTATATTAATGAAGTGTTGTTTTCTAAAGTATTTAGCGCTTCTAAAAATTACTTTCTTCATTTTCCCACCTTTTGAGTGACATAGCGTTGCATTATAGGCAGACATGGGATGTGAAATAGAAACGCATGTAACCGTTACATTGAAGTATCTCTAGGCCAAGAAGCTTTTAATATTAATGCAGAAATTCCCTCTGAATAACCCGCTACAAAATTCTCTGCTGTTCGAGTGCATTATCCCATTATTAGGTGGGATAATAAAAACAATTTTTAGCAAATTGTACTAGCTTTTTGCGGCAGTTTGTTTCTTTCCATTCTTCAAATGATCTTGATGCTTTAATGAATTAATTCTCTCAGTATCCTGTTGAAATTTGCAGAAATTGTATGAGGAATTCTAAACTCTAGGACAGCAAGAAAGTAACTTACTTGGAATATCATGGGAAGTCTTTTAAAAAGAGTGATTAGCTCCTTTGCCATTTGGGCCTTTAGTGTAAATGACTGTCTCATAAACTCTGGTAGATTTAGCTGTGGTGGTTTAAGATGTGACAATTACCTGTTGTACTCATCTGCTGGGCTTAATCCTTCATCCACTGCTCAAGCAAATGCGAGCTAGCCTGTAAGCTCCCACGGAAGCTCTGTTGACCCTGGGCTCATGTAACCCCTTCTGCCTGGTAGGTTGCGCAGGGGGGCTCTGTGGTCTGAAACTACCAGAGCTCTTAACAGCCAGGCTCATAATCATCCGCATCTGTTTATAGTCATAAGGGAGACAAAAAAGGAAAAGAGTAGGAAAAAAAATCCAAACAAAAAGCCCAAACAGAGCCAGGCACGTTGCCTTTAACTGTGGGCTTCCCTGCCGCCTTCCAAGCAGTATTTCAAAAGTATTCTTTTCAGGTAACTACAAGCAACATCAATATTGTGGCACTGATGTACATTTGTTTCTGAGGGCTCATTCCTTCCCTTGAATAGGCTTTTCCTCTTCTTCCCTGTTATCTCTTTAACACAATAGTGCAATAAGCCTTTTCTGCGGGACCGATGTTGCTTTTGAGCATAATCACAACCTATGCAGTCCAAATCGGTTGAAGGCAAAAGGTAGTGTACTCCCTTCATTTTGTAAGGAAGAGCTGTAGAGAGAGGTGGTTTGGCTCCCTTTTTCTCAGTTAAACATAGCACTGCAAAACCTATGCTAGAATGCCTCCGATTCTGTGGATGGTACGCTGCACATCGGCTGGAAACACGACAGTGCCCGTGTAGTGGACTCCCTCTTCCAGAAGTCAGCTGTGCTGCGTCAGTGTCACTGCAAGCCCAGGGAAAACGCTTCAGAGATCACTGCAGCTGTACCAATCTCAAACAGAAGATGTGTTCTTGTGAATCAAACCCTCAGTGTGTTTCTTTTGTGTTTTTCTAGAGCTGTCCAGAGAACCTTTTTTTGTACTGCGGAAAAAAAAGGCTTTTTCAAGGAACTACACGTTCAAATTGTGTGTGTATGAAAGAAATAGGAAGGATGCTATCTGTAGGAGATACTACAGTTTGCTTCACATTTATTCTTCTGCCACTGTCATTTCTTTTTTAACAACTGGAGCAGGGGAGTCTGAAAACGGAACTGGAAAGAAAACTGCAGGTTTTGTTTTGAAAAGCCCTTTGCAAATAATACCTGTTCCATACTGCTGTGCCAGCATGGAAGCTGGCAGAGCTGCTCTGTCCCTCTGAGCAAGGCTCCGCTGCAGTGCTTTTTGGAGCAGGCTTGTTAACCTGACTGCTTGCTTTCATTATGTCCCTTGTTTTGGATGGGTCCCACAAGGTCTGTGACAACATGAATTCAGGCAGAGTGCGACAGTCTGATCAGGTGACTGTATGAGGTACCCACTTTAAAACAAAGAAGAACAAATTATCACATTGAAAATGCTGAGCAATGTTTGTTTATTGGCTGTAACAGCACTACACAGTGTGAGGTTTTGTACAGAAGCCCTAGTTAGCATGGTTAGCAAAACATTGCGGATTCTTTAGGGCAATGCTTTACCTGGGCCGGTTATATTTTACTATAGGAAAAATTAAATAATGTGGAACGTAATGTGTCTTGCAGTACTCAAGCTAGTATGAGTATCTCCTTTGCAGTGTGGCCTGGAGACATATGCATTGTTTTCTTACACTTTTCATCTACCAGCATACATCCATTCCGTATCTCTGATTTTATTCTTAAATTATAATTTACGGGGACGAGGATTATCTTGTCTCTTTTTTTCATCTGGGTTTTTCTAGATTTTAGTATCATCTTGCATATAGGACTCATGGTTAGGGTTCCTAGGCAGCAGCTTAATACAAGTAACGATACATTATTCTTGATCAAGTCTTCCTGTCTCCTATTATATCTTGAAAACAGCTGGCTGGATTGGATGCTTCTGAGTTTCTTTATACTGATATTCACCGGCTTGTAATTCTGAAGAGAAGAATAAATAGTTCAGAAGAGGCTAGGACTTTTTGTTTATCTTTTAAAAAAATGTTGCAACAAAGTGGTTTGAGCATTAGGCCCATCTAATGCAATTCCAAATATTTTAAAAATAGAAAACTTATGAGATAATGTTATTGATGTTCTGTCTTGCCAACTAAATATTTCAATGGAGCTGCTTTGAAGAGATCTCTGCTGGCATTTTTGTTATACAGTGTGAATGCTAGGCTGCCAATGTTAGTCCCCGAACCTGACCTACTGTAAAATGTTTACAATTTTGCGTTCTCTGTGTTCTAAAAATGGAGCAGCTTTCACAGTCTTTTATTCTTGTATAACTTCTCCTTTTCCACACAATCAAACCTAGAAATCAGCTGCTTGCTTTGCTGGGCTGACATGCATGCTGCTTTATTTTTCAATTTCATCAGTAATAGGCTTTTCCCAGATTGTAATGGTGTCCATTGACATAATGATGTTACTCCTTATTCACACCAAAAACCTAGTGAAGTCTCTCTACAGATTCCACAGTCTTTACAATGGGATTATGGAAATGGATAAAATGATTCAGATTAATAGCTTTAATTTCTCAGCATTTTATTCTAGTTTTTCTTGAAATAGAATATACATTTACAGTACTGCTTTAGGATGTATTGAGTCTTCCTGTCTGATATCTACCCCCTCTGGCTTCTGTGTTAGCTGGGCTTTGAAGTGATAGTACACTGCATGTGTTCTGGCTTCTATAGAGGAGGAAAAGAGAAAAACAAAACTCTGTTCAGGACTTTTAAACCCTCTTCAAGAGTATAGTATTACTTGATATCTTCAGTAATACTGAAAGTCAGGATGCCTTTGCATGCCCATCTGAATACAAAACAAATACATTTAAATTATAAGGATTTGTTGAAAAATGTGCTTGTGAGCACAATGCTGAAACCCCTCATAGGGAAGGAAATTTCACTGTCCTCTCTCCTGTTTTTGGCACCACTTAAATGAGGGAGTCTGAGGTGTACTCGGAGGACCAAAAGTCACAAGGATGTGTGACAACACACAACAGAACTTGTCTTAAATAATATTCTCACACAAATGGATTTTCTCACTAACATTACCAAGTAAATTCCATAGTGATGCTCATGTGTGCACAGGGCTACGTGAGGCCTAAGCAGTCTGCAAATGAGTTTTCTTTCATTTCAGATAGCTGTTCTAGATTGAGAACCTCAGAGACGGAGCTTGCTTTCAAGTTTGAACTCTGCTCTCTTTAAACTGATGGCAAAACCGCCCCAATAAAATTATAAAACATATGTTTGTTTTGTTTTTCTCTGTTTTTTGGTTACAGGCTTTTCAGTTGCTCTTCGTTTTGTATGCCTATGTGTTGCATTCTTCAGTCGAGCTTTTCAGGCTGACAGCACATCCCCACATTGCGTCGCTACCTTGCTTTGCAATGCAGTTCGCCGTCCCCTGAAAATGTGGCTGCCCTTTCTGGCTTGGTCTACACCATAGGACTCTGCTGATGAGGAGTGGACAGGAAAAAGGGGAAAGGGCCCTCCTCAGGGCCAGAAAAAATGCCGGCAGAGGCCCTATCTGCCAAACTGTGGGTGCTTCTGTCATTGTACTTCATGTTGTTTGGGAAGATGGTGGGTCCTTGATGGCGAAGAAGCACTTTCTACTCGTATGCATGGCATCTCCCCTAGGCCAGAAGAGGCTTTCTAATGGAGACAGGTCCTCAGATCTGAAGGTCAGACCTACTTTAGAAAGTCTGGCCAGCAGAGTTTAAGCTAAAGTGGATATGTTATTCCCCCTTGCCTGTCTGTTTTGCTGGGGAGGTACTGTCTGGCTTTCATCATTTGCTTTGGTGGGAGCTACTTTGCGCTGCTATCAGTCCAAGGCTAAAGGTTGTTAACACCTTTTGGCCCCAGCGGCATATCCACATTAGCATTGTGCTATTAGCAGCAGGTAGCTGAAGGCTTTTTGATTCGTATGGTTGTGGTTTCAGACAGGATTAGGCTTTATTATTTTGTTTGTGTACAGGTACAAAAAGTTTCATTTCAAAAGGCAGCATAAATCTACTCTTTACACTAAGTAAAAAGGGGCCACTTTTATTGTAATGTAGCTACTCAGGGTACTTTACTGATGCACACACTTGGGAGAGGTTTTGTTTGTTTGTTGGTACCTCTGTTAGCCCTGAACCTATGAGGAAATAAAACTGAATTGTATTTTTTTCTGGAGCATAGGGTTTTAAACTAAGGACACATGATCAAGTTACTGTGGGCTAACAAGTTATTTCATGTTGAGGAAAGAGTGCTAAGTTAATTTGAGCTACTTCTTATGTGCCATGAGCTTTGAATATCTGCATAGATACACCTCTCTATTCCTACGAGTAGTAAGTTATAGGATGACTACAGGACCTCAGTTACTAAGCCTTAAAATGCAGTTCTGTCTCGGGATCCAACTTAGGGAGTCATACTGCAGTCAGTAATAATCACAACTGTACCCATGCACAAAAGGTAAAGAATATACAATTGCCCAGTTGTGACAGGGAGCAGAATAAAATATTTTATCACGAATGTTCTGAGGAGAAGTATCTACCTGACTTTCTGATAGAGTCAGCAGTTAAAAAGTTGTTTTTATCAGTAAATTGGACAAATTTGGTCTGGAAGTAGCGGAACACAGAAAGTGTGGAGCACAATAATGTTGTCACTAGAATCAGTTTTTCACATTAAGATTCACAGACCTGGATTTGGACCTCAAATTCACCAGTGAAAATCTGGAATAGCTTAATCTGTAATTCGTTTGATTCTCTCCAGACATACTTTGCTGGAACTGAGTGCAGACTGAGCCAACCCACTCCAGGCTAAACTGTTCACCTGTTTATTCACCTATGCACGCATTCATCTACTCACCCACTTCATTTCCTGTGAAACCAAAAGACGGGCACATTTTATAAAAGCATGGAAATCTTGAAATTCATAACTTTTGACAGCCATGGCAAATAAGCAGCCATATTCATTACCAGTCCCCAGAGTTATCTAGTATCCTTTCTTTATGTAATTTCTTACAGTATTTTTTTTTAAAAAAATCAATCTTCTTTTCACTTGTTATTTATTATTCATAGCATTAATAAGAGTTCACTACCTGGCTTTTATTTTCATTAGTGTCTTGGATATTTTAACACAGTAACTGTGTTTGGTTTGTTTCCTTGCTCTAGATGTTTTTGTGCTTTTTTTCACTGTGTGTTTTCCAGTTTTATCATCTGGAAATATTATTAAAGATATTATATACCTTTCCTTCATCCAAAGACATGGTGCATCTGTTGACCTTCAGGGCATATTGCCGGGGCCATCTGGTTTTCAAGGGAAGTGGGGGTCGGCGAGGAGTGGGGAAGGATTTAAGGCAGGAATTATTAGGTTACTTATTTATGATTTGATTAACGTTTTGTTTTGTCGAAGGATAAGACTGATTGGTACTTTGTTACAGTGTTTGACTTTTTATAGTCTTTGGTTTTTTCTTGTTTTTTTTGTTGTTGTTGTTGTTTTGAAGTAGTGCTGGGCTGGGGAAGCTCTGTGTACATGTACTTGTCTATATCAAAATAAACAAAACAATGTGGCCCCAACCTGCTGTGAAGTGTTGACCACTGCTGCTGTTGTAGTTTATTAGTACCAGGATTAAATGACATTGTATAGGAGATACCATGTCATTTCTGCTCTCATCTTTCCAGAATAAAGGAATCTGACATCCGTGTGTGGGTCTCACTGGGGGCTGGAGCCAGAGCAGGAAAAAAAGGAATGTCATCAGCTCTTCATGTTCCCCATTTCCAATACAGCCACAGCCATTGCTGTTCCATGGTTTTAATGCATAGTTTAACATTAAGAGCTTCACTTTCTTTTCCTTTTCTCTTTTCCAGTGCCATTAACAAACCATTAGTTGGCAATATAGGGTATAAATTGTTAATTTTTCTTTTATTTGTCAATGTATGTCATATATCATATAATGATATACACTGCAGTGCATAAAAAGCTTTGATTTTCATATGCTAAAAGCTTGTTACAATTCAGTTAACCAAAGTCTTATACATGAACTGGAAATGCATCACACACTTTTTTAGAAGGAGAAAGAAAATTTTTTTAAGTAAATTTACAGGATAAAGTATTTGTTTCAACTGAAAACAAGAAACAGCTTGGTTGTAAGAGAAAAGTTTAAACTCACATGTTAGAAATAATCTTCTCTAAATTAACAAAGAGTTGATTTAAATTAAAGCAGAACTTCCCACATCATATTATTATGTCTTCATATGTATAAATTCTGAGTGATCTGTTTAAAACCCAGAACAACCACCCCTGGGAGGAGGAGGGGGGTGGGGGTGTATGGGGATAATTGTAGGGGAAGTTTTCATCCCAGTGCTTCTCCTCACTGTGTAATCTCCCATAACTGACCCCTTGTAAAACAAAATCTCTCCCAGTCCAACGCCTCTGCCCACATGCACATCTTCTGATAACCTGTAGCAAACCAAGTGTCTGGGTTACAATTGTGAGAATATGATAATCTCGTTGTATGCTCCTGTATTTAATAATGTCCACAACACTTACTAAATACTAAATTTGTTGTTAATCTTCTCAAAGCGGTTATTTCTCCATCTTGGCCACTGTACTTTAGGAGGACATAAGCCAGTTGACTAATACACTTTCTGTACAAAAAAATCAGTGTGTATGGAGAGGAAAGAGTAGAAGAAACAATGCACCCTTGTAATGCTTAATCAGTTATGCCTGAATTTGACGAAGTACACAATTAAGGGGGGAAAAACCCCCTAACTTCTGTGAGGGAAGAAAAAACTAAGTAACCACATTAGGAAAGTTTGCTTAATCAATTGTGATTTCTTGGGATATTTCGTATTTATTTTTAGTGTTTTATCAGTCTGATGTGTCATTCCAATCTTGCTCCTATGCCTTTTCATCAGTTCCTTTCAGATAAGCTGTAAATTTGAGAGTGAGGCAAAAGAGTTTTTAGGAGGCATGGTGCATATGTTAAAAGCTTGCTTTGATGTTTTCCTTGTCACTTACTAGAAGAATTGCAGAGGTTCACCTAAATAAAACTCCCTGGTTGTGACCCATCTCACTTTTTTTTTTGTTGTTTTTTTTGGAGGAGGGGTTAACTAATCTTGATTTTGTTAGCTATTGTGGAGCAGCAGAGAAGAAAAAGCAGGCTATTGTCTTTGCCCTGGGATTTCCGATGTCCGTGATCAAAAGCCTTTCTCAGAAAGCTACGCATGTGTTTGCAGAAATTCCACCCAGGGCTTGTAGTTGCGAGTTAGAAAGCTTTCAAGACTGTAGCTTTTCTTAGGAAAACATGTTAAAACATAAAACATCTGTCAGAAGAGCTCTTTGTTTGGAAAGCTTCTTGAAGCTCACCTTGGAATTTCCTTCCTTGGTTGTAGTGGGTTTGTGCGGTAAACATGAAATAACCAGGAGCAGTGTCACCTGGGTTCATCGTCTGAGGGGGACGTGGAGGTGTTCGAGAGACCGGGCTTTCAAAGGGTTTCATTGTGCCATAAAACATCGTCTGAATATGCTCCGATTTAATTACAGTTTTTGCTTTTTTTCACAACATACAGTAAAAGCAGACACAGTAAGAACATGAACAAGGAAGGAATCATGTTGCATTCAGAAGAGCATACAGTACAGAAAGTTCAACACTTAAAATTTTATTTTACAAAACTGAAAGCCTGTGCTCTAGGTTAATTTGTTCGGCCCTTATTCTGTGGATCAGATCCTCACGTTCTTTATATTGTAATGTGCTGAGTTCCTGTGTACTGCTTTTTCATTCATGCGAAAATGCTTACAGAATTGAAATTAAATTGTTTTCTGGCTCAGACATCAACGAGATCGTTAACTAAATTCCAAGTGTTGAGCCAAACCTTATCCTGGCTGCCTCCGTAATGTTAATGGAATTACAACAGGTGTGGTGGCAAAAATTTTTTACGTGGAAAATCTTGATTCCTTTGGTTAGCCATAACAGAGAAGGTCTGTTTGACTTTCAAGTCCAGAATGAATTTGTAGGATGTGAATCTGGAATAACGCTGGTAGGCTGAACACATTTGGTGACAAGTTACTGGAGTCCCTTAACTATAGCCATTCGTCCCATTCATCTTTGAAGGCATATCTGAAGGAATAAAATGGCTTAAAGTTCTATTTGAATTTAAGAAGTTATTTTTTTCTTATTAGAATAGCACTTTTTGGTTTTCTTACCAAAGCAACGTTTTTCATAGAAAATGGTCATCTTTTCTAAAGTTCTGAAGAAGACTATGAAGGACATTAGTGAAGTAGCTCAATGGATGTTTTACGCATTTTACATCTGCAGTTTATGTTGATCACAAAGGAAAAATACATCGTTTTACCATTTATTGAGTTAAATGGTACACTGAATTGAATTAAATGTCCATTAAACAGAAAGAAATATTGAGCAAACCAGTATATTTACATTAGAAGTTCCATTAAACCCCATAGATACTAACAGTGAGTAAAATAAACTGTATAAACATGGAAGCAGATTAATTTGGATTTTCACAGAATCACAGAATGACTAAGGCTGGAAAAGACCTTTAAGATCATCAAGTCCAACCATCAACCCAACACCACCATGCCCACTAAACCATGTCCTGCAGTGCCCCGTCTACATGGTTTTTGAACACCTCCAAGTTATGGTGACTCCACCACTTCCCTGGGCAGCCTGTTCCAGTGTTTCACCACTCTCTCAGTAAAGAAATTTTTCCTAATATCCAGTCTAAATTCAGGGTGATGCTGCCTAACTCTTTTTGTTTGGAAAAAAAATTTAACTGCATGCACACGTGTTTACATACATGCATGAGAAAGAAACATAGAAGACTCTATTTTTAGTCTCTTAGCTGTATCCCTGATACTTATTAACATAGGGTCTTTTAGGTGGGATCGTCTCACCTAACTTCTTGGGTTACGCAGACATCAGGTAACAGAGATGACTGTCTACCTCTGAGCCATCCCTGACCCAGGCTTGGGTGCTCCCAGCACACGGCCTCTGTCCTTCTGGGGCAGGGTCTCACCCATCAGGTGTATCACGCTCCAGAAGTGCCTGTCTCCTGACTTTGAGAGGAGCTTCGCTCGGACACGTGTCTATATAGTACCTGTCAAAAAGACATTAGCCCAGCTATTAGCTTCTGCTGCATTTCACTAACCTAAATGATTGACTCCTTATTGTTCCTTAAATACTTAGTTTAAAATATAGCTGAGCTTGCATTCATTTTATGTGTTATTTTTAATCAGCTATGCCTGCTGGCCAAGGTTTTTATTTGTTATCATTGATATCTGATGATATAATCTTTCTAAAACTAAAATAACTTGCTATAAGGTACTTGCTAAGAGAAGAAAACTAAGGTAGGTTTGAAGGTAGAGCGAAGATACTGAAGTAAGAACATGGGTTCACTGTCAAAGAGATCCCAAAGCAAACAATACTAGATGGGTATTGAGTGAGGTCAGTATAGTCCTGTGAGGAGCTGAGTAGCTCTAGGCATGTTTATAACTAATTTTTGAAATACTACAAGTGTAGCTCACATTATAAATAACCATATGCTCATTAAATAACTGAAGAAGGAAAATCTGGGAAAAGTTTGTCCAGACAGTCATAACTTTTTTTAAAGGGCACTTGATCTTTTCCTTATGATTTTCAGACTAAGAAACTATTTTCATCTCTTGAGACCGCGCATTGTTGTTGAGAGCTGCAGCAAAAGAAAACAGCAAAGTTATCATCCACCCTTAAATGCAAAACATGAAGACATTTGGGATTTACGCTGACTGTTGGTTGCTTGATACAGCTTTTACTGTATAGCAGAGGTCTATAGCAAAGCTTCATTGAAAACCTAATTTAGTTTTTTTTCCCGAAGTCCAAAGTGATGGTTGAATGCCTGAACAGAGAGAGAACATGCGTTCTGCCTGCCAAACTAAAGAGGAATTGTTCAATACATATTATGCAATTCATCCTCATCATAAAGAATGTACTGTTTCTCTATTTCAAATTTTGTATTCAACCATAATATAGATGTATACAAAAAAGAATAAGCTTTATATGAGGAGTATACAATGAAAGTGAATTCATAAAGTAAGAGCACGAGTCGTTCACAGTGGAAAAAACTGGAATAGATACAGATTACTCTGCAGACACTATTGTAAATGTCAAGTAGAGTTTGACAGCTGGTAGGTTGGAGACATAATTAAAAAAAAATTCCATACATGTACAGACTGCCTTCTAGCGTGAAGAATTGGCACACAGCGAAATAAGAAGGTGAGTGGCATATGGGGGATTAAGGCAGCTGAGTTCTAGTGGAAACTGGAGGCAAACAAATAGGCCTTCGAGACAAAGACAGCTATAGTGGTAGCACTGATGGTGTGTATTTGTTGATTCATGGCATAGCAATCTGCACTAATTAAAGGAAGGTTTGTCTCATGCATTTTCCCATCCCAGCCAGAGCTTCTGTAATACAGAAGAGAGGAAGGTGTCAGAGGAAAACTGTCTGGAGGAGGGGCAAAGATGCCCATTTAACAGACTGGTCTGTGTGACAGTCCGTTTTGATGGAAAGGAGAAAGAAGGTCTTTGTACGCTGAGCTAAATTGTTAGACATTATGATCAGCTGGGTTAAATAAAGGCATTTAGGGGAGATCCCATTTTAAGCAAGAATTAATATTTCTGTCAAACGTAGTTTTGTTAAAATTACTTTGCGTTTAGACATCTCCTGAAGTATTCATAGCAAATCAAGTTTTGAAGGTGGAATACTTGTGTTCTTTAAATATTATTTCTGTATATATTTAGTTTTGGCTTCAGTTTAGACTAAAAATGCAATGACACTTGGCTGTGACCCTACAGAGGAGAGATTAGTTTGATAATGTAAACTATTTTGGGAACTGAGCGGTGCATTTATTTATGTATCTTTGTCTTCAGTCTCTTGCTTGGATTTCTCTGGGTGCTTTCATTATAGTTGTACTTACCACTTCCATTTTTTAAGACATGCTTTTTAATCAATGTTCTGCAAGTCTAGCAGTATTGCCTGACACACTGCATCCATTCCAGACGGTTGCTGCATCATGAAGAAATTCTGCTGAATCACAAGGCAATATGAATCCCTTAAAAATGAAATATTTGAATTTTTGCTAGAAATGGAACAGATTTTCTTTGCAATTTAATATGAAATGCAAAATCATGACCTATAAGTCCTATTAGGTACTACGCAAAATTGGGACCTATTAAGTCTTGAATTTATTATTTTCATTGATCTAATGAAAATAATATTCAGACGGTATTTGCTGCTGGAGTTTTAGAGAAAGTCATCAACTCAATTGTAAGAAGACTCTAACTATGCACCTGGACCTGGCCAAGGTAGTAAACCCACATTTGGCAACTGTAGCCTTTCCAGCAGGTGGAGGGCTTTTCTTCATTTCCGCTTATCCATTTAGTGAATAGCTTAAAGATGAGAAACTGCTTGGGAGATTACTAGGCAGGAAAGCCCCTACTTTCTCCCAATTAGTAATTTCATTAGAAAACCAAGAAAGAGAGGCTGAGATCTGTTGGTTTTAAAATCTTGGAGGATGTAGGGACCAGAAATACTCAGTTAAGTTCGCTAGTTATAGATAATTCCTCTTGTATGTATTGAATTGGTTCAAAATGCAGAACGTTTTACATAATGTTTTACCAGTTAATAAAAGTTTATTTCAAAAGATCTCACTGTGTTTGAAAGATGGAATTTTTTTACATTTTAATTGAAGTTTAATTTCCATTTTAAAAAAAAATTATGACCCTGTATATAAGAAGGGGTCATTCATTACTTTCTGGCTAAATGGTGTGTAAAAATAGTAAATGTGGGCTAGTACAAATTATTCCATAGGTATATATGTAACACAGCTTCATGGTAAGCAAGTTGCGTTATTGAGTTGGTGTGAAGATTGTATTTCATTATATATTAATCAGTGTGTACTAAGAAATTCTGAAAAAAAATAACTAAAACATCAGTGTTGTAAATGGTTGTGCAGCACCAGAGTCTTTTTGGCCAAGATCCACAAAGCGCGTAGGGTGTTGGCTGAAGTGAAGCGGGAGAGCTCTGGGAGGGGGAGATAACAGCAGCAAGGCACCGTTTGCACCTCTTCAGAAGGAGGTTAGACTGGGCATACAGCTAAAGCTCAGGGCACGTAGTGAAGACCATGACCATTCTGGCCGTGGCCGCCCCTTTGGCCTTGCCTCCTTTCATGCCCAGAGGTGCCCTAGTCCTCCTGGTAGTGCCTTCCCCGGCCGATTCAGCAGCGTAGCTCTGGCACGCCACCATCGCTTCTCCAGCTTGGGAGCCAGACGTTGGCCAGCCTTCCTTGAGGCTAAGCAGTTCCAGGGAAGGGACTGAAGAAACTAAAAAAGCCCAGGTTTGTTTGAAGTTGTTTTTCTGTTCTTTCTGCAATTGATGAGTGTGGACTGTGTGCTGTATGGAATATGTTTTCTGGTTCGTTTTGAGGGAGGTGCTAGCTGGAGCACACTTCCTACAGCTTGAAGCAAATCTTCGTGAGACAAAAAAATTGAAATAAGTTATAAATTAGATATAGAACATACAGGTTCTGTTCACATTACCAGTAGGATTGGGGGGAAAATACTGTTCTAGCTTCTTGCAAAATTGAATTTCAGCTAAATGCTTCAGAAAGTATAATATCAAGAATAATCAGTTACTTAGTGTTTTCCATTTGAAATGCTCTCTATTCCTCATTACTCAGAGTTGTTATTTTTACAGTGTGCATGTGTTAAAGTTGAATTAGTGTGTTTTATAAATACCAGGTCTTTAAACATGAAATATGAGAGGCCACCCAGAACAGAAGAGTGTAAAGAGTACACGGAGTCTTCCCCCTCTATGTCAGTGGCTTGATGGTGTCATCATCACTGTTAGTTTATTTATTTAACCACCTGAAATTGCTGCTGTTTGACTTGTGAGTTCATTTCTTGGCCTGGTAGAAGTTTCAAGTGTTTCTAAATCCAGTACTGTGAGTATTTCATCAGAAAGGAAGAGTTGTTGAAGAGACTTGTGAACTGCATCTCCTTTTCTCTGGGTGGATCTGAGCATAAACATGGTGGCAGGACAGCATGGGGAAAATTTACACCCCTTCATGTGAATCTTTCATTTGCTGGGATTCTCAGCCTAGGATTGCTCTTAATACCCTATTGATTCATTCATACAAGTCTTCCTAAATGTTTTGCACTGAGCGAAATTAAGATAGTATTTATTTAATGTCTTCGTTTGTCTTTCCCTTTTGCAATCACATGGTAGAAGTTGCAGAAATGGTTTAATGCAGTCAAATTTTTACTGTAAACCGAATACTTTAAATATGTTGGTGCTGAGAGTTTTCTTTGATCCCCAAAACATGTGAAGATGGGGAATTTAGGAAAGAATAGAGGGAGAAGTGACTGTTGGTTGCCGTTACGGTGTAACAGATCTCTGAGGTTAATTTGAATTCCCCTGCACATCTATGTATGTATCGTGTGTTCCGAAGTCTGTGTGCACATTTGGTAGGGTGTGTTGCAAAATACAGAAAATTAGTCTTCTGCTCTAAGAGGAGATCTCTTTCCCTCCTGCCTTATCCATTCTGCCTTGCACAACAGTTGCCTAAGCCTAATTCCCTTTTATGTGATATTGATTAACAGCCATGCTGAGTCTAGGACTGTCAGAAGGACTAAAGGGTATTTAATTATTCAGCTAGAATAAAGTAGAAGACAGTGCAGCAGCAGCAGCAGCTGTAACGTAGGACATTGGCACTTCATCTCCAAAATACAATTCTGTCCCTCTGGTTTGAAGGAAATACACAGAAGTCCGAGGACTGACTGACTGGAGAATGTGAGTGAGTGATGGGCTTGTCCTCAAGATCACTGCATATTTTGAGTATGTTCTTAGGCGCAATGTCAAGCAATTACACTCGCATGAAAAGAACATCGTTTTACCAGAGACAATATTCCTAAACTCAGATTTTCAAAAAGGAAGAAATGTGCAAAAGCTTTTCTCTGGTTAATTTTTTGATAGGTCTATCCCCTCTACAAATTGTAATTTTGTACATGTACATGAAGATTTCACATTTCTTGAATAAGTGTTTGTAAAAATCCCCAGTTCTCATGCATAGCGTCAGTGTGTAAATTCATTGTAGAAGAACTCGCGTGTTTGTCTGGTTTTGGATTTGGGCCGGGTTCAAAAGAAGGACTTGAATGCTAGAATCTTTTTCACATTTAGAACAAGAAATATAAAAATTAAGGACAGGGTTGTGTTCAACTAATGGAGTTAAGATAGCTAAAATCACAGTTAGGTATTTTGTCCCATAACATTACCATGATACCTGCCACAAATCTACAGCAGGACTTTTTCTGTGGTCATAAATTGGAAGGAGTATGCATTAATGTTCTACTAAAACACGTCCTGGTGTATCTCAATAGTGGAACCATCAGGAGGTCCCAGAGCTGTAGGCTGTTGGGGGCTGGGAAAGTACCACTGTGTCCTTGCTTTGTTCATACATTCTACATTAGATACCTACTTTTCCCATGGTTAAAGAAGAGATACTGGCTAAAGTGGATGTTTGACTTGATGTAGTAAGTCTGGTTTTATGGTCTTTTAATTTTGAATTTGTATTTAAAATAATTTTAAATATTGTGTATATTATGCAGAATTGTGTTTTGTGGAAAATACATTAAAAAATTTAAAATGCTTGAAAAGAATGACTTATGTAGATTGGAACAGAAATGCACTTCTTTTAGTATGAGACTACATGTAATGAGTAACATTTTGTCTGGACTGAACTGTAGGAAACCTCTTTATAGAATATGATTTCTTAAATAAGAAAATAACAATAGGCTTGTTTGGATTTTTGCTAGCATGTTTTAGTTCAGCAATTAGGAGCAGTGGCAGCCTGTCCCAGAACTGTACTTCTCTGTCTTTAATATCCAAGAGCTTGGATGTGATATCATTCATTTACTAATGAACACAGAAAACACCCGTGTGATGATGTTTAAAGGGTTTTGATTTTATTTACATGTATTCATATTCAGTATTCAACTATGGATGGATTTTTTTCCCTTGTTTGTGGGGACTAGGGTATAAGAGACAGGAAAAAAGAATCCAGTAGCTAGTTCTCAGTTTTTGGAATTACTGTTCTTATCTTTGTCTTTAAAAATAGCCCTCCTTACAGATTAAGATGACTCAGAGCAGAAAGAAGTCAACAGAACAAACAGGTGCTGTGCTTTCTTGTAAAACAGTTTACTGCCCAGTCTTTCCACCTCACGAGTAGATCTTCACATCTTTTATTCTCAGTCGTGTTTAATTTTTTGGAGTTTTTAGGAACATGGATGGATGACAGCTCTTCGCACCCAGGTTAAACCAGATCAGACTGTGTAGTTTCAAAGCAGAGCAGAAAGAGAGTGAGTTTATGGGAAAAATCAATTGTTGGTATGCCGACTACAAATTAAAGCCAGCTTGCCACACCATTTATTTAAGAGGTGAACTTTACTGTGACTGGCGAATAGATCGTGAACCTAAATAATGTCATCGTTTTACTCATTAAAGCTGGAGCAACGAAGTAAATAGTGTTCCAGTAGCACAGCCGCTTGTCTGTGCATGGTCTCTTCAGAATGAGATGAGGTAGTGCTGTTAGAAAAAATAAATTATTTTAAATTAATTCTTTGTTGCTTCCAACTAGACCTTAATTAATTGGTATGTGAGCAGGATAGCGCAGGCCAGTTGCTAAATCTCTAGGGTTGCTGATATCTGCCCTGTCCTATGCTGCCCAGTTGTTTAACATGTCTGCATGGATTTTTTTAAACTGATACTGGACCGCCGGTCCGGGGGGTAGTTCTGTCATTTCACAAGCAACATCTGGTCATAGCACAACGTATATAAACCTCCACATTTAATTTTTATTGGATAACATTTTCAGAACAATGGTTAAAAAAAGTTTCTCAACAATATCATTTGTTTAATAACAGTCACTAAATGCACAGAAGCACTTGGTTCTATGTATAAATTTCATATCATGATAGAAGTAAGTCTCCCAATGCTGTGCATTTCAGTTCGATTATTATTGCATGTATTGAATGGTTAAAGTTACTCAGCCTTTGGCCTTGAGCTGCTGTAGCATGCCTCAGGTGATAAGTAAATTGCCTACAAATGTGCTGCTTGTCATGTCTTATTGCTTAATTTATTCTTTGGAATAAGTTTAGTCTCATAATAGACAGGCACATCACGAAGCAAAAAAGCATTAGACAGGGACGAAATATTAGCCTTGTAAAGCCCTTCTCAATGTTGAGTCACTTACCTTTCATAGAAAGTAAAAAATATCAAAATTAATGGCATGCTTCTGCTTTAAAGAATTTTGCAGAATGTTTGCATCTGTCAGCAGACTCCTGATGAAGTGCCCCTTCACGAGCCCCATGGTGGGTCTGCATTGCCATCTGATGATAATATTTGAGCCCCCATTTCACAGGGAGGAAGAAGTGAAGTGCCTTGGTGGAGGGATGCCTATACCCAAAAAATCACCAGTGAATTAGAACATATTCATCACCTTTAATGGTAATGACAGTCTAGAGTGCATTTTTAGAGTTACAGAGTCAATACAATGCAATTTTTATGATGGTTCATTTTTAATGTGATATTTCTGGAAAGTCACACCAATGCCTCTTTTGGAACCAAGGTGCTTTTTCCATCTGAAAAAACCCCTACAGTTACATGATTTTGAATAGCTCAGCAGCTTATGAAAAAATAAAGGAGAATCGACGAGATCATTTAACTTCTACATAATGAACTTTGTTCTCCCAGAGTATACATTGCAATGCACACAACAGAGAAATCACTCAGATACCAACCATTGTTTATGTTGCTAGTACCTCATAATAGTATTACGTAATGATAGATACCTTGATACAGTGCTATTCTTAACATCGTTTTTTATTGAGTTACAGTATAGCTTATTATTCTTTGGTGCATGACCTCAGGTTTTAGAATAAACTATCATTTCGGATGGCACAAAATTATTGGTTGGCTCTTTAATGAGATTGTATGCTGTTGTGTCTTGCTACATTCAATAAAACCAAAATGTATTTGTAGGTCTGTATCTCTGGCAATTTCTGTGGATGATGGAGTCAGTCTTACTAAACAGTTTATTTCTTTAACAAATTTTTAATACTTTATGCCCAGAATGGCAAAGTGTAGCACTTAGTATCTTTTGGTGCCCAAGCCTGGACTACTAGAACATGCAGTCTAAATAAATAAGGCAGTATGAAGACCCTTGCAACCTAGTAGAAAATCTTTTAGATTTAGTGATTAACTGGAAAACATCAAATTTCCAGATTCAGCATGCTTTTTGGTAGTCCTCATTTCATAGCATCAAATGTTGGATGAGTTTTTATCTTGTAAAATGTGAGTCGGTAGGGCCTGAACCCAAATGAGTTTATGGACTAATTTCCAGCCTTAAAATGTGGCAAATATAATGCACTACTTTATTTGTTCCTTTTGCAGTATTTCTTCACAAGTCCATTCTTTCTGCCTTTTGCACAAACAGCGTATTCAGGTTAGCCTGTTTGAGAATAAATGAAAAGAATTTGTCACTTGCAGTCCTTTTTGTTTGGGATTTGCAGTGTGTTTAAGGAAATCCATTGGTTGTATGTGGAACGGTAATTTTCATATGGAGTGTTTCCCGTATTGCGACCATTAGCAACCACAGATAAATTTAATCATACCACTCAAAAAATATGGAAAGCTTTACAGAATACTGATAAAGTGAATCATGAATTTTTAAGCTCTCAGAGGAGACTCTAAAAAAGAAGTTGATTAATCACTGTGTTATAACAACATAACGCCTTGAAATAGATTTTTACTTAGGTCAACAGCATAAGATAGTGGTTTAGTATCAGTACTGGAAGGCAACAGTCGTAAAGCAGTTCTGGCTCCGTCACAGGTTTGCTGTATGTTAATCACTTTAGGATCACTTAGGATTTCTCTTACGTTCATCTTCTGCTTAACTTGGTGCACGTGCACGTGCGCACGCACTCAGCCCGTGAAACACTAACCTGATTTTGACAGAGTTTTTGTTAGTTCACTCATCTGTGGCAAGAAAATGAAACCTGCTTTTGCTGTTCAGTAAGGAAAATTTATGTTGAGACATTTCTCCCGACCTTCCCACAGTTTTCTTTCTACCTAGGGGGAGAAAGTAGTGTTCCCACGCTTTGATACGAAAGGGTTGTGCAGAGTTTTAGTGTATTACAGTACTAAGAACCATGGCATATGCCACCAGAAATCTTGGTGCTGCAGCCAGTGGGCCCAGAGACATAAGCATGGTTTTGCAGTACAGCTTCTGACACGAAAGCTACTCCATCACTCAAGTATATCCTGAGCCATCTTGCTGTGGAAAACTGGTATTTTATTAATTTTTACATGTTTTCTTCCTTTTTTTATTCCACTTTCTCTCTGCAAAAAGTATGATATAGGGAAAATGGTAGCAAAGCAATTGGTAATTATGAAAAATTACAGAGAAGCAGGAGTATGCAGAAGCAGCATGCTTACTAGAACTACAGTAATAAAAAAACATCGTGTATGAGCGTAATATTTAGGGCTCCAAGACAATAATAATAATAAACATATTTAATTTAATAATAAACATTTTTAACGAAGTAAAGGATAAATGTAAAATAAATGTTGTGGTGCCTTAGTCAAAATCAGATTTTGCAGAGTATAGTGAATAGAATTGTGAAGACGGAGAGATTGGTGCCATTTGCTGTTGATGTTCAGGTCTCATGCGCTGGATTTTCTGCCCCGAAAGAAAAATATGAGTTCTCTAGAATAATCCAGCTTTTCATTTTATTTTGCAGCCTTGTCTAAGCAGATGAATCTGATAATTCCTTAAATGGGAAATTTGCCAGCTGAGAGAAACCTAGAGGGCAACAAATGGACAGTGATGGCAGAATGTCTTGAATTCTGAGAATGTTGTTTTGATTCCAGACTGTTTAAAAATATATTTGTCTAGTGGAAGGTAAAATGTTACACAGACAGACAACACAGGAGATTTCCTAGGCATTACACACACGCACGTGCAAACAGAGTATCTGGTTTTTTTTCTGTAGGCTTAACCCAGATAAATTAAATTGCAAAAGCTCTCGCTAAAAAAAAAAAAAAAAAAGGCAGGACACAAAGCAGTGAAATCAAAGCAGCTCTGCCTTAAGGCTGCAGAGATTTCCTTATCTTATCTTGCTGTTTCTAGGTGTTGCAAAACATATGGCTCACCTTTAGGGGCAGTCCCCAAACAGTGGGAGATGTTGCATCCCGTCTGTGCTGCAGCAACTGGAGGTGCAATAACAAGGTGAATTGAGGACACCAAGATGACTGTGTTTAAGCTCATTGCTGGTTTACTCAGGTGGTGTTTGGGGGCGGGGGGAGGTGTTTGTTTTGGGTGGGGTTTTTTATTTATCATATTGATGTGCCTTGACTTTTATAAAGGTCTGAACACAGGTACTGCTGGAGAGGTAATTGTTTTGAGGAAACTTGACAGCCTGAATCAGGAATAAGAATTTTAGGATTTTAGATATTGGGAAAAGAAGAGAAAAGAAAGGAGCAAAACCTAAGAATGAGGGCAGTTCTCTGTGTCTCCCACATTTTATTCTGGCAGCAGCTGAATAGGCTCCTGTGCCCCACTGTTCAAAACTGTTCAGTATTGCTCCCACGAGATTTAATTGATCATGTAGTCACTCCCTAAACTGATACATTCACTAAAATCTAGATTAGTTTAAACACTTTCTAACACTAACTTTCTGAACTCTTTTAATCAGAATCATTTTGACATAGGCAGTTATTCCACAGATACTGCGGGGCAACAGTGTTCGGCAGGAATGTAAAGGAAGAGTGATTACAAGAAGCAGGGGAATAAGTCTACACCAGTGAAGCTTCACTCAGAACAAGAAGCATGACTGCAGCCTGAAATTGCAAACTACAGTGGATAGAAAGGGGAGTATGGCTAGACTTTCTGCTACCCTGATGAAATTTAACTTTTTAATTCCTGTCCTCCAAAATTTCTAAGCAGAGCTTCTAAGCCTTTTAGCCTATGCCTCAGAATTTTCCTAAGTAATTTCAAAGGCTAGGGCAAAAAATAACTGTAACACCTTGCATCTCACTAAAACACTTAGATATAAAGTAAACAAAATCCGTAAACTGAGATGCAGAAAGACTCTTAATGATCCTTTTTTTTGTTGGTGCTATCATTGCTGTAATTCTTCTTTAACTTCAGTGAATCTTTTGCTATTAGGTCCTTCTTTTCCTGCTAATGTAATACACAAAAACCACTCATTATAATGAAGACTGAACATTCATACAACCCAGCTTTAGGCATCAGTATCCGTATACTTAAATTGGAATCAAAGTTAAGTGGCGTGAACATCCCTGACATGTTCCGTCATGAAATAAAAAGGTTCTGTTTCATTTAATACAGCACAATAAAAGCAGGTATCTTTCTGTGCAAATGCTTGCTCTCACTTTTCATAGTTTTCTCAATTTCCAGAGGAAAGTTTAGTTTCCAAGATGAAAAGACTGACATGGTTTCCAGAACTGCAGGCCACTTCCCTTTTGTTTTGAAGTCAGTGGTAATCGCATTTCTCAGACTCTGGGAAAAATCACCTTTTAGTGCTGACCAAAAGTAACATGCATCACATGCTGGCTGCATAAAATTCAGTACTATAAAATGTACATGAAGGTGCAGTGTTATGTTAGGACATACACGTATATATACAAATTTAAGCACTCGGCATTGTAATTTGAGTTATCATCCTGATCTGTATGGCTTTCAGATGTTCTTGATTTCTCACTTTAGCATTTGAAAAACAGACCTACCATTTATTGAATAAAGCTAGAAGAATTTATTAAATAAAGTTGGTGTACAGGTAAGCATTAAACACTGCAAGACACTTCATGGTGTTGGAAGTAATAACAAGCATTTTCCTCTTTCCATTCTTAAGCTCTTTGGTCCTTGCAAGCTTACAAGAAATTATGTTTGGAGCAACAGAATCTGGACCTTTGGGCTTTCATGCTGGAGTAGCAAGTCTAAGGAAGCTTCAGAAAAAAGGAAAGCAACGTAACTTTGCAGTTTTTCACATTTCAAAAGTCCTTCTCCCTCCTCAACAAGTTTAACTAATTAGTTGAATTTTCAAGCTTTGGTGTGGTTTTGTGTTTGGTTTTTGGGTTTTTTTAAGTTAAGTTCTGACACTTGATTAAGATTGTTCGTAATGGCTTTGGAACGTACTTTACAGACTTTACTATGTCTGAACATACCATGAGATAGAGAATATAAACCATGTATTGGCTAAATTGGCTAATTTACTAATACTAAGATCTTGACTACTCTTTCTGTGTGTCCCTTCAATAAAGTACAGACTAGAGAGTCATTAAAAATCTGTGAGTTTTATTAGCTAAAATACCACTTAAAGTAAATGGAAAAATGAAATTTAAAAAAACCCAGAGGTAGTTAGATCATACTATTTATGGTATCAGAATTGTGTTAAAGCGTAAAACATCATATATACTGAGATACAGTACTTTACTCAAATTCATTAAAGGAATTTATCCCAATCTCATTACGCAAACAAACTTTTCTCATATATGCTAGTCAAAAGAGGTGAATTTGGTCTCAGTGTAGAGGTATAGATACCCATTTGCTCCTATAAGGCATATGATGATGAGACAGCTAGTATCAGCCATCAGGTTAATCAGATTAACCAATCAACTGGACTAAAATTCAGAGAAGTTATTTTCTGTAATGTGCAGATGATAATTTTGAAGGTTTTTTCCTGGAATTTCATGACTTTTGCTGACTCTTACAATATTTTACTAAAAAGTTCAAATGTGGTGAAATACCTAGGTTACTGGCCAGCTCAAAGGATTGGGATCCTCAGGCCAAGAAGCAGTCAGACCAGTCCGCTTTACCACAGAATCTGTGTGACATTTGTTGGAGGGTTTTTTTGTCTGCATGTTTTGAAATGCTCAGGTTTTTCACAGTCCTGTTTACTGCAGATAAATTCATGTTTCTGCTCTTTTTTTTGTTTAGTGTGTTCCTCTAGACAGTATTCTCAGCTGCATTTTTTATATCCAGACAGTATAACCTATTACTGTATGTCATGCATTTTAATTGGGGGAGGATTACAATTCACATAGTTAAATTGTAATCTAATTTAATATAAATAGTTTTTACTCCTATAGCTCTACAAGTGATTTAGGTAAAAGGAAAGGGTAATGTTGGAAAGTAATCTGCAGTATAACAAAAACATTCTGTGTCTTTAGTCATCAGTCTTCAGCTTTGTTATAGTTGCTTAACCAGCATAACCTTTGTATGATCAGAAAGAACATCTCATGTTTGATGTCTTTAAGACCTTGGATCTGTCTGAATTCAATATGCAAGTTGTGCCCTTATATTTCTTATTCAGCTCCTTATTTTCTATGTAATTAGCACAACGAGCATATGTAATTTTAATATGGAGAGGGTATTATTGTAGGTTCATAAGAAAATTCAGGTTGAAGGGACCTCATGAGGTCTCTAGACCAACACCTGACTCAAATCAGGGCCCGCTCTGGGGTTAGACCCGGCTGTTCTGGATTTCCTCCGGTCAGGAGTCCAAAGATGGAGACTGAGCAGAAGTCATCTTGCAAGAAAATTAAGTATCTTTCTAATGCTGAAGATAGTAGTTACTGAATATAGAAGTCTAATTTTCAAATAGATATTACAAATAAATGTTCTGTTTGCAGATCAATGTATTAGGTCACTTAAGCCATGCTTTTTTGGAACAGCCATTTATTTGCACTCATAATACTGTCTGCATGTTTGCAGTATTGAACTGCTTAGCATGCCATGTCCTTCCAAGTGTACACTACCTACCACTCGAAGTACAGTAGTTAGGGAAGTTTGACTCCAGCTGTAACTTTTATTCTTAGATGATTTCTCTCTTCTCCTCAAACTCTTTCTTCTGTTTCTATTAAAAAACCACAAGAATTTAGTGCAACTATTTAACTATAAAGCTGCTGTATATTTGCTCCTGGCTTAAAATAAAGGGAAGAATCTGTTTATGTAATAATTTTGGAAGTGCTTTAAAGAGTTATTATTTACCTCAAGAATTAAAGAATTGTCTCAAGTGAGAAATAATACCCAGGAAATTCAGCTTCACTGACAACAGAGCAAACTTTTTTGTAAAGCATAGAAATGAAGGTAATGTTACATTCCCTGCCTGGCAAAGACGGTTTCTTACTTACGAAATTCATGACCATGACCTGTTGTATTAAAAATGGCTAAAAGCAGGAGAAGGTTTTTTCAACGTTTTTTGCTTCAAAATGTTCTTTTGATTAGATCTAATGTTCATTCTGCTCAACACCACTGCCTTTTAAAGGAGTCTGTGGAAACAGGAGTGTGAAATGCTGCATTTCATGTGAAAGTATGACTGACAAGTGTTGAGGTTCGTATGGTTTGGGGCAGCCCTTGCTCAGGATACTGTCTGCTCTTTTGTAGAAGTAGAAAATACACAAATCAGAGGAGATGAAGCTGGGAAGGAAGAGGCTGGCTTTGAATGACAGGGAAGTTGGCTGGCTTATGTGCAAGTGTCAATGTCTCTGGGATGAGTTTTCCAGTTTCAGGCCGGAGGGAAGGAGTGGGTGGAGAGTGCATGTGAAACTAGATTTCTGCTCCTGGGTTCACATGAAGACATTTCCAACAGCTCAGTATTTAATAACCTGCTAGGTACTTTACCAGGCAGTGTAAACACCTGTGATTGCATTTTCAAAAATCAGGTCGGGTAATGTCCGAGTAATTGCCTTTCTTTGGCCCTGTTCTGAGGTGGATGGTTGGTCTGTGATCCAGGGAAGTGCTGGTTGTACCTCATCTTGTTGCTGCTTGATTCACAAGCTAAATCAGTTTGTTTCTGGTCCCTGAATAACTATATTTCAGTTATCTCTTCCATTGTTAAATATTTAAGTATAGCTTTTGTAGTCACTCTTTGGAATTGAATTCATGCTGATGGCTGTCTTTCCAGATAAAAGGATGAAGCTATGGGTTAACATTTAACTTGCAGTACTATTTTAAAGAGAATTCGTGAATGTTGACCGTCAGCTTTTCAACAAGCATATTGGTTAGGCTCATGTGGAAGTAGTACAAGGAGTCATTTCTTCTTCGTTTATTGCTTTGTGACATCAAGATTTTCTGTGTCCCTGATGAGAACATCCAGGGGAAATAACCAGATAAATGATGCTACCACTCCATCTGGGTCCTAGCGATTACAAGCCAGAATATGGATTATTGACTGCAGTATAATGGATCTAGAAGGCGGCCACCTTTTAAAAACCCTCTTTTTTAGATCTTCTTACTGGCCATTACCAGCTTTATCCCTTTTTATTTCCTGTCCCACAGCTTGTTAGAAAAGAAGCATAAGAATGTAACATCCTAGAGTAATTTTTTTCATCATTTAAAAGAATTTGATGAGAATTTAGCATTTTCGCAACAGCTTCGTTTCAACAGTGTGGCACATGTGGGAAGACCTTGCCTTCAATCCCCAAAATTTCAGCCCCTGTAGAGGTCCACTTATTGGAACCTGTCTGGAAATAAAAGCCACAGCGATACAATGATAAAATAGTTTTCATTACAACATTAGAAAACTCTGCCCAAGAAATTAAATACTTTTTTTTGTACTTTTATGAGAATTCTCTAGTAGCTTGCAAAATGCATAATTCTGTGGCAGCATGATGTTCAATACATGTCTGTTTGCATATAATTCAAACAGCTTTAAAATTTCTGTTGACACCTATCATTCAGAATGATGTACAAGAAATAAGTAGTATGGAGAAATTTTGGCTTGACAGCTATAGGCAGGCCATCTTCAGGAAGGATACCCTGAAAATGATCCTCTTATCCAAACTTCCAAAAATGTTTGAATGGCTGGAAAACTTCCAGAAGTCCTTTCAGTGTTTGTGTGTTTCCCTATTAGTTTTGGAATTCTGTGGTTCCATAATGCATACATTTCGTTTCCATTTTCTGGCTGATAGGTCCAGAATTTTATACTTAGTGAGCTAATCAAACAAATAACACTGTTCAGTACTGGGAACAGATGAATGTGTTACGTGTCTGGTTCTCTCCCCACTCTAAATAACACAGGTTTTTTCTTTGCAAAAATGTACCAGATAAGGAACGAACCAAAACGTTGGTTTGAGAAATATTACTAATAAAATGGGTCCATAGTACCAGTGATTCAGTCGTCTGTCAGCCTGATAAATGGATTAGTTTAAGAGGTGTTCCAGTGGGGAGATGCAGCCCATAGGGCTTCCAGCTAATTATATTTAAGTTGTTTAGTACTGCTGGGAAGCAGCATCCAGGCAATTACTGAAAGCTTTGATGCAGTGTGCACTATTAGAGTGTGTGTTCAGAAACTCATTACCCTTTCGTGCTTGTGTTGGATGGATTCTAGGAAGCTGACATGAAACAGAGAGCAGGAATCAATAACTAGAAAGACATTTTAGTTAGCTTCTGATCCATTTCCTGATTCAGCAGCTTCTAGCCTAGAGTGTTTCATACAATTGCTGTAATGTAAGAGGAAAATGTAACTTAAATATATTAATTACCATATATATGCATCTGGTTACAGTGACATGTAGCTGAAGTTCCACTCAAGATGAAGTTACAAAAGGTCCTTTGGGGACAAGCTGCCCCCCAAATCCCCTGTGGCATGTCCAGCGTGCCTACCATCTCTGTTCCTAGTAAGCTGATTGTAATTGTTTCTCCTAAAGCCTGACCTTGCAACGGGTATTTGTGCCTCCACAACATCAAGATTATATTACCACAGTGCCCATCATATCCCACCTTCAAAATTTCTTGGAAACTACAGCTAGTCCAAAATGAAGCTGATGATATTGGCCACACATCTTAAACCTTGTTTAAGAAAATTATACTAGCTCTGTCTTTGCTGCGGGCTGCAATTCACATTACTGATGCACCTCAAAAAACTGTACACACTGCATCATCCAAATGTGGGAAACAACAAATCCTTTCACATACTGCTCTGCAGTTGCATACCTCCAAGGTGTGGATGTTGAAAGCGATGAAGTATTTGCACAACTGGGGGTCAAAGACTTGGAAGTTAATTTCTTAAGTTAGAATGACAGATCTACTCAGGGCAAAAGTTAGGTGAATTAAACTAAATTGTGTGGTTTTCTTTTTAAGCTTGTGCTTACTTTTAAAACAGTTAACGGTAATTGCTAGGGCAATGCAGGGGAGACTACATATCATCTTTTCTGTTTCTTCTTCTATGCTTTTGCCTGAGGTAGAGCTAGACAAACAAGAGGATTACAGTTCAATGCTTCTGAAGGGGATAATTCTTTCCCACCTACCTGCAGTATCACAGATTTAATAATTAAGCACTTTTCTTCATGTTTCCATCACAACAGTCCTAGATGTGCTGTGCTTTTTGTTTCATGTTTTATAAAGTTCAGCAGAAATCTCATGAGTTACTGTCAAGAGGGAAGTATTTTTTTAATCTGGACTTGGTAATTAGAAAAATAGCATTCAGTTTGCCTGAGGGTTGGTAAAATAAATGTTGTGCTATTTGATACGTGTATATCTTTCTGATAAAAAAGATCAGAATTGCTGTGTTGTAGGCCACAGCACCCATGAATCCGTGTACTGTAAAAAATCCTCTTACAGTACTAAGCATTTTCAGTATTGCTACCTGCCTTGGTTCCTGGCAGCTAAGATTTCCATAAATTCATTATTACTGCTGAAAGTACTGGCCTATCAAATAATGGTGGATAGCTCATGTATCTCCTGTCTCCAAAACTATTACGCATGATAGTGAGAATATCTACTACACTGAAATACACAGCTGAAGCGGAGAAAAGCTAAAGCTGTTGAAGCATCTGTGCAGCCAAAGCGTTGACTATGGTAAATGATTTTGAGAGTTGATGCTCTAACTGTGGCTTCCAGGCTTGCTCTAAGACTGGTTGTATTGAGTTACTGTTCGGGATGCTAAGAGTTAATTTATGTCTGGAGGAGCCTGCATAAAAGGAGTGGCAGAATATAGCCAAATTAAGGAGGCGGTGCTTCCAAAATTCTTAATTTCATGATGTCCAGTAGCTTCAAGAGAGTTAGTAAAGATGAAACATGAAAAGAGTTTCCACTTGCAGTTTTGTGTTCCCTCGAGACACTTGCTTCAAAGTGGCAGCCCAGGCTCTGTGAGCTGCACCTGAAAGACAGCCATATTCTGGGAAGAGGCTCTCAAGTCTAAGTATTTTAATTTTTTCTAGGAAGACAGAGGTTATTTCTGAGGGGTTTTTTTGTTGCTTTGACTCAGATTTTACCATGAGAAATCTTTTTGCACTAGTACTATACTCTCTGATTTCTGACTGACTCATGACTTTGTTTCCTGCATCAAATCTGAGCATTCGTCTATGGTAGATTTAAAATAAAAAAACTCTCCTAACTTCCTTTAGAGGAGGCTGCTATGGGGAGAAGATGGATACATAAGTGTCTAGAGAGGAAATTTTTTATCATAGCAAGCCATTAAATAGAATTTATTTACTCTATCAGACCTTATGGCAAATACATTAATATGCAGGCATTGGGTGGGTTTTTCTGAACAGAGGTTGATGTTCCAGTGCATAGGTGCTCTGTGGAAACACAATAGAGAAACACAGCATGTTGTGTTGTGTTGAAAATGGTGGTCCTGGTTTTGGTTCCACGTGACTGCAGTGTTATCCGTGGTCCTTGTACAGACTAATTGCCGGTCATGCCCCAGGGGTAGCCACAGCTGTGGTTATACTGCTGTGATTGTATTTATAGATAATGTTAATCCATAAAGAAACTAAAAACCCAGCATATCATCAGAAGTTTTGCAAATGTTGGAATGTTGTCTTCACCGATTTGTACGCTTTTTAGGAATTGCTTTAGAAAATACACTTGAGGTTATTTTTTGCAGAAGGGTGGCATAATTATTGATGTCCTATTGGAATCTTCCATATAGTCCTGGTTTGCTATAAGTATAATCCCCCAGGGGTTGTTTGAAAATATTAAAGCTGTTTATCAATTTGAGAGAAAGCAAAATGTTCATGTTGTGCACTAGGTATCCTGCAGTTCTTTCCCAGAGATACAGTGAAACCTCTCAAAAATGCTTTTGTAGTTCAGTGTCTGTTCAAGATGGCCTATTTATCATTTAAACTCTCCTGTGCCTTTAAAAGCCAGAAAGGAGGGGCGTAATAAATTAGTCACCCAATTGATCTTTTTTTATTATGGAACAGCGTTAAGAGAAATGTGATGAAACAGAATAGTAATGTCACTGGTTTGGTTTCTCCTCATCTATGTTGTTTAGTAAAAAGAAATAAATAATAATTTAGTTGAAACCATGTAGAAATAGTATTTAAACATAAATCAGATTGGAAAAATATTTAAGTATCTAAATCTATTTAGAGGAATTTAGCAGGATTTAGAAAAACATCTTCCTAAATGATGTGACTAATTAGTCTGAGTTTAAATCAAGAGTAAATCTACTATACTATTTAGGTGCTCTTACCCCTAGCCACCTGCACAGCTGATAATTTCAAGTGCCTCCTATAAATCTGGCCTCCGATTTCAGTTTTCTAAAGTTGTGCAGGTGCCTGCAAAAGGAAATCTACGTATGAAGTGGTGGATAAATGTAGTAGTTCATCTGTGGCCTACTAAGGGCAGTACCAAATTCAGGCCTCCTTTAAGCGAATGTCACTTCATTGACTTCTCAATGTAAACGGTGCTGCGGGGCTTGGCACTGACGCCGAGCTTCTACTCCGCTATGTCCCAGCAGGCAGCTGCTCTCCGACCAGTGCTGTGGGGAGAGGGGTGAAAGGCAGCATTAGTATTCTTCAGTTAAATTTGCACTTCTGATATAAGCAGGGGTTTTTGTATCGACTGCCTCCAGGTGAGTTGGTGTCAGCGTTTTCAATGGTTTTGCTTCACGGAGGTTGTGTCCAATGGAGTAGCTGAGAGATAGGGAGATCGATGGGCGTATTTGCATTGTTTGGCTGACTTTTGTGTTTCCAGAAGTAGTGCAACATCCAAAGTCAAACTGTGTGTACCAGATCTACAATTACTGATATTTAAACATGGTTAAATTTCCTGGCAGCTTAGCAGCTCAAGGCGTAGCAACAGCACTAATGCTAGCTAAATTGACACTGCCAGTATCTTTCCTTATCTTTGCTTAAGGGATGCGATTGCTAAGGTTGCTAACTGTAAGAGCAGTTCAGTGTAGCGTTTAGGCCATTTCTTGTTCTTATTTCCTTCTCTTCTCCCATTCCCCCTTTTGGGAGAAGCCCATGTTCCTTGTGTGCCTGCTGTAAGGCTGCTGTTGCAGGGAGAGAGCTGGAAGTGTGGTGCTGCAGGGCCACGGCAACACCTGGATTTTAGCTGAGGTGGGAAACTTGTCTGATCCACTGAAATACCCCCGTAGGAAGTTTTTTCTGCCCAGAGAGCTTACTGCCCACAGGGACAGGACTGAGAAGTAGTTAATAGCACAAAGCACTGTTATTCATTGCTCTATGCCTTTGGAGTGGAGGCACAGATTCAGAGAGCAGCATTCGTATTGCCTGCCTTCGGTCATCTTACTGATGCCCTGAACGACCCTTGTGAAGAGAGCTCCCGCTAGCACTTTCCTGTGACTGAGTCCTTTCAGCTCATGGAGGAAAGAATAGGCTTCCTAAATTAGAAGCCAGAATAATATTCACAGCAGAATTTAGTCCACCTGTCTCTGGAAGGGTGGTTGTAATTCTCTGACTCCACATACAGCCTGAACACACACCCACTCTTTCACTGTATTTGTGTATATAGGCACATATGTGTCACTAAGTATGGGCTAGCACCAGCAGCTTAGCATGCACAATGCTCATCACCATCCAGTGCTTTAGTTACAAAGCTAGGCAAATTGTTTTGGATCATAATTTATACTTAATTTATGACCAGAAAGGGATGACTACATCACCTGATCTCCCTTTCTCTGTATTGCAAACTTTGCCTATTGGTATGAAACCCAGTAACTTGTATATGACTACAGGATAACTTGCATTTTCACAAAAATTAATCTTCTAGAAAAGTCCCGCTAAACCTTGATATCAACAAACGGAGAATCTCTGCACTCTGCTTTCGATAGCTGTGCTAACGGTTAGTCACAGGTGATGAAAAGCATGTGCTTTATTTCTCAATTGAATTTGGGATCAGCTTCCAAATGCTGATTTGTTTTATGTATACCCTTCTTTGCTAGATTAACAAGCCGGTTGGTACTTAGTATTTTCTGCCCATGAAAATACTTAGGTGCTGTAATCAGATCATCTGTCTTTTTTTTAAATGAACTATACAAGCTGAAGTCTCCAAATATTTCATATTAAAGTATTTCCTACAGCGCTCTAATCACTTTTGCAGCTGTATTCTGTGATCTCTGGTGCGTTGTTTTTTTCAAGTTCTTTCTAAATTGTGGAGACCTTAATCCTATTGTAAGTAGCGATAGGTTGTAATGTTAATATTACCAATGAAAGTTTAAAAAACATTTTCTGTCTTTGCATACTGTATATTTCAAAGCTTATATTAGCACTTATTTCTGTATGAAATTAGATTTTAAGAAATACTTTTAGTGTGAGTAAAGCCTTATGGGTAGGGGCATCTGCTGACATGACAAATTATTACAACCATCCACATGTACGCTCTCATAAGGGAGAGCATACCTTTCCTTTCCTTTCATAATGGTAATCTATGTAACTTTTAAGTGTCACTGATACTTAGGGGTAATAAAATTATAATAAAGAAATCGTATCTTTTAATCTCTATTTTGTGTCTTTCCGCTTGCTTCATTCTCAAAAATCGTTTATTTACTTGGCTCTAATCTTCACACAAAAAACTTTTTCACTAGAGAGCCAATATGAATGTTTTTACCAAAAAGTTGTCTGTCAAGGTAACCAAAGCCAGTCTTAGGATTCGATTAGCTCTTCCAGCCTGTATTACAGTGCTGCCTGTACTGATACCTTCTGCCTGCTCTGTAGCAATGTGGGAAGATAAACAGCCTTTAAGTGATCCCGTGACTGATAAAAGCTACCAGTGATCTGGTATATAAGATTTGTAAACAGAACAAATGAAAACATGGCCCAACCGATTTATGAGTATAATTATGACAGAAAGAATTAATACGATTTCTTCCAATTACAATACTTCCGTCTACAGTGCGACAGTATGAGTATCTGGTATTCTACAGTGTCCTTTAAACTCCATGAATCTTGCAGAAGCCTTCAGCATAGATAAGCCAGTTATTTTCCGTATTTGTCATCCGAGCAGCCTCTGTATGTGTTAGTTACTGTTGCATAGCATAATGTCACAGTATTGAATAGAGATAATTTTAATATAGTAATGCTCTTAATAATTTTCCCATGAGACATGGAGAAGTTGTAACAGAAGTATCCTTTAATTGTTGCTTGGATTTTCAGATTTTATATTTACACAGAGTTATGCTTCTTCAGTATATTATATTTTGCATAAACATAACATGCTCCACAGAAAAATGATATGGGAAACAGTTCAAAAATAAGATGGAGAGATGACAACAGTCATCTCAGAATGCCATCTGAGAATTAGATAGGTAAATATATAGGTAGTCAGGTAGATGGAGGTTCATACGCATTCCGTAAGCAAACTCAGAAAAACTACAGACTTCTAGCTGATATATTGTTAATACTTTGTGATGCTTAAATAGTAATTTCTTGCCCCTTGTATAGTCATTCACCTCTGATTAGAATAGGTATAACTCTTTCTCAGGTGAGTAGTTGTGTTTAGTTAGATGGTGTACTTGTCTCACAGTGATGTAAATGAGAACATGTTGTAGTACTGCAGACGGAGAATTAGAACTGGATTTATGAAAGCTTCTCCTGATGATGTGTTTAAATATGTTATTTATTAAATTGATTATATCATAAAATGATCCTTAATGTATAGTTTTAAAAGCTGTTAGGTGTTTGTGTGGAAGAGTATAATTAATTTTAAAAGTCTCCAATCAATATCTCATTTCACTGTACAGCATTTAATTATTAGATTACATAGACAAAAACTGAGCATAAGACTTAGGGCTTGAAATGCCCGAGTAGGAAATTAGTCAAGATACATGGCAGCTGAATGGCAGAGGAAATAAGAAATAAGGCTTTACTCGTCATGCTCGATGGCAGGCATGGAAAAGTCTGCAAATAGTTTTATTATTGCAGAAGAATGCCAGGCTGTCTTTCATTTTTGATTTTCATAAATGCTTTCCTTTAGACTTTCCCCCCAAAAGATACAAGAAGGTAATTTCTTTGACCTACTTACTTCTTTTTGCACAGAAGTGATGCTCAATCAATTCCCATTGGAAGCTTTCTCAGGGAGCACTTTTGTGTCCCCCCCGCTGTTCTGAGGCAGCGCGCTAGCGTTTCGGTCCCGTGCTCAGCGGCAGTTCTGGATGAATTGCTTGCTGATGTTATACTTGACCAAAGAGGCTGAAAATTGTTGAGCCAAGCCCAGGGTGTATTAGGATTCTTCCAGGTTCCTGAAAAAGTGCATGGCTTCGCAAAGCGCTTGAATGCTGTGAGTCGCTGGGGCTTGCCATTGCCTCCCTAATTCTTTCTGTGATGGGTGTTGGGTTTTTTCCCCTTACGGTTCTGCCAAAGCTCCTTACTTAGGAGCTAGTACCTTGGTAAACGCCAAAAGCAAAAGGAATCAAATGCTCGTGTTGTGATGAGATGATGGAAACTGGCTTGACGGGTACCTCTGTCTCTCATTGCAGCCCTCTCAGCTGTCAGATGCGGTGATCTCCATGGTAACTCAAACCCCCAGACTCTTGACAGCAGCCTGCGAGGAGCAGCATTCAGCAGCTCTAGGGTCTCACGACCAGGTAAGCCAAAAGTAGTCGCCAAACAAGAGCTTACCTCGGGTACGGGGTTTCCTATCCAGCTGCCTTTCAGGTTTTTCCCTGGTGAAGCCATGCATGCAGTTAGCTCCTGTGCATATACGTGATGATGTACTTCTACTGGTGCTGTCACTTAAGGCTACGTCAGTCCAGCTCTCTCAAAGAGAGACGTTTGACAAAAAGTCTGCATTTATTCAGGGTTGGTTTTTAAGCTACAGATTGAAAAGCCGCAATGTAGCAGAGCAAAGAAGTACTATATGATTCTTCAAGTGGCTTCGGTGTTTAGTAATTGCTATGGTAGGAAATAACCCCAAAACACATCAGTAGTAAGATCTGTCTTACCACTGTACCTACACCACTGTCAGTACTGCCCAGTCACTAACATTAGGCCTGAGCTCTCTTATCTTCCTGGAATGGACCAGAAACTGTTTCTATGTTCATGTAACATTCATTGGTGCTCTGCAGCCTTTTCAAATTGCTGCTGTGCTCTTTTCACACGACTTTCTAAATCTCTCACTGTGCTAATAACAGCACGTGGGGCATTCTGGTTAACGTCTTAAGGAGGTACAGAATTCTTCCCGTTTTTGGTGAATTACAGAGAAAACATGAAGAAAAACCAAGATCTTTGCCATCTTGGGAAAACAATGCTGGGGCTGTACACCTGTATTCACTATTCCAGTATCACTAATGCTGTGAACGAAAGTAGTATCTCTGGTCTTATGCACTTACGTGTTTGGGGGTTTTATTACTCCTTTTTGTCGTAAGGTTTCACTGGCATTTGTATTGAATTGTTTCTGTACCATGAAGATTGTGGTTTCTATGCACTGTTTTCTGGGTATTACCTGCATTCATTCTTTCTTGCTTGCTACATAAGTCCACTTGGCTGTAATACACCATCCCCATCTTACAAAGCAATCCATATTACTCTGAATAACTACTCTGCTACCTTTATTAACCAGTCTGACATTTTTTGTGCCATAACTGCTATCAACAATATTTACTTCTGTATCATTGATCATACTCTTAGATAATGCCGAGCTAGTACTGGATGATTTTATTGGAGTAATGTAGAGCACTCTTCTTCAATTATTATTTTGTGTTAACAGCTACTATTTTGTATCTATATCTTAATCACATTTGATGATACTGATAACAATTTCTTACTCTGACTGTTGTGTGGCTGTAAGCTAAATGCTGTTCAAAATTCTGCATGTTTCATTTATGGAGTAACTTCTATTGACCACAGTTTGTAACTTTATCAGATGATTAAATCAAACTTTCTGTTTTACTGACCAAGTTTCTATAAAATGGTGTTGACTGGCATCCGTTCTATTCGTGGCATTTCCCAGTGAATTTATCCTTTATCAGTTTGCTGGTTATTTTGCCTGAGATTAATAATGGCTTAGAGCTCTCTAATTACTGAGATCATACTGCTTACCATCTTCAAATATTGGCAGAAAATGCTAGCAGTCTTACTGAATTTCTCTGGTGTTTCAAAATGTATTCAAAATTAGCATCATTGAAATGATACTCTCGCAAACACTTTTAGGACTCTAAGGCACAAATTATCTGGGTGTGCTAATTTAAAGTTGGTTTTTTAACATTCATTTTGGTTACTAATGGCCTCCTTATCTGTAAAAATGCTTTTTTTCTACTTACAGAGAAGAAAGTATATGTTGGTTGTTTGGGTTTTTTTGCATAGCGTGTTCGTATTCTGTTAAAACATGAATCAGAAGTTGGAGGCCCTCTGTTTTCTTGTCTGATTTCTTTAGCCCAAAATTTCCTATTTGAATTAATTTCTAGCTGAGGTTGGGTTTTGTTTAATGTGTAATGTATATTTCAATCTAATTACACCCTCGACCCAGATTTAGAGTGTGATTTTTTGCCAACGGTTGCCTTTCTTGGACTATTTAATAGTGCCCTTTGGCCCCTGGTGGCAGTGGGGTAGGGAGAGGCCTTCCACATTTTCATCTCTGTACTTTCTCCCAAATGCTGACTCTTCCTCTAGTTTACTGGGCCAATGAACTTCCATGCTTGTGATTAACTAAACTTTTAAAAAGTATTCTAGGGATAAAATTTGGGAGTGCCTGATTTAGTACTGCTGACTGCATGGCATTTCTAGCTTACATCTCTCAGATGGATGCCCTTCGTAGTTCTTTTCATGTTTTACAAATACATACTTCAGGAGCAGATCATCCAGTTCTGTGATACGGTTTGGTGGTTTGCTTTATCTCCTATTACCAACAGTATATCCTCCTGGCATCTGCTAGCATATTATCTCTATGAATTCAAGATCTTGTCCTCCTGGCTTATCAGTAATTCTGAGAGATAATGGTGCCAATAATGTAGAGTACTATCTTCTATTTTTTTTCTCTGGCTCTCTTTTCCTGAAGAGTTAGAAGTACTGATTTTAATGTTTCAATAGCAGAGATCTCCCCAACAGTTCAAAGTGATAGCAACTATATAAAACATCTCCTCCTAAACAAGAGTTTACGGCCTCTCTTGCCTGTTTCCTTGGCCTCTGATTCTTCTCTACACTCAGATGTCCATATATAGGGTGGAGTCTGTATTGCATCTGTTTCTGTAACACCTCCCAGTTTACTTGAGAAGCTTTTTGCCTGCCCTAGGTTGTCCTTATCCAAAGAGAGTAACCACATGTCAGTGAGATGAAGCATGTTCCCTGAATAGGACTCCTCCTTGCCATGGATGTGAGTCGCTGTTCCGAAGGCCAGAACCTCTCAACTTTTCACCAGATACGTAGCCAATAATTGATCATCAATCTTTTTACTTTCTGTCGCTCTGAAGATCAGGCAGATCTTCATGATCTCTTCAACATTTTCCTTCTGAAACATGCAGCTGGTCTTAATGCTAGCCAGAGATTTTGTAACAGGGAGTGGTGGTACATGCTTTAGCGCTTTTCCATCTCATAGTAATACTGGGACCTTCCTCTCTGGGAGAGAATGTCTCTAAGCAGTCTAGGGTGAAGACAGAGACAATACAGGTAGAAAATGTTGGGTTTCGAAGAAAGAAGCTCTAGGAAAATTTCACGTAACTTCCTGGCATTAAACGTTTTAGAAATCTTCTGGTTGGATTTTGGAGAGTTGTTAGGAACAGTGGTGCAAATCTGCTCAGGCCATTCTGTAACGATCGCTTATCTGAACCAGTCAGAGGAAACCCAAAAGCAGATAAAAACTTTAGGATTTTAAAAAGTTACTAATCATTTTTAGTGGATCTTTCCTTGTGCCTGGGAATGGACCACAGAAATGTCTTCACTCCTGTGTTTTACTAGTTTAGTTGCCCGAGCTAGGGCAACAATTTTTACATGATAAGTATCAGACCAGTTTAGTACTTTCTAGTAGGTAGGCACCAAAATTATTTCCCCAAGTTAGTAGTGGCTTTTGAAAATCATAGCCAAAATCGCTATCAAGACTAATAAAAATAGGTTTTAACGGAATATGGTCATGTTAATTTTGTCCCATGCATTCATACTGTTATCATTGTTTATTACTGATATGATGGGGTGACAATGACAAGAGGCTGACTATATCAAGATCATGTCTGATATGTTGTATGAGTGCATAGGGAATTACAGCATCTTGACTAGAAAACCTCAGAGTGTAAAAAGCAAGATGAAACCGAGAGATGAGGCAAAATTAGATGTGGAAACATGAAGAGTTGGGAGAGTTCACTTGGAAACGGTAAGAGTGTGCACATGATACCTAGGAAGAAACAGGTCACCCTTTACTAGATTGATGTATGAATTAGTTACTTTCAATTTAAGAATGAGATGGATAGGATGTAAGTGGAAGATATTTCAAACATATCAGCTGATATGCTGAACAGGCTTCTGTTGTTCAAGGAGCTTGGAATGGGTGCAGTTTGAGAATTAGTTACTTTCAATTTAAGAATGAGATGGATAGGATGTAAGTGGAAGATATTTCAAACATATCAGCTGATATGCTGAACAGGCTTCTGTTGTTCAAGGAGCTTGGAATGGGTGCAGTTTGAGAATTCACAAATGAAATGTGATAGTGCAAGTTGTGACTATTTTTGGTAGAAATGCACAGGCACAGATTAACGCAAGAAAATGTTCAATATTCTTTTTTGAAAAATATTTCCAGAACAGTATTTTTTCAGTAACATTTCAGAAGCATTCATTTGATGTGATTGAGAAGAATGTTCCATTATACATAGGTCAGCATTAAGATGGTTGATTTTGATGAAATGTGTGTGTTCTTTTTACATAAGTAGAACATTGTATTTTATACAAGGGAAATAAAAGAAATAATCACCAAAGAGTTGGCTTGCAAGTGCAGAGTTTGAAAAGTATTGTAATATACTTGTGCATACTTGTTCCTTAACAACTTTTATATTTTTTTTACAATTAGTGATTTTCAATGTTTTCTTTTAATTTATTTAGAACTTTATCAATGGTATTGCACAGGTAGAGAGAGAGGTTTTCTGTATGGTAACAATAGATGCTGTTGGCACTAGATCCCACGAAATCATTTTGTTGATCAGTTAGATTTATGAAATAGAAAAATCAAAGTACTTTTAAACACTACCATTTATAATGTAATTCTTGGTTTTAGTTAATAAACCCTGTATTGATTTTGATTTGTAAAATTGTTTTTCAAGTATTGTCAACAAATAATATGGCACCTGTGGGCCTACACATCAACTATTCCCTTTGACTACTCAGCATTTGTTATTCATAGAGTGTGGTTATTCTTGAAAGTCAGATGGCATTGTGGCTGTTCACTGAAAAATAGTCAACTGTTGTTGTAATATTTTTTAAAATGGGCATATTTTAAAATAACGTAAAAATAAACTTTCTTTGAATTTGCAGCCGTTTCAAGGCTAAAGCAGCATTTCATATATTCCCTGATACTTCTCTTGCTACTTCATGAATCATAGTTAACTGAACTCTGGTTTTGTTCATGAAATATTACCTGATCAGTATTTTTCGACCTTTCAGCCAAGTCAGAAGAAAGAATATCTAGCTAGAACATGGACTTGTCTATTAGGTAACAATTTTTATGCCTTTACATTGTGCTAGAGAGATGAGGAAACTACTATCCCAGTCATGGCCAACTTCTGAGATACTTGCTTTGAGCCTTCCTTTTATAGGGTAGCGTTTTAAACTACTGCTAGTGGAGATTATTCCTCTTTTTTTTTTCTTTTTTTAAAATCTTTTTTCTTTAACACAGCTAAGGTTCCAAGGAAGGTTTTCGATGATAGTGAAGAGAGGCTTGAGGATGCTAGCATTCCAAAATAAGATGGTAAAATGATCCTTTGATTTTTAAACTAAGCTGGTGATTATTTAAGGCATAACTCGGACCTTTTAGGACTGGTCTGTGGCAATCCTGTACTCATTGTCCGTTGATTTGTAGAGCACAGTAGGCTACCACATTCACCATGCCAGTTGCTTGAAAGTGCTAGTAACAGATATGCAGAGTGAAGAAAGACAATTTTTGTTGTAATCGTTAATAACCGTATGTTTAGCTTACCTGGAGTTCCAGATTAAGCGAAAGGTGCATACCCCCATGAGCATGCCACCCTGCCACAGGGCGGATGAGAGTACAGCTCTGCGTTGCCCAAAACTGCTCCTGTGAGTGCTCAGCAGAGACTCCACGCAGGCAAACAGTTCTTCATCTGCCTGAAGTCTGCTTGACCTGTCTGGGCAGAACTGCAGAAATTTGCCCAGGTCAATGAATTCAGCTTAGGCTTCGGTACCCTTGGAAAACTCAGGTACATCCTTGAACATGTACCGCGCAAACACCATGTGTAGCACATTCCAGAGACATAGTGTCTTCTGCAAACTACCTGTAACGAGGGATTATGTATGTGCAATAAGTCTGCTGCTTCCCAAACAGAATTAGGATAGTTTTCTTCTGAAGAAGAATAGGATTTTCTGCTTTTTAAGGGTTGGTTCACTTTAAGCTTTTGTTTTAAACTGAATTCTTTTATCACATTATGCTGTAGAAATGGAATTACTACAGGCAGTCTAGTTAAGCATACCCCTAAATATCTGAACGTCTCATGCAGTCGTCCCACACAGAAACAGAACATGTAATATAATTGTTCTTTCAGTAAGTTGTTTCTCTATAAATTAAGCCTTGGAGATGCATAGGATGTGTATTGCTATTTACCTATTTGTATGAGCTGTTCCGACCTGAACTGCTTTGATTTAATTGAACATGAATATAATTTATGGATAATCATACTATTATATAGATAGTACATGCTAAAGATTTGTGCCCAATATACAAATTAACATCAGTTGTTTTCAGAAGAACTTCCATCTTCAGGCAGCCTGTGAGCATTTTCACATGATATTTTACTGTCTAATCTTCACTCTGAATGCTGTAAGTGAAAAGAAATAGAATTATTATTTGTTCTCAAAAGTTTACTTATCTGTAGTAGTGAGAGTTAAGATGTAGTTCTTTGGTGTGAAGTGGTGAGATTTCAGGTATAATTAATAAAAATGGAATTACAAGCATGTCATCACTGATACTACATTTTTACTTGTACACCAAGGTCACAGGTTCACACTTGGCTTTGTAATGGACTACCTTGGCCCAAGCTTTTCTTTCATAAATGTGATTACACTGACTTAGTAAAGTTGTTGTAATGGTATAGTTGGAGAGATCAGTCTTTTGCTCTGGTTCAGCTGTGAGGGACAGTAAACTCCAGCTAAGGAGCAGAGGCAAACAGCTGCAGTGCACACAGTTTTACATTGGTGCAACCATTTGTGCAGTATGTCTCAATATAGTCTGTGTGTTGACTTGGGCAAAGCCCATTCCCTTTAAATAATCCTTACTGCGTTCAGACCTTCACACGCGAGATGGCTTCCCAGGGCAGTATAGTGCTGTATCTTTTCCTAATAAATGGTTCAGGAGATTGGGTTAGTATGGCTGTTACCTACTCAGAAAATACATGGGGAACAGGAAAGACACTCTTCCAAGCAATGTAGCTGTTGCAATAAAACAAACTGGTTTTGTAATTTTTGTTGTATCTGTTTTTCATTGGTTACTCTGTGAGCTACAATGTAAGTTAGCAAGCATCCCAAATCTCTGTAACATGAATTGTGTCTATTGTCAAATCAGTTTAAATAAGCTTAGTTCAACTGATGCATGCACAAATTAATTTCCCTTTTATGTAGCCTGCTTCCAGTCCTAATAAACAGAATAATCAATCATAGGAGCCTTCTTCTACAGCATGATTGTATATCTCTGATCAAGGAAATGTAAAACATTTCTCTCTGGTCCCTACTCAGTTCCCCCCATAAGGTCTCCCCCTCAAGGTCTCTGGATATGGTGATTCATCTTAATCATTTTTGCGTTCCTTGATAGAACTTTTTTTAGTTTGCATGTTTAAAGAATTATTACTTTCAACATGTAAAACTAATTTTAAAAGTATAAGATATTTTTGATTCTCCACAACACAGAAAAGATACCAGTCTGACTCGGAGAATTCTTCATAAAGAAAAAGGCAACGATACCATCTTTCGAAGAGTTTGTACTGTAGTGATCTGTACTCATCTTTATTAGTAATAGCTGGTCTGAGGCCACTGGCACCTTTCGTACGGATTCCAGTGAGTCCAAGACTCTGGCTAGGCATTTTCTCTCTGTTGAAATATAAACTGCCAACCAAAACCTGAGGTTAGTTTCATGGAAGATACTAGGGAAAAAAAACAATTAAAGATTCCCTTTAGGTTACCGTTTAAGAGTCTCCTTAATAGATTAGCTATATCATGTACCTTATTCCCACATGGAACTGGAACTGGCCTGCAAATGAGATAATACTTTTATGCTGAACTATTTATGCTATATATTAATTGTGATCTTTTAATTATATACATATACAGTACATCGTACATTCAATAATTTTTGTCTAGATAGGCAATTATGAAAAATGTATAATATCTGAAAGATCAACTTGCAGTTTGTTTACAGTAGTATATTACAGCTTCTTTGTGTACTTTTGCCTTTACCAACCAATTCTTCCTTTTGCAATTGCAAAAGGCATTTAAGACAAACTTGTCTTCTAGCTGATTTATCTAAAAACGTGTGTTCAGAATATGTTGCATTAAGTGTAGTTGACAAGATGAGAAAAACAGTAATTTGTCTTAAGAAGTATTCCTACCATACTAGTTAATGGCAATTTCTGGACTGCTAGTTCAGAAATACTGTTCCAGATCAAGGTATAGCATGGAGTTGCTACAAAATGGTATGTAAATACATCCTGAGCAGTCAAATGCTGCTTCTGGTATTTTAGCTTAAGGATTCTGCTGCTGTTTCTGCCTCTTCTGCTCAACACAGAGCAAAAAAAAATTAATTAATTTGGAGAAATCTTGGAGTAATTCAAGTATAGCTGCTGGGTTTTACACAGGAATTGAATCATATGGCCCATATAACTCAAAACTAGACTTTAAACATGTTAATCATCTTGCCTTATTATTAATAAGTTCAATGTTAATGACTTGCTTAATATTAGAATATCTTCTTATGTCTGTAGAGAAATGAAATGCAAAAAATATCATTATTTGTCCTTTGAGCATTCAAGTTACCAACTTTGTTCCAAAAACGATTTGATATGAATACGTTTTGACATTGAGATGAGTCTTTGCCTCTATACTAAAAATTGAGCATCATCATGCAAAAACAATAATCCTTTTACTTGCACAAAAGAAGGGTGTAATGCACCTTTTTGAGTAAACATTGTTATTTGGCCTTAAACAAAACCGTGTCTCCTTGTTACTTACATGATTCCATTCCATGAATACAGATATTAAATGTCTTTGGTCATTTGAAGCTTAATAATTTGCTTCAAAATTTGACCTCAAATGTAAATTAATCCCACGTTTTAACAATACATTACTTCAGGTTTTAGCACACTAACCTCATTTTACACTGCCAGTTTCATGATTTTTTTTGCAAATTCTTCATTTTTTGAGCCAAAAATTCAGCTGTGATTAAACACAACTAAGGCTAAACTTGGTGCACCAGGAGGTCTTTCCAGCCATGTTTTCCCAAAACATTGCTTCAAACCTTTCCGGATTGTACAATATCATTCCAGTATTTTTGTTCATCTCCTTCCTTTAGACAACTCTAACTTTATGTCAAACTGTTCATCATAGTGGGATGATTCTGTTTTAAACAATTTGAGTTGATAAATCTCTATTTAGTAGCAAACTGGAGAAGCTGGTTTCCCTTTTTATGTATGCATTTGATTTCTCTCTAGATACTGATAGATCTTTGCAAATTATCTGCTTAAGGGTAAGCCCGAATACGCTGAATTCATCCTAATTAGATAATGTTTTGCAAGCTCAGAGAGTGAAAATACTCCACATAAGTAGATGTCTAAAATTATGCAAAGATCATTAAAAAAAAAGTAACAAATACAGATCAATTTTAAATAAAATAACCAAAGGCCAGAGCAGCAAATGTCAAGGAAGCAAAGCTATCCATAGTGACATGGATCTGAGGACTGTGCTTCCAAGGGATGGGGAAGGGGATCAGCAGAAGCAGTTGGATCAGGGAGGTTGAGTGGATGGGAAGGAAAGAATGGTTTGACAATCCCAGTTGGGAGGCTGGAGCCTGTGGATCCTCTGAGTTTCTCCACTCCATAGATGCTTGATTTAGCTAGTGCGGCCGAAATCCAAAAATGAGGGAAAAATTGGTATCTATCTGAGGTAGATTAAGCCTGTTATTATTGCCTATTACCAATTTTGTGATAGGTATAAATACAAATTTGCCAACTTTTCTCCTTTCTTTTTTCTATAAACTAACTATCTTTCTTTCCTTTATATTAACTTTTCCATCAATGTCAATGTTTTGAGAATTTACAAAAACTCCTTACATAGAATTTCCATGTCTCTTGCGGTGCTTATTTCAGTCATTCCCCAAAGCTTTCAAGGTGCCACGTCTCTCAGAGCGATCTCTTCTTACTGTGGTGGCCCGTCCTGTAATCAGTGTCTGCTCTCGCCTTGCATACAGGGCTGTGAGTAAAGAGTATCTTTGCTGGAGGTTTTTTGAAGTCTAGCCTCTTTGCATATATTCTTCTCTTGACAGCCTCCTTGCATATGTTCTTCTCTTGATTCTTAAGTCAGTTTTGGTTTAGGATTTCGCAGGAGAGCGAATATATTAAGAACTCATTGCTAGGTAATGGTCTGCATCATTATATTATGTTTTGTGTTCCTAAAATTTTGACACAGATATATTGGAGGCAAATTAGATTGCATTTATATTGATTTAAACCCTTGTTGCTATGCAGTGGAAGAGTTGCATGTCCCTTTGAAAGAGAGAGCAAAATAGGAGTGGCCTTGTTTTTACAGAGATGGAGGAAATAAAATTTCTGGTACTGCAACATGTTCGTTACTACTGGAGTTGATGTGTTGATGAAATGTTTTAGGTATATGGGTTTTGCTGTGGCTTTGTCCCAGTTGCTCTAGTTGACCGCTAAACTCAGCCCCACGGCTTGTTTACATAATTTTAATTATACTTTTCAGTAGATTTAGAGAGAGTTTACACAGCAGATTTTATTCATCAAGTGGTTTCTTGGTGTTCTAAAAACTTGCATCGTTCTCTCTATTGTAGTTGTCTTGAGAAGTTACCAGAAGCTTCAAATGCGGGATTTACCTAAAAACTTTGTGAAGACAGCAGATCTCAATCTCTCTCCTATGAAGGTGTTACCTGGGAAGGGAGATGCTGAGCGGTTTACCACAGTCGGACATGATTGCTCCGTTCTGAATTAAATCTGCCCGTCATGGTTAGCACAGACCTAATCACATCACTTGCACCATTTGATCTTGTCCCATCGCCTTTCATTATCAAAGCTCATTTAAACTGCTTTAAGCTAGAACTGAACTGATAAAACAGATAAATTCATGCATCTGATCACATTTTCCTACTCCTGTATCTTGTATTATCTGAGCCTAAAGACTGGGCATAAAAAAACCTAAAACCAATGTCAATTTATTGTATGAGATATCTTGTCATCTGAATAGTTCTATTAATTTAGCCACTCTTAGTTTTGTTTTGAACAATGCAGAATAGGTTTCGGTTTGCATGTAAAGTTTTTAACTGATACAGCACATAAAAATTAACATTCTGCCCCCAGAAATTACCTCCTGTCCTTCTGGATCATGGAGAATATATAAAAAGTTATTTGGTCATTGCTTTAAAAGCACGGTGGCTTTTTTCCCCTAGTAATTTCAATTTAACAGTTGAAAACAACAGTGATTTCCTTGTGGATGGTATGTAATCTCACATAATTAATAGGCTTTTCAGTCCAGTATTGGAATAAAACCAATCGATGTTATGCCCCGTCCCCATTTGTATTACACCTGATCGGTACAGTAAATGTTAAATAAACAGACCTGGGAGCAAAAAGGAACTGAGCTATCAGTAGAATTCTTATGAACCTCTTACTTCCTATGCATTTTATAAAAGCTATAATTATTAGTTTTGGTTTGCTCATCAGTGGCATTTGATTGTCTATAATCCTCAAGTTTGAATTCTGCTATTTGCATCTGTGCCATCTGCAATACCTTTGATCTGGCAACTAAGGAAATTAGCCCATTGAAGGCGAAATAGACACTGGGACTTGATTCCTGATTGGTGTTGCAGGCATTTTTAATGCTTTTTCATCTAATTAGTAAACCACTACTTAAATTAGGCCCACCAAGCTGAAATGGAGGTAAAAGGATGTGGTCACGACTTAAAAACATGATGTGGTTGCTTACTGTATGCAGTGCAGATGTTGCTGGATTTTGCAGCACCCCAGGGCTTGGGGAAGGGATGACAGGGTGCAATGGTTTTTTTCCAAGTCAGTTTAAACAACAACTGAAATTATTTACCTCTTGGAACTTGGTGGAACAGTGGAAGTATTTCCCAATATGTAAAGATTTGAGAGGGGGGAGAAATTGAAAAATGAGTTTCTGTGTGCCTTGGTTAATGGTGCACCATCTTTTGAACCGTTAGAACTGGGTGTTGAACCTACCGAAATAAACCATTATTCCCCTCATGTTTAAAGGGTATTTGATTATATTAAAGGCTAAATTATGCCTTCTAATTTGCATGCAGATTCTGGAAAGTAACAGCGTAGCTTGTATCTCAGATATCCTTCATACATGAGTATCTTCGCTGTATACTGAGAACTGTTGCTGTTGCACATGGTAACAAGTGAGTGTTTACTCCACATTTGACTATCAGCCAGAGTCCATACTGACAGAAGACGGGCAGGTGTAACTTACCCTCCCTGTGCAACAGTCCAATGGTTGAGTAAGTTCTGGTCAGTTACAGCTGTTCGCCTCTATCTACGGCAACAACAGTGCAAAAAGGGGTATTGGGGTATTGCCCCTAAAGATCTGAGCTAATTTCACTTTGAGACATCTTATTAGCAGTGATGTGCAAGAAAAAAATTTCTGCAGGTTGACTTTTGGTTTCCCAAAGTCCATTTTATTGCCATTGACTATAGGAATAATACGAAAAGCAACATAAAATCCCGCTTGTAATGCCATTTGTTCAAATTGCTTTGCAGGCCATAGAGCAAGCAGTGCAAAACCTTGCCAGTGGGGCCGGGACCATGGTGCTGTACTAATTGTGGCCAACCGTGGCTGAGCTCCCTGCGGTGGAGTTCTCCCACTCCACAAGTGGCCTGTAGCCTCCTGGGGTCACCCACCGGTGCCTGCTGGAATGCCCCAGGCTTTCTGCTTTCGGCCTATGAGGGGTTTCTGTAAGGAACAAATTGCAGGGCATGTGAATACTATTATTGTATGGCTGGACTCAATGACCTTAAAGGTCTTTTCCAACCAGAATTATTCTGTGGTTCTACATACTACTTTTAGCTCCAGCCCTTCTACTGCCTACATCACCTGGCACAAATGAGTTTGAATTTTTCTGTATTATTTTATGCTACAAGTATTTCCAGATTTAACCATTCACTCTTTTAATCGTGGCAGTAAAAAGTGATACCAAAAACTGGCAGATGACATTGATCACCTTCTTTCTTTTTTTTTTGATGTCAGTTACCTAATTAATGCTACTTGGTATAGAGGAAGTCAGGTGTTGATTTCAGCAGATATTGTAAATGTTGCCAAGTGTAGTCAACTGTGTCTTGGAAATAGAAAACAGCAAAGTTTCAGCCACCCCAGTGTAAATATAACCTTCATTCTGAATACCCGAAACCCTGAGGGGAAATAGGGAAATTCTAAAAGCATAACAAACGATAAAAGACAAAAATAATTGTGGGAGGTGTGACGTAAGAAAGAGCAAGCTGAGGAAGTGGAGAAATCCTTTTTTTTTTTTGTGCACTTGCATGTAGACCCCTGCATCCCTCCTCTCCTTCCTTGTAAACTGTGCCTCCATTAGACCTGCAAGAGATGAGGTTCTGTAAGTACCACAGCATCACTGTCATGCCCCTGCTTCACTTGAGAGCCATAAAGTCTCATCCTTTACTTTAATAACTCCACTGGGTTTAGTCAAGAGCTTTAACTGCAAGTTCTTTGGGAAAGAGGCTTTGCCTTTGCATCTCCTGTCAGAGGGACTTGCCATATTGTGCAGCGGTTAAAAAACAACTGCTAATACCAGTGATGAAGACAAAGGGAGCAAAAAAGGCAAGTATGTGTGTTTCTGCAGTTGCTGAAAAATGGGTTATACTTTTAGCACTTCATTCTCTTCCACTAAGAAAGTGCTTTTGCTTTTATTTTGTTGCTTTTCTGGAAGATGAACAGAGGGGAATATGGAGATAAGCATTTGTAAAGGGAGTTTTTAGTTGTCTAAGTACATGCACAAATTAGATTTTCCCTCCCCTGCTTCTGCTGGATATCTGCCAATTAATAATTTGAATTAACAGGATGCTGGAAGGTTGGGAGTGTGACGAAATTCAATCAACCTTGAATTCAAAGTCAGGGTTGTTTTTTTTATTATTGTGTTGATGATGTATCTTGAAGGGAATTTTTTAAATGAAGATACGTGGTGGTTTTTATCCTTTGATAACGTTCGCATTAGCATCTTCGTTTTTGTTTCATTTTTTCTGTAAATTTTGTCCAGCTAATTACCACAAAACACGGGTGAGGTGGATGAATCCTAAGTGAGCTATTATAAAGCACTTTACAGTGGGCTGTAAGTAAAAAGATTAAGTTGTATTTGCCAAGATTGCAGAGTTGGAATTGAGAATCAAATGTAATCTTTGGGAATCAGTCTTCAGCTTAAACTACTTAGTTTCTTTTAGTATTTTGAATTATAAAACATACTTCATTAGGACAACATGGAGCAAGCTTGAAATATTTTATCTTAATTTCAAATGACGGTTTTATTCACAAGCATGTTGTGGTTCCAAATAAATGTAGTAATTTTCAGTAGTACAGACGTTTTTCTTTCTCTGGCACAAAAACGCTTTAGGGATTATACAAGACAAAACATAAGACTTCATAGCAAAGGATTTTATCTCTGGGTAATACTGTTTTTCTCAATGGGTGAAGGTGGCTGTTACTAAATTTTGGGACAGTTCCAGGCTTTTAAGGCAAAGGGGGTTGTGTAGGATATGAAAACAAATATGTATCTTTTTAACACATGTTTTTAAGCTAATCTAAACAGACTTCAACAATTTGTAATTAATCGCTGGATTTACCATGAACTCCATTTACCATCCAACTCACTTCTAAAGGTGGTCAAACTATGTTATTTAAGCTGATGGCTAAAGAGAGATTGTAAAACACTAGTGAAATTCTTTCTAAAAAGGGATTTTTCTCTTTAGTAAGGTAGAGAAAAATAATTCAGTGTGTGCATAGGTCCCTTAATATATCACACAATTTTTCACTTTAATTATAAGATACGAGTTACACCTGCATCGCTGCCTCTGCACTTCATTCATATATCGCAGAGACATTTTCAGTGGCAGTACCTGTGCTGTAGTGGAGAGGGCCATGGCAGGAGTCTTTTCTGCTGCCAGATGATACCTCCATTTCGTCATTTGCCTACCAAAGCCACCTTACCTCTTGCTGACTGAAGCTGACAAAACACCCCCTTTCAGTTGTAAATCAAGGTCACAAAACACATCTGTGATGGAGCCAGACTTCAGAGCCAGACCTCCTGATTTCTATCCATTGTTGTTTTTTATCAGTTGCTGCTGTTCATACTAAGGTAGCATCTAACGTAGCGCGCAGACTTGCCAACCGAGGGGTGAGACCAGGGGCCCCAGGATGCTAATCCCCTGCTGCTATGGACCAGGGGCTTGACACAGCACCTTGTCCTGAGTGTAGAGCTCGTGCAGCTCAGGCGCAGCCTGCTCCCACAGTCAGTGAGCCGGGGTTGGGGGGCCCTGCTGCTGCTGCACAGCGGGGTCCTTCCCTGCAGACTTCTGTCCAAAGCGTGTGAGAGCTCAGAAGAGCGAAGCTCTGGAGCGAGACCCACGTCTCCTTCCAGGCTGCAAGTTGCGGTACACCTAGAGCACGTATCTGGGGCACGTACTTCATTCTGCCTTAAGCCCTGGTTTCCATAGCTAAGCCATCCAAACAAAAAATGTGTCTACGCTTCCAATAATAGTCTCTTGCCATCTTTACGGGCACAATTCAGCTATCCAGAAGTGGCATTTCTTCTTTTAGTTTGTTCAGGGGCATTTATTTTCCCTAGTTTTGAGGTCAGAGAGATTAATGCGTGACTGTATTGAGTACCAGACTTGCTTTTAAAACTGTAGAGAGTTTTGAACATGAGGAAGGAAAATGTCAATTCTCTGGCAAAGTATAGACCAAGGAGTTTAATACTGGAAGGTGTAATTTGAACTGTAGACACCCAGAGCAGAGTTTTCCCTTGAGTCCCTAGTGGAGAGAGAAAATAAAGTTCCTTGGTGAATTTTGTAAATAGCACTGTACTAAAATTATAAAGTTGTGCCAAGTGAGCGAAAAAAGGCATGTTGCATCTTTTCTGTGGTGTGTCCTGTGACTTTATGCGTACTGTCACTTTTTCTTTGTATTTGCAGCTCCATAAAATGTTTCTCATCTTCTATATATAAACCTATTTGAAACCGACATGCCAGTCATCGTCATCATCAACAACTTTTCTTTAAATTGTTCTAAGTTGATGTAGTGCCCAGAAGTGGAGCAGAATATGAAAACCAGTCTAGCAAGTGCCTGGAAAAGTTGTCATACAGAAGTTCTTATTTGCTGTCTTAGTTACAAGTCCAAGTCCGCAAGCCTTTTCTGTCCTGTGTCTATACCCCTTGTTGATGTGTGGTTTGGTTTCAGTTATGGCCTGGAGCTACACAGTAATGAGCCAAAAAAGGGCAGTTGAAGCACCAGTGACACTTCTCAAATTCTTCCCCCATAACTAATACTATTGGGCAAATAAACAGTCATCTCTAGTTTTGTACAAAGGGCTCCACCTTCTCTGTGGTCTCCCAAACTACAGTCACACTTTGCTATGCTTTAGGGTCTCAGTAGTGTGGAAGGAGCCTTCAGAGGCTGTGAGTATCTTGACCGCATCACATGGACTAACACCATTTATGTCCATTTATGTGAACTGCTGTACAGGGGATATATTACTCATTTTGTTAAGCAGCAATCTGTATGAATAACTGGTTATCCTCAGAAAGGAATGTAATTTGTTGCATGGTTTCTGCTGGGTTTCCCAGATGTCGTTGGTTGTTATGTTTCAATCATATAGTTTTAATAATGGTGAGGTCAAAATATTTGAATCTGGACTTTTTTTTTTACTAGTTCCAAGACTATGTGACGACAGCCTCAAGGGAATCTTTTAGAAGAGTTTGTTCAGCAACGCTGAGTATCAGTATTATCTCCAATATAATTTCAGAAATGGGTAATGTTGCTGAGTGTTCGCTGTCAAAATATGGAGCCGGGGTCAAAAGTACCAATCGACTCCTGGATGCAAATGGCTTGTCAGATTTCCCTTTGGAAGCAGGAGATAGCTAGAATGAACTGAAGCTGGAGACAGTATATTTTTTATGACACAAATTGAACTCCTGCCAATGACAAATGCCAAGGTACATTGTGAAAATAAAATGATGCAGTGCTAGCTAAA